>NW_019392713.1:854659-1445225 GCF_000648675.2 Cimex lectularius | reverse complement strand
ATGAGAGCGTATGAGTATGTGTTCGGGGTCGATGGCGGAATATTTATAAAAGTACTCCATCGACCCCAATCTAGTTTAGTTCGAGTATAGGTCGGTGGAGGAATATCAAGTACTCCACCGACCAAACGGAATGAGTGTATTGTATGGATGTATTTATGTGTATGAATGTATTTATCTGTATGAATGTAGTGTTTGTAAATAGAAGTGTAAATAGAATATTGACTTGACTTAGCTTGGGGCTGAAATGACCCAGATGTCGGAAGCCCCAGTAAAAAAAAAAAAAAAAAAAAATATAATAATAATAATAATCAAGGCCAGGAATGTTTTTTAAGGTCAGACGATTCATTTATTAAAAAAAAGTGTATTTCAAATATTTTTCAATTAATTTTTATAACTTGCCAGAGGGCCATGGTGTCTCATATTGTAACGTTCTGTTTAAAAGGCAAAGGGTGTTATCGGGGCTTTGTTCCGAAACAAAATAAATAGTAAAATACTTTCATTTACTTTTTTAAACGGCTCATTCTCCTTCTTTCCAGAATTTTGAGGTGAAGAACCTTTTAAAAGAGAATCTAATAAAGGATCCAGTTAGGTACTTACCATGGGAATTCATTCCCTTGGCAACTCAATTAGTGGCAATTATTAACGCTGAATATTGAGTGACATTATCCTTTGAGCTCACCAACGTGATAGTAGTATAGATTTCAAAATTACTGGGGCAATGAGGGCAATTTTTGCACTCATCAAAGCCCAAGGTGTTGATATATTTTTGGAATCTAATTCATTTTAAGCTTGTATTGATGGGACCTATCGATTAAACCCTAAATATAACCCTTTTCCTGTGAATATTTAATCAAAAATACCTATTGTAAATTTGCAACATTTTTGGCCTTTCCGTTTTACAGTTGTTTGTACATGGAAATTAAAATATCAATTTCATGTTCCATAAGTATAATCAACAACATAACAACAGAAGCGAGAAAGAAAGATAGTTAAAGAGTGAACGAGATAGACGGATAGATAGAAAGAGGAACTGAGAGAGTTTGAGTGAGTGAGAGTAAGAGAGAGAGAGAGAGAGAGAGAGAGAGAGAGAGAGAGAGAGAGAGAGAGAGAGAGAGAGAGAGAGAGAGAGAGAGAGAGAGAGAAGAGAAAAAACAAACTAAACCCTACTTGGGAAACTCATAATGGGATCATTCATTTTTCTATTGTAAAAGAAACAAAGGAAAACTAACATAAATTACGAAAAAGTAATGTAACGAATGAAAATTGTAGGTTCGTAATTTTTCGTGATAGCACAAAATAAGAGCAGGAGCTAAAAATGAAATATGATAAGTTTTGATAAAAATCTAGGAGTAAATAAATAGAAATCATGGCATCTCAGAAAGAATAACTCAAGCAGGAGCAACCACTCGGGAAGAATGCCAAAAGAAAATGTTTGTTTTCTAACAGGTTAATGTAGACCATGGCTAAAGCATTGAAAATCTCGTAAAGACAACTAAATTGGCTGGTAAAGTTCTATGTCTCTGAATATAACAAAAATAATTCGCTGCCGACAATTTCCAAATGGAATATTTAATAGGATTAGGATAAATTACAGCAAAAATCTATTCGACGTTTTTTTTTATTTCCTCCCAAATCTCATGATTTTGGAGAATGTGGGAGCGTAAAGCGTATATCATTTTTTTGTATGTTTGCTTTGTATTTTCCGTATTTCAAATCCAAAATTTCCTACTGTTCAAGGAAATATTGTAATACTTTTTCCTCTTATGTGGCTGTTGATCACTATCATTTATCTTTTCTGGATTTTAAATGAACTTTCAGCCATGTCCCCCTCATCAGGCGAGATACATTTTGCCACATTACTCTAGTTGGTGGTGAAATGTCCATTAAAAATACTTTAATGACTGCTCATTAACAAGATCTATAAACAATTAAAGTAATACAAGTAATTTCTTGCATGAAAAGTTAATAAAAACAAAACAATAAAATCTATTGACAAACTATTAATGTGGGTTAACTTTCTGTCCATGGCCTTAAGGCTTGGAAAAAGTGCAAATATAAAGAAAAACCTCTTGAAAAGTCGAACAAAAGAAAAGTAAGGCAATTTTTCATGCAAAGTTTAGCAAGAATTCTGTGCTACTTCTCAGAGTTCCCGGCAATAAAAAATAAGTCTAATCCATCTCAGACAGGGGAGAATAGGAGGGAAAGTATTCTACAAACAACATTGTTAACCGTCGATACTATTTGATCAGGATATTCAGTCCTTGTTTGTCACATACAAACGTATACATACAAACTTATACTTGTCAATGAAATCAGTCAATGTTGTTATACAGGAGTTTTATTTATACATAGTGTCTCGTGAACGGACGTCAATACCTTAGAAAGTTATGCTATATATGTACTTGGAGTAAAAATGTCTATTGTCCGAGGTCCGATTCTCAATCCTGTTCTGGATATATCACTTTTCAGATTACCTCATACTTTCACAACTTTTTTTCATTTAGTATCTCAACTTAATCCAAATTCAGTCAAATGCCTCAAGAAGCGATGTCAGACTTGCATTCTTGAAGGAGGTAGAAATTTTGAACATTTAATTTAGTTTATAGAAGCTTTTAGTTTATTCTTGTGTTCAATTTTGTGATTGGTAATTACTATTGATTTACATTAGATTCCTTTTTTCGCTAGAAGTTTCAACATCCTATTGATTAATTTTTTTGAACCGTTTGTAACCGAAATGTTAAAGTTTTATCAATTCAACGTAATTATTGTTGTCGTTCATTGTTGAAAACTTGCCTTTGAAAAAAGTTTTTTGTAAATGCCATTTTCTTTCACGTATTCACAAGGCAAAGAAAATCTTATGTAATTTTTAGACGAGAACTTTGGAAAATCGTGGCAGCTTATGTTCCAACTGATTATGGACTTTATTTCCTCAAGATATTAGATTTAAAGATCCTCAAGATATTTCCTCAAGATTTAAAATAATTAAATCTATTGGATTTTTATTGCACTTTTCATTGTTATTGCACATTTTAAAAATTTAATTTAATTATTAGAAGCTTTTTGTTTTGTCGAGTTGTCTACCATAGAGTTTTTTTTTAAATTTTATTGTATTCATGATTTTAAACAATAGAAAATTTTTAGTCCAATTTGACATGTGAATATCCTCCTGGAATATTGACGTATGCTCACGGGACACTTCGTATAAAGAGAAGTTTTTGTATAGTAATGCACAAACGACAAACATCTGACTCATTAAAATAATAACTACGGCTTGTTATTAATCGTGTTTATTCTAACAAGGTTCATCTATAGAAACTATGCTGCAATTATATTAATATATGTAGAAAGGGTATAGAACCTTTTTTGATGGAGAGTAGGGAGACTTTTATTAAAGTATATTTGTGCACTTTATTGAAAAGCTTAGAAAGAAGCCTACTTCTCGGATGTTGTAATTAGCCCTGTAGGTTGTAGGCTGAGTGGTCTTTTTAAGAAAGTACATCTTAAGTTTCATTTATTTTTTGATAAGGTGGTACATATATTTTCTAAATACTTTATGTACTTTCTTTATTTTGTTCCACAACTACATTATAATGAAGTAATCCGATCGCTGTTAAAGGGAACTTTGAACATGGGGTGCTTTTAATATTTAATAAAATTACGTTTCCTAAAACTTTATAATTTGTATTGTAGATTGTTAAATATATACTGCAACATGGAGTTTTATTTATTAACACGACACTTGTCTTTCACAACACATAAATAATAAGGAAAATTATGTAAATGTTAAAAATGTAAAATGTATTTTAAAAGAAAAAATGAGACCCACAAATATCTATAATAATTATGTAAATTTGAAAAAAAAAACAATATTTGCACAAATATTGCACAATATCGTATAGACCCAATATAAGTTGGGAAAAAGTCGAATATTCAGTTTGATTAAAATTAAGCTGTGGGTAAAAGCACACTTCCGCCGAATGGAAGGTGTGACTCTGTAATGGGCGAATGGCGTAAGCTTGTTTTGAAAAAGGGATAAGCCTAGACCATTGAGACCTAACTCCCTCGGGTTACCTGTGTCCGCAAAACTGACTTTTGAACGATTTTATTTGCGTGTTCGGACTTAATTGCCTAAACCTTGGGTGGATAACAACTTTAACTGCTCTCCTGACCTCCTTGTTAATATTTCGAACCTGGGGTTTGTCACTAGATGTAATTATGATAATGTTACAATGTTCAAATTTTAAATGACCGATAATAATTTTTTTAAATAAAAACCGCACACGTTCGATTACAGCCATATATTCTAATCAAGGGAATTACAATTCATGTCTATAGTGAGAGACTAAATCCGTTCATTTACAAGTTTTGGGCATAAACATCTTCGATAAATTGTAATTAGCCTGATTCCTTGACAAACATCCGTGCCGCCTGGAAAATTTTCATTCCAGATTTGCTGAGACGTTTTCACCTTCTGCTAGAATTACCGTAGCTCCGGAACAACAGGAATCTGAGACGTGGGCAACATTTTTCTCTTTCAACATCTACCAATTTTACAGTTTATTTGTTCTGTTGAAGTTATGGTCTCAGATGAAATGTGTTGTATTTGTGGAATATTCAGTAATATATAATCTGATATAAGTAGGAAAAGACAATTTGAGGAAGGATTGAAAGGGTAAGTGTGTAAGCGAGGCTGAGACAGGGCTTCTTATGTGAATCAGTGAGTGAGAGAGAGAGAGAGAGAGAGAGAGAGANGAGAGAGTGAAACCGGATTCAGTTAGCGAGTTTCTTCTCCCTTGTCGGTTCTTATCGACGTTAACATAACGAATTTCGCGAAGAATATTGTTTCTAATGATGCTATGAAAAGATTATTCTAAAATAGCAGACAGACAAGGTTATAAATAGGAAATTTACGAAACAACGATAACAAGGATCTACACAAAAACCCACACTTTGAGTGAGTACAATCTTATGTAAATCTTTTCAAATACTTAAACCTAAAATTTCTATATTGTGTAAATCATTGTATAATTTCATTTTCACATCTTACATGTATTTGTATAATTTAATCAATATTTATAAATCCTAGGCCCCGAAGATGATCTCATTAAAGATCGAAACGTTTTCACGATAAACAAAATGCTTTTCTAGACCTCCATCAGAACAGACAGCATCTCACGATATCTAAATAATTATTAATTAACCGTCACTAAATACCCCACACTTTATTTTATGTTCTTTATATTTCCAGTTTTAAAATTATCAACCAGCTGTTTTTTATACAGGATATCCAATTTTATCCAAGGATCAGTGAAGTTCACTGAGGGGGAGGTCACGTGAGCTCGATAAAACCTTCCCAACTGGATGTAAAAATAAACAATGTTAACGAAAGCGCTTTGAGGTTCAATTAAAGATAAAAAACAAATATCTCAAATGAAAATAAATAATACAGCTAAAGAGGAAAAATGATAGTTTTGTATATTATATTTTTACAAATTATTTCTCTACCTAAGTTACCACAAATTCATGCAATAAGTGGATTTTTATTGTTATCGGTAGCCCTTTAAATGTCATTTTAGTGTTGTTATTTATTTTCCTGGAATTGTTACGGAATAATTTAACTGATGTGTAAATTAATTTTTACTCATTTAAAAAATTATTGTTGATGGATTAATAAAGTGAATATTTCAAAGAATGGTCCTACACTCAATAAAGCAAACTTGTAATAAACTACATAGCAGACTTGTAAATAAACCAAAGGACAGAAAAGAAGGTGGTAAGCAACAATAATTCTGACTTATTAGAACTTTTAACACTTTGTGGGTTAATTTTCAACTCGAGGGTATTTTCAGGTCAGACTTGGCAACTTGGTTGTTTGGCTTATTACATAAACTCATGTATTATTATGTTATCGTGACATTTTCCATTTTCTTTGGATATTATTTACCATTTTAACCCGATCAACCTTTACAAAACAAACTGTACTGTTTTTATTAATTTTTGTACCAGGTACTATAATTTTCTCAAACTCAATTTCTTTTGAATATAATACACGAGGATAAATTGCATTTGGTCAATTTTGACGGACCATCCACTCTAAAAGATTGAAATAGTAAATCCACATTACTGAAAAGGCTTGAAGTTTACTGCCAACGCATAAAATCTCCGAGGGCTTGGAGCGATTTTATTTTCCAATTTTCACACCGGCGATACCTTTGAAACAACTTTTTATTGTAGCGTTTTATACATTACTTTTATTTATTTTTTAAAAACAAAGATAATAAGGAGTGTCGATCGCCGCTACGGTTGAGGCGTTGACAGGGCGTTCATCACCGTAAGAGAAAGGTACCGGGTTCGAATCCAGCGGACCTGCATACGAAACCGACTTACTTACAAATGAACTTTTTTTAAAAACAGAGGCACCCTGAGGTTGATGTTACATTTCCCGTCATAAAAAAGATAAAACTGAACAAGTTGCGTTTTACATTATTCACACAGGACAAGGTAACGAAAGAACCAAAATTACATCGACGGTGAAAACTGTTTCATTCGTGGATTTCCGATCGACTTTGAATGACGGAAAACGACTTTCTTTCACCGCATAAAAAACTGCTTACAGTGTATTACACAAAGAAACAGGAAGAAAAAGGAATTGATTAATTTCCAATACTTTTCTAAAGAATGTGAACTTAGTCTCCGGTGTACTCAGATATTGTTAAACCTTTTAGGGAATTAAAAAAAGGTTATTAAATTTTTTTGAGCACTGTCCCTCTAAAAGATTTTTCACCATAAGTTGAATATTGAAACACATGATTTTAACGTGTTGTGTAAATATTTAAGGGTAAGTAATTATTTGGTAAAGGCGATATAGTGAAAAGTAGAGTGGTATTAATTTTAAGTAAAGCTAAAGAAAATGATAAATTAAACTAAAAATTAAACTAATTTAAATAGATCCCTACAATAACTACTTTACTCATAGTTAAATTAAATATATTAAATAAGAAACTAAGATAAAGTTAGAGAGAGTGCGTGCGTGCGTGTGTGGTGTGTGTGTGTGTGTGTGTGTGTCTGTGTGTGAGAGAGAGAGAGAGAGAGCGAGCGAGCGAGCGAGAGAGATCTTGCTTACTGGGAGTTTCTTGGGTCTCAAGATTTCTTCTCGTTGTGTTGTAACGAGACAACGAGTCTTGGGCTGAAAAATTTTCTCTCGCAAAAGAGTGCAGATAGTAGAAGGGCCCAAACACCTCAGGTGCACAAAGACAGGGTGTGGACAGTCGGGTGCGAAAGGTTCCTATTCCTTCACAAGGAGGTGACCTGTTTCTTTTAACAGATCTGGCTAGCATGCTCTTCAACACTCTCTCTCTCTCACTCTCTCTCTCTCTCTCTCTCTCTCTCTCTCTCTCTCTCTCTCTCTATCTCTTGTAAAGTTATAACGATAACCAATAACAAGTTAATACACTTTCTTCTTAACATTCACATTGATTTGAAAGGAGTAAGGGCTCAATGCGTCATGTACCAAACAGTTATATTTCTCTTTGATACTTTTGAGTGTCGCACTTTTTGTATGTGATGTAATGAAGTTTAACATAGTAACATGTCTCTCGCAACATAATTAAATAGTAAATTGAAGTTTTCTTCTTGTCTAACGGATCGTAAACAACCCAAAGACTCGTGAATAGTAAAAAACCAATTGACTTAATTAGGGAAAATTGATTAAACTTAAATCAATTATTAGTCCAAAGAAAATGACAATCTGATAACTTAACAAATTATGACTTATTGCCCTGTTCATTTGATCCTCCGTACTTGGCTGATATCTGTATTTACGCACTAGCTTATTAATAATCTATTAATGATATCAGTCTATACTTGTTCGCAATTATTGCTAAACATATACTATATATAGTTCAACCATATAATTGTGTTCAACTATATATCATATAATAATAACTATATAAATCAACTGTTTATGTAAAACAGTTTATGTAAAATGTGTCGAAAAAAAGTGGCTGATGTTGTGATGAGGTGAAATAATTATCCTAAATGTGATTTTATATTTCAAATAAACCTCACTTAGAATTTTAATTTTAACCTTTCCCTCATTTTCCTTTCAGTCTGGTAAAGCATTATTTGTAAAGCCGGAACTGGTTAATGAAATGAGTCGTTTCTTCTTATTATTTTATTTTTATACGAAGTCTAACAAACTCAACGTTAAAGAGAATAAGATTTTCTTCGTAAGCAGAAAACTTAGACATTTATTGGAGCGAAAGAACGAGAATATTATACTTTTGTGAATAAATTGTTAAGACCATTTTGACAGGTCAATGTTTTTTATATTAAGAACGGGCGAGGGTTATGGCTAGATTATTTATCAATAGTATTTTTTGGGGAAATTAGAAAATTATTTTAGATGGTTTTCCGTTCCGTGGCGTAATTTTTTTTTATATTCTGTATGTTTAGGACTTTTTGGTCCATCCTCAGCAGTCCCAGAGAGTGCTTCCTGAATCCCATTCACCAGAGTTTTGACTAAATAATTTATCTGTAGTAGTTTTAGAGAAAGCAGAAAAATCTTCTCTTTGTTTGGTTTCATAAAATCAGTTCGGTATCTTTTTTGGTGGATGTTCCCTTTGTTTTGAAAACGTCTGATCAACTCTTCAAGTTGAGATGCGAATATCGTATTTTTCCACTTTTGTGGTCCGTACAGTCTCTTTTTGTTAAGTTTGGATATGTTATACAGACATATATCACTAGTAATATGCAAATAATACTAAAATAAAGAATGAATAATAATGTTCATATAAAAACAATTATTTTTCCAAAAGGGAAAGGTAATAAAGTTTTTAATGAAAAATTTAGTCTCGAATAAATTTTATTGTTAGATTTGGCACAACGTCAACTGCTCTATCACATTGTTTAAAAGTTTTTTCCTATAAAGATTTAATTAAAGTACGTTTTTATTTAATTGCATATTAGAAAAGATGATGACAGGAATAACATTTTAATATTTCAAACCTCCTACTTCGTGTTTTTTCCTGAATTGTCAAGATCAATTTACATTATTATATTTTATTGTAGTAAGAGTACTGTGGGTGTGCTAGTATTTGTTTTTAGAGAGATCTGCTGCCAATTCAATTTCTTTGTGTGGCAATTTATTTCATGTTTGGCCAACTTTTCAGCAAATTTCACCTTGCTTATGTGTAATTTCACGCCCTTAGCTTTATTAATTATAAAAAGCTTACTTATTAATCAATTGATCAAGTCGATTTAGTTCGAAAAATATGTATAATTTACACTGTTGGGGCACTTGTTTGCATTAATGACCAAAATAAATGAAATGAAAAATAAAGTTAAATAATAATGCAATCACATAATAATAAATTTGGGAATAAGACTTGCCAGGAGTACAAAAAGCCACACACCTCGTTCGGCAGCGGTAGAGACTCGAAGACGCAGCTTTACAGGTTTCGGGCCCGAAATATAATGAATGCAGACATCTACATATAGGAACTCTCACGATTTTAAATTGAAAGATAATAAAACACGTAATTTTGAGAAATAAATTAGAAATAGAGATATCGTGAGAAAAAAAGTTCAACAGACTGTAGTTAGGGCAGACTCGCAGAGCAATGAGGGTGGAATAAGCTGGACGCAATAGAATGATCAAGGATTATCGAGGAAAATAAATAAAATGTATTTAGCGTTAACACACGGTATGATAAAAAAGTACTATGACGTATTGTGAATTATTGTTGACCTGTTTTTTTTTTATATATATTTTTACTATATTAACTGTTCGTTAAACTGAATTTTTCATTTTACTTGTGAAGTTTTGAAGTAAAAATGTAAGCACATTTGCAAGTGAAATATATAGAAAACGTGTATTTCACGTATTTTCAACTTGATGAAATCTGTAGTTAGATACGGTCAAACGTGCAGAGCTACTCATGACAAATGAACTGCACTTCTGATTTGGAATTTACATAACAAAACGTTGCTCATTTTGAATAAATTTGCATTTCAAGCTATTTTCCCCCTCATTTTATTCCAGATTAAATTAACGGACGACATCCAGGACAAGTAGCTGCAATATTTTCATCATTGATTACTACATGATTTTTTTAAATATTTATTAGAGAAATGCTGTTTAAAGCATATTTTGTAATTTAAGAGCCAGTAGGTAATTGTATTTAAGGTCTAATATTCTGAAAGATACAACTACACATAAAGAAAGAAACAAACCTACATTTTAAGGCAAACCTACTGAATGTTTTTTACGTTTAAATTATTTCATTCTTCAGCCCGAGTTTTCTCCTTAAACAAAAAAACCTTCCCCTCAATCATCCTCAGCAATATGACAAACAACATACATTGCTTAGAATTGTACCAGTTGTACCTAAACGAAAGTTAAAACCGGAATCTACACCTTGTCTTAATATTATGATTCCTGAGCTCGCTAGGGAACTGAAGAAAATATTTCCTCCCACCTATTGGCTTATCATAAAATCTTATCCAATAGTCTCGTTCATATAGCCCGAGGTTCCTTTACATCCATTATTTATCTTAATTTAACGCTGGTGTTTCAGAAGGAAGTATAATGGCACTATTCTTCTTTTCCGTCTACACTGCTAACCTACCTCTTTATATCGATGCTGTAAACTTTGTGCTCACCATGACACGGCTAACCCTTCTCCTAATACTCAACTTTTCATAGTCTACTCCAACAACACCTCAACTGCCTGGAACCATGGCATCGGTCTTCAGGAATGCGCTGTAAATGCTCTCTTACGTACAGAACTATGTATATCACATCAACGTAAATATCCCCTATATCCCAGACCTTGACCAAGCCAAATACTTCCTTATTATCTCTAAACCCTAATCCATTAATACCCACATACAAGTGACCCTCCGACGAGATCAGTGTACAAGATTATTATCGACAAAAATATTTACGAGACAAGTTAATAAATCAGTGGGATCATCGTTCACGCTCCTCATACCATGCAACTACAATCATCAGATTTGCTTACGACATTTGTTGTATGCAGTTGCAAATCAAAATAATAAAATCTTAGCCTTTTTTATTGTTCAAGATCAAGATTGTAATTTAAAAAATGCCCTTTTTTCCACGTTGGCGGATTTTCACAGGCAAAGAATATTTCTCGGGTCACTCTCGGCCTAGGTCAAAAGGCTGGAATGGTGCAACACCCATCAGTTAGCTATACTTAATATGACTCACGTTATCGAATCATCTACCGTTTCCTGGATTTGCATGGTACAATATTAATAGACCGAAGATAACAATGAGAGGATTAGCCAATTGGCCCTTTTCTGAATTAAAGATTCACATATGGATGAAGAGGCTTGTGATCTTTCGCGATTACTTGTAATAATTATGAATAATAGACTTTACAATTGCATTTATTTAATACTGCGCGCGCGCACGCACACACGCACACACCCCAAAAACGGACACATTGTAAGTAAAGTTCACTCAACGTCGAGTACAAGGCAAGGCTAACAAATTATTATTAATTGGTAAATTTCAATGGGTTGGCAAAAACCTCCATACATTTATCCGTGTTTCGCCAGTGTTTTCAAATACTGTTGGGGATTTTTACGAGATAAATTGCTCTCGGAATGCCAATGATTTTTTTCGGTTTTTAATAGCTGTGCGTTTTCCAATAAATCTCTTTCCCAATCACCCTACAGTGTTTTAATATCGAAAAAAAGTACGTTGAAGGTTTAATATTATTATATAATTTTGACAGTCCTTTTAACTTGAAATCCCTGATCTCCTCCTGGAGAATCTTTATACAGGGTGAATTGCTACTCGTGCTACAAACTTCTCCAGTAGATTCTTCACCCTAAAATGAACAAAAAAGTTCATATTGTCCATGGTCCGATTCTCAACCATTTCAGAGTAATTTCGCTTTTTATCGATTTTGAAAGATATCACGTCCTGGCGTCGGAAAATCGTGATATCTTTTAATCTAAACATTTCTCTGAAAATCTAATAGCACCGTTGAAATTCCCGTTAATTTTTCAATAAGAAGATGACGGTGGCAAAATGTTTGGGCTAATTTTTTGTGTTTTATTTCAGCCAGAACTACAAAAAGAGTGGAAAATTGTGTAAATCGGAAAGTGTATAAAGTAATCCAGAGTTTCTAATTTTAGTCTCAGAAGGCAGCAAATTTGAGGAAAACTACCTGATTTAATAACGCTTCCAACGCACTCGTCATTTTCTTATTTAGTGGTTGTGAGACCAAGATGTTGATGACAAAAAGAGAAAAAATGGTGGTTCAAGGATTGCTAATGTTTGAGAGTGACTTGCTACTCGTGCTACAAACTTCACCAGTAGATTCTTGACCCTAAAATGAACAAAAAAGTTCATATTGACCATGGTCCGATTCTCAACCATTTCAGAGTAATTTCGCTTTTTATCGATTTTGAAAGATATCACGTCCTGGCGTCGGAAAATCGTGATATCTTTTAATCTAAACATTTCTCTTAAAATCTATAAGCACCGTTGAAATCCCCGTTAATTTTTCAATAAGAAGATGAAGGTGGCAAAACGTTTGGGTCTTTCTTCCTTGACCTTCTAGCTGTTTGTAAACTTCTTAAGCATTACATACTAAATGGGCATTAAATTAAATTAAAAAATTTCAATGGAATTATGATTTTGATTCTCTCTAAAAATTAACGGGGATTTCAACGGTGCTTATAGATTTTAAGAGAAATGTTTAGATTAAAAGATATCACGATTTTCCGACGCCAGGACGTGATATCTTTCAAAATCGATAAAAAGCGAAATTACTCTGAAATGGTTGAGAATCGGACCATGGACAATATGAACTTTTTTGTTCATTTTAGGGTGAAGAATCTACTGGAGAAGTTTGTAGCACGAGTAGCAATTCACCCTGTATATATAATCTTTCTATATATATGAGGCAATATATGCTTTCATCTGGGAATGTAAAATAGAAATCTAGTCCTTTGAGGCATTCGCGCCCGGCGTGGGGGACCAGTTGGGCGCCTGGCGTGTTAGTCCTCTCTGCTTCTCGAAGACGCGTCTTTTCCAAATCTTTTTTAAATATTAACGGTTTTTATACGCGTTCTCCAGTGAGGAGACATCATATATATATATATATATATATATATAAGGTAAAAAACAATAAACGGAGCGTCCCTCTTCTCTCATGCGTCGGTTGGGGGCAGCGGGGCATCCGGATTCGCTACTAAGCAGTTTTTCCACTGTAGGGCGCGTAGTTAATGGGAGAAAATACAATACATTCAAATATTTTAATATTTAAGAGTGTCTTCACTTCACTTTTGTCTGAGAAAAGGAAAGTTACAACGGGAGGTTTAAAAAAAATTAGAATAAACCACAAAGACATATTCTCATTATAAAATAAAAAGTTACCTTAAAAACAGCCGAACGATTATAATTAAAATTATAATAGTAAATAAAACGTTGTGTCTTTCTTAGAATTTATGTAGAAGGAGTCAACTTAGAGCGCCACCTCTGGTTTTCTTCTTTCATTATCATGTTCAATTATTCACTTTCTCCATTAAGATGAAGAATTAATCCTAAAATTATAAAATACCATAAAAATAGTTTTTGAACTGTTGCCAAATTAAAGTAGGTGTTTATTGAAGATTTAATCCTAAAGTTATAAAATGTCATGGTTTTTATAAGTGTTGCCTAATTAATGTTATTGTTTTATTAAAGAACTTAAGCAGAGAAATGACCTGTTGCGATAAACATATGGAAATTGTCGTTATAAGCTTGTCGTTAAAATAGATCGTATTCTGAATAAATATTACCAATGGGAATCTAACATCGTAATGTTTCAGATGACAGAAACCAGGTGCCTGTTGCCAGTTTTATTTTACTGATGAACCGTTCGATAAGTATCTTGGAGTTTTGCCGAATGTCTCGGCTCTCGCTGACCACTTTACGAAAGAAAAAGTCTCCTTCTAAACTAGCTTTGAAGAAATGACGATTGGGATAAATGCGCTTTCGGTAAACGTTTGCGATCTTTTACAATAAAACTTGTTTCTTTACTTTTCGCACCAAAGGAACGGGAACTGCTCAGTCTTGGCCTTGAACAGTAACAGTTAACAATTATAAATTAGTGAATATATGATTCGAACAGTTTTACCATTCGGCCACCGCGGTTTATGACATTTGAAATAATTTAAGACAAATCTTCATAAATCGATTTTATGAAGATTTCATTTTATCAAATGAAATTCAAGTTAAGAGAAGGATGTTTGTTGATAGATGAGAAGGCTTGTGAAATTTTAACAATTGTGGATCAAACGGCAGGCAACAGTTTAATCCAACTTCCAGAGGTTTAAGCATTATCTAATCTAACAGAGGGTACTATTTGAGATTCAATTATCGATATTCTTGTATTCCCTTACGTTATTAGCATATGTTCAGAAAATTGAATGACAGTGAGCAGAGAAAGGGATGATCGAGTTTGTGGCTGAGGTGGCCAATTTGTACGGTTTCTAGTCGATTAAAACTACGTCTGGGATATAGGGCTCGTCGACTTAATACGAATAACACCAACTTTATTAATTATTTCTCGTTGTACATGCCAAGAACGACGAATCGTCGTAGAGAAGATGGTGAAATTACACTTGAAATAATCTGTCTTACAGGAAAGGTCTGCAATGTGTACGCATAAACGGACATAAGGGCCAACAGTGTTTCGACTCGATTTAACTGAATTACTGCACGAAATATTCCGTGTATTATGGAAAAATGACAAACTGAGGTCAGGGTTTGCCAAATTGTATTTCGCGTATATTCCGCCCAATTGATTTCAATCCCTTTTTTTGAACAAATTCCTTTGAACCCGTAATTTGGAAAACACGTGTCAAAATCACATGTCCAAACGCATGTACGTTTTACGTAAATTTCAAATCAACGTGTGTGGTGATTAGTGACCGTTAATCGATATTTATTTAGAAATCGTGAAATGCGGTCTGGTGTGATGTAGGTTTCAGAAATACATTTCCTTTATCGTGCCAACGTTTCGATCTTTATTGAGACCTCTTCAGGGCCTGGGATTTACAAACATTGTTTACATATAACAATTACATTTTGGATTGGAAAAGTGAATTTATACAATGCAAAATATATTTTTTTTATATATATTCAATCGAAGTATTTCTACTCAGGCCCTGAAGATGATCTCAATAAATATCGAAACGTTGGCACGATAAAGAAATTGTTTTTCTGAAACCTACATCACACCAGACCGCATCTCACGATTTCTAAATAAATTTCAAATCAACGGTGGTCTTCGTTAATCAAGGAAAATTTATTTTGCCCAAATATCATTCCATTTTGGTTCATTTAGACTCAGCGGTCTTGAAAACAAAACTAGGTTTTGACAAATCACGATTTAGAAGGCAAGGCCGCATGGCTTATAGGGAAGGAGAAAAGGCATTAAAAGAGGTTTTTTTTCTTATCGATATAAACAGTCCCTTTATGCTTTTCCAAGTATGAAAACATTTCTATCAAATTGTCATATTTACTGAAAAGTCCCAACTTGGCAATTCCATCACCCAAATTAAACTAAATAAACTGTGCTATGTTTTACACAGCCTTGAGATTCTTTTTGACTTGGAAAATGTTAATTAGTCCTAATATAATCAATTCTAAATTGAAATAGTATTAATTCTCGAAAAAATGAGCAGTTTCTTTTTAGTGGCGTACATATAAACAATATTGTTTGCTAGAAATCCTTTCTATTCAAATCGGGCGGAATAATGCGATGTTTACGTAAAATGAAAAGGAAGGAGATTGGTCTTCTTCATCACTGCATCAATCTTATACCTTTCACCTCACTTATCTTCAAAGCATCCTTTTATTTTCGTACGGCGGCTGATTTCATTTTATATTTCGCACTTATTATAGAACAAGGGGATGGAAACGTGATGTTCGTCTTTAACAGGAAATTTTCGCTAATAACATTATTCGATCGAAACTAGGTTTAATAACAGCAAAGCATGTTTTGATCCAATAAAGTGCTTTCCCCAATAGTTCATTAATATGAAAAAAATGTCTTATTAGGAAGAATATAAAAACAGACGCGCAACTTTAAAACGATGATTTCATTATAAACTGGGGAAAAACAGATCTGAGATAACTCGAACTGATTTAAATCGTTGGTCGCTCTAGGAAGTGTTTTCATTTAATTATGATTCGTTCAACTCTCGTCGGATTTCAAAATGATATCTAGAAAAATATTTTTTCGAACGTCAGCAGTAAATGAAATTCATTTCGGCTGACACAGCTGACAGCAGATTGACTGAACCACGTCTGAAGCACTGGCTAACATTCACCTGAAAAATTCTTAAGAGGGGTGCCTATGGAAAACCTGTTAGAGGGAAAGCTTGAACGATCACACAAGGTGTAAGTGAAAGTCGAATTATTTATTAGTCGCAGAATTTTTGTGTGTAATGATTATACAGAACTATTTGAACTAGACTACATTTTGTAAACAGTTTTTAATTTCATTATTAAACCAAACTGTATGATTTTAAGAACACTTTTAAACAGTTTATAATGGTTAACTTGTTCTTTATTTAATATAAATTAAAATGATGAACCAAATTGCAGTATCTTCAAGTCATTATGAACTTTTGGCCTTTGGGCTTAGATTTGAATAATTTCTTATTGAATTTAAACCACCAAATACATTTTATTTACAGTTCATTAAAGATGCAGATACTAATCCAAAAATTATCTTTACACACATTTTTGAAACGTATTAATTGATCTATTCTGACCTTGCTAAACCCGCGTTGCTGATAAGACATCCAGAACTGTTGGCCTAGTGCCGTTGTGTCATTTCACTCTAATGCTTCGCTTTTTTTTAATAATCTCCATTATTGTCTAGAGCTATTCATTATGTTTATTGTTTTTTATGAAATACCAAAGCTTTTTTTAAAGGCTTCTATGTATTCTTCAGACCAGGAATAGGAGGAATCTCACAGCCTCACTAAACCCTCGCACCAAGAGAGGTCATTCTTCTTCTTCTTGGCAATATCAGCAAAGGCTTGTTTCTGCTGCTCCAATTAAATATTGCGTCTGAAGTCTTCAGAATCCAGTCAGCCGTCCTATTTTCATTCTAGTCTTAAAACGGCCAACGTTTAGTAATTCTTCTGTTAGTTTCTGCAATGGTCCTTTAATGAGCTTTTTCCCAAGCCTATGTACTGGATATAATCTCAATGAACAAATGTCTTATTTTTAACCCACTGTCCGATGAATCTACGGTTTTGATAATCTCAAAAAGTTTCAGATGGTCTCATCAAACTTTCCTTGGCCATTTTATAGGCCTCCTCGGTGTCCTTCACTGTACCTTGGGAACCAAACAAGCGTAATTTTGTTGTTGTCCCTGATAGGACCTTGTTGCAATTGTAAACACTGCTAAATATTAGTGCTAACGGTGCCAGTATTGTCTTTGTGAACTGTCCAGCCTTCTTTCTCTTACTTCATACTTATCTTACTTAACTTTATCTTACGTTCATACTCTTACTTTCTTGACTAAATTAAAAGAACCTGAATACATTTTATACACGTTACAAACATACATGTAACTACATAGACACAAAGCGTTATATATATTTTATAAAATATATGTATAGAATAGGCTAAACCCGCGATGCCGTCAAGCCATCTGGCACTGTTGACATGTTACGACGTCGAGTTTTTCCACTCTAGTAACGTTTGACATACATATTAGTTTACATATTTTATTTACATTTTTGTTTCAATCTCGCGGTATACTGCCAAATAATGACTAGTCGATTATAAGGATTGTCAATTGCAGCTATGAATTTTTGATAGCCGACTAATCCACGACATTTGGCAATTTCCTGATTTGACAACAACATAGCGGTTTAGTCTAATTTTGTTATTTAATATGTTTAAAAAATATGCGTAAATATTACTTTTGTAATTTTCCTTAGTTGTATTTCTAATGACTTTTATAAAACGTATTCAGTGTTTTTATAGGTTTTAATGAACATGGATACACTTCGAGATAGTTGGCATTTCTTATCACAATTTTACTGAAAACCTGTTTTAATTGTCTTGGATAAAATAATTTTATAAATGTAGCTTAAATTACAATTATGTTCCATTAGGCTGATTTCTTGGATTTTTAATATTGCTGAATTTACACGTGGATATAATGAAAAATTGATAACATTTCAAATAAAAATTTATGGTTCGAGATTTAATTAAAAAGTTGATAAATGTGTTTCCTGTTCCTGGGTTAATTAATTTCCTTTAATTTATTTTTAATATTAATTAATATTTTATTTTAATTTTAATTAATTTGCTTTATACATCTGAATTTTTTAAAGTTGATTCGAGTTCGAGTGTATCGAATTTAGTTACTCATTTAGCTCCAAATTCCGTTCAACTAAATAAAAATGAATACTTCATCGTGGTGGTAAAGAAATGTTACTTGTACATTAGTCTTCACCTAGATAACGACACATTTTATACATAAACACAGTCAATTACAAGCTAAAATAACCTTATATAGTTATATTTTTTCTATGGTTTGTTAAAAACGACAGTGGCCAAGGGACCTTCTTAATGACTACTTGGTTAGGTCGGCATTAGGCGACTTTACTTTTCCAGCCTTCACGCGGTTTGAACTGTTAATGTTGTATAGTTAATTGTTTAAGGGGATATTTTAGATTTTAAAAAAAGCCAATAATGACAGGTGGGATTCGATCCCACGGTTCTCCGATCTGTACCCCGACGATCGAGCCACCATGACTTCAAACCGCAAGACATCGATCTTATCATCTTAACACGTAGTTTTTGTACAAATCCCTGTTATTGTTCCACTTGCACATCGTAACATCATATTGCTATTCAACCGCGTTAATTACACAGAATTAACCTATGTACATCTCTGCCATGCGAATTGTAGACATAGCACAGTGTTCATTTTTATCCGTTTCAATCCCATTTATTACAATATGTATAAGTTGATTTTAGTTTAGTAATTCTAGTTTAATAGAAATAATGCAGTGGGGTGAGCATGTCGATTCTGCCAGTATTCTATTTAGTACAAGTATGAAGTATTCTATGTTAATGGTTCTAGTTTAATAAATAATAATCACACTTCAATACAAATGCAGCTAAGGAAAAATACAACAATAATATTTACACATATTTTTAAACATATTAATTGTCTTAATTGTCAAAATTAGAGTTAACCGTAATATCGTTAACTCATCTCGAACTGTACGCCTGTAGATCCGTTGCGAGGGTTCAATAAATAACATAAAAAGGCGTGTAGATAGATGGAAAAACAAAGATTCCCGACTTTGAATCACACATACTGACAAAGTTCAGAGGAATATGTTCATACCAGTCACTACAGTTACATGTAATCATATCATTAGCAAAAATTTAATGCTTTTGAGACCTAGTTTTTAGAATTTCCTAATATTAAAGATTTAAACCTTTACCAAGAAGTTGTATTGTATATAATCTATAATCCTATTTTATTCTTGGAACTTGCAGATATGTTTTGACTTAATTTAATAAATGAAAATCACCATAATAATTTTTAATTAATTAAACTTAATGTTGATTATTTTACTCTTGTGTGGTATTAGATAGGCGAAGTAGATTGAGGAATATCGAGTATTCCATCTACCTCTATATAGGAATGAATGTATTTATTGGTGTGATTGTGTATAGTTTGTAGTGGTACTTTGTTAGTGCTTCTCCTTGTGTAATAAATACCCAAAACCTGAACCGTTACTACTTGTTTTTCTGCTAAAATAGGTTTTTCTTGTATAATTAACACTAATGAATTAATGAAGGGAGGGAAATCGTTTCAGAAAGAAATATCTGCGAGGAAGAGTAAATGTTATGATGCCCATTAGACGTTAACGGCAAATGGTCTTTGAAAAACTGGTGGCCTCTCAGACTTCCCATACCTCCGGGTCTTTCCGACCAGCTGAGATAATTGGCATTCCGAAGTCCTGTCACGAGTCTCAGATATTTTTTGCTCCTAGAAAGTTAGAATTGAATTTTACGCGGTGGAAAAAAATTGTTTTGACCTAGGAAACCTAGTATTCAAGCATCCTTTCACATTTGACAATCTTCAACTTCCAGTTTCATTGAATGTTTGTAAAATTCAGTATGTTTTATATGTTTAAATTTGGAAAAGTTAAGAAGTACGTCTGAAAATTCCGGTGGTTTTACAAATATCAAAATTACATTAAGCTTAAATTATTATTAAATTTGACTTTTTCAGTTGAAAACTCTTCACTCTTCCAACCTTCTGTTCAGATAAAGGGTATTATTATTATTCCAACGAAAAATACTAGATGTTCCAGTTTATGTATTGACCCTAACTGCACATACAGACTTAAATATTCCTTTCGTTCAAGATGAAATCCGTTCCCGTAACCGCAAATTTCACACAACCCTCCCAACCGCCGTAAATCAGCACACAGAAACTTCGCATCCCGGCGAATTCCCTTGAACCCTCCTCGCTTACTGGCCCCGAGATCTCCTAGGAAGTGATGATGATAGCAAAACTGATAATGACACAAATTTTAATTAAACAGACATAATTGGAGTACAATGGATATTTTCTCCACACTTGTTTTATATTTTGTATATATTTCCTTTCTTATTGTTACTTGTTACCTATTTAAAGGTAGTTGTAATGTACTACAACTTGAAAAGAATAAATAATAATTTTAAAATTATTAGTGGCTGTTATAGAATAGTAATGGCTAAGGAATGATTAGGGAATTGTAAAACTAATGTACGAAAATTAAAAAAGGTTTTAAGTTAAGATTATTACCTCCGAAACAAACTTAGGATAATTGCTTAGAGGGGTTTTTTTGAATGTGAATCTTGTGTGCCGAGTAGTAGTCATTGACGATAAAGTGTCCGAGGTTTTTGAACTTACCACCAAAAAAGGTTTAATAAAATACGGAGATACCACATCGGTCTCCTCCCCTTGCAAATCCTTTTACACATAACATTGAGACAGATAGTAAAAGTATAGGGAAAAAATAAATATGGATGCATACGAATTCTTTTGTTCACGACATTCAATTATTGTTGTGGGGGGCTCGGTGGCCGCAACGGTTTAGCCGTTGACACGGCGCTCATCACTGTAAGGTAAAGGTCCCGGGTTCGAATCCAGGGCCGCTGGATTCGAACCCGACATACTTACAAATGTGCTTTTTTCAAAAATACCGGCACCCTGAGGGTTTATATGACCTCTGCTGTTGCCGAACCCTCGTAAAAAAAAATTGTTGTACATTGTTTTATGTATATGGTTACTAATTCAGGTTTTGATAATATTTTTATCTTTCCTAATGAAGATCAGATTTCATATGTTAATTTTACATTGTTTATAATTTATTTGTAGTTCGATGATTTTCATCAGTTTTTATGTTATAGACAATGTTATAAATGTTTGGTTTGACATGGTTACAGAAGACCTCGTTTGATATTTTCAGAACTAGAACGCGCTGTTTATTCAAATATGAGGGCTGTTTTTTAATTTTTTCAACTTTCAGTTATATTCTCTACAATGTAATCTGTACGAGTGACTATGTATTCGATTATTGGCTGTCTTACAATATTACACATTTACAATGTTTCTATGCATTTTTTACTGATGTTATTATCAAACGCCAGAACGCAGAAGACATACCAATGAACGTTGACATCTTAAATATAATTTTGTAATAAATGCAAGATAAGTATTTTGTAATCGAATCAGACAGTTACCACTTCAAAATAAATAATTGCGCTCAGGTTGGATACTAAATTTCATTTAAAACTACTCCCGACTACCTAAAAAGTAATAGTTTTCACACTCTGAGTTTTTGTAATTAAGATCACCGTTTTTTTCCATTACAGAGTTAGTAGAATTCCCGAGGAAGTGGATGTGGTTTTAAGCTGCAAAAACTGATCAAAAACTTTGCTGCGAATAAATGTATTAAACCTATGTGTGTCACTTTATTGTATTTTCAGTATACAATGATCAAGATATCCGACTTAGAAGTGGCTATTAGCATAGAAACCTAAACAAACATTTTTTATTTTCCCAAACTGATATGATACGCATGAGATAGCGAGAAATCGACCGAAAATGTTTACAAAGTTGGGATAACAATTCTGCCTTCTGTTCTGTTTGATTTCCTGATATTGGATGTTTCTGTTTCCCGGCTGAAGGCTCTAACAGCCTTTTACGACAGCATAGTATCTGATTTCGATTTATGTCTTTTGATTTATCATTTGGAAGGATCTCAGTGAAAGTAAATTATCGTCCTGTCTTCAGGTTACGTGACCCTTTAGCGTATCCTAAGGCCAATTTATTGGACCTCTTTTTTTTAAACTTATTTATTTTTGAATTGAATACAACCATGATCCGAAAAGAAAATTTTGAATGCCCAATTTACTTACAAAACTTACGAAAAAGTCAATCGGTTCCTTCTTCCAACAATATTTGCTCGGAAACGTGCCATACGTCCTGGGCACAAAGTGGTTGATTTGTGCAACCATGATTATCGTTCACGTTAAAATTGATATTTTATAGATATTTATGATCCTAAGAGCCTTCCTTATCACAGTTCTCCAAGTCTCTGTTTGTGTTAACTTTTGGTTTGTAATGTAAATTTATGTTAGTAGATGCTCTTAATGTCTTAAAAGTGAGTAATCCGTCTATTTCATTTGTAATATGACAAGAAACCTTCTAGCAACCACCCTCGTCTACTAGATAGGGAATCAAACCATATTAACGTGAACGTGCGTTACTATCAATAGCAAGCAGCATCCCGGGTTTATTCCATGCCCACTTTAAAACGTCGCCGAGTTTCGTCTAAAGGTGCTTATTGTCCAAAATAGTAGACTAGAAAATTGTATTCATACTGGCAGATTCAAAACCGCACTTGACGAAAAGTGTATGCCGATTCATCATGTTCTTACTCTTTTAAAAAGATTTCATTTTTGATTAAATGTAAACTTTTTCACTAAGTTGTGTAAGAAATGAAAAACAAAACAAATACAAAGTGGAAGACTTACTTAAAAAAATATCCAGATAAATCTTAAAATAATTCTAGACGCAGTTCTTCCTCCTAAAATCTAATTAACTCAGTTCATTTTATGTTACATTTGTTTTCCTTTCATTTCTTCCCCTAATATTATCGAAAAAACTTTGAAGTAAAAGTCGCGAGTGTACAATTTTCAGTATAAAACAAATTGTCGTTGTGAAAATTAAAATGCTTTGGCAGTTCCCATCTTTGATTGGATTTGAAAACATTGGCACGTCTGATAATTTTTCAACGGTTCCCGTCACAAAAAATTCAACCTCGGTCGGCAGAATATAATAAAAATATTCGAAATTCTTTTACACACGAGATGTACCTAGATATTTGAGTTCTAAAGCTTCCTGTAAAATATAGTCAAAACATAACTGAGATTTTCTTGAAAAAAAAAAAATCTGTCAAATATAAAGTATAAAAAGATTTGTTAAATGTGTTTTCCACAGTTTGTGTTAAAATAAGTACTTTTAATATTAAATTCTGGTGTTCGAAAAATTTTATTCTGACACTTGGATATTTTCATTAAAAAAGTTAATCCTATTAAATAAGAGAATGTGTGGTAAAATTATCAAAATAATTACTCCACCAACCGTTATATATTATGTAAAACACCTACGGTGGTTTTTGTATTGTCTTTTATATAACAAAAGGTACTGTGAACTGAGATGTAATTGAATTTTGTACGCTCAGCTACATTGGGTTTTTTCGGGCTCGCAGAATATTGTTTCCCGGCACATTCTCTTCCTCTAAATTTTTCATTAATAATTTTAAAAAATTAAAAAACTTCAAAAGGTATTTTGTTTTCTACTTCTACAGTCAGGATCATTCAGAAGGGGTAAAACCAATTTAGCAGTTTCTCTTAATAATATGCTTTCATCCACGCTTTTAGAAGAAAAATGTAGTCTTTTGGTTTACCTACAGGCGGCATTCAAAAATAAAGAATGCACAATGATTTAACAATTTTTGTTTTGTATATTAAGTTTACAAAAACCTTCATCCAATTAAGCCGGAGTTAAAATCAGAGATACTGTAGACCTCCTACTTGTTCATTATTTCATGCAAACAATATTCTCTGGAATTTTGTTTTGCTAAACGGTTATTACGAGACGGAAATATTCCTATTTCTCTTAATAAGTCAGTTTAATTGAAAACGAAAAATTGAACTGTTGCTTTGTTAATTAAAATATTTACAGAGTCAAGTTACCTCATCTGGCTTCAGTAATTAAAGAATGATATTCGTTCTGTTTCACCTATGACTTTATACGCCATTTCAATATCATTAAAATCGTAAAATCCGAGAAACCTTTGAATTATTTATTACCAAACCTTCAGGAAGCGGAGAGGAAAGTATAGCCAGTTCAACAAATGTACAGTTTTGTTATCTTCATCTTTGATGTGTTTTTGGATAGAAAATTTGTCCATTTTTATTCTGTTATAGTTGGTATTAAGAGAGATCACATTTACCTGCAATATTTTTCAAAGAATCAGCATTACTTCAAACTAAAGACGGTGAAGTGTGAGATATCTCGATGTTGTATGCGGCGTGATGGTTTGAAATTTTGCCTTTGCGGACTATTTCGGTTTGCCTGTTCTACTCCTATGTCTTTCCGCTGCCAGAAGTGTCCTGGTATTCAGTGCGACGCGCGCGCGTGTGTATGCTTGCGTAAACAACAGTTCACATCCATCTTTAACACCGTACTAACACTAAAGAAATTTCAAAAAAACGACCGCCGGTCATCAGTACATATATAAATAAATAAAACCACCGACAAATAGAGTCTAGACTCACTGATGATGGCATAACCCGTCTGACATACCAAACCAGTATAAATAGGCAAACCAAAATTATCGGTAACGACCAAATTCTAGCCAGTCAAGTACGAACAAAATCTTAGAGCTTTTTTTACAGCGCAAAGATTTTTAAAATGTTGACGTTTCATTAAAAAGTCGACTTAGGGAAAAATAACTCTTTAATTGTTTTTTGAAACATGATAAATAATCAATAATTGAGATGAAGTTAATTTACTGGTAAAGCATAGGAAAGCTTTAATATCTTCTAGCAATTCTTTTTCTTCTTCAAGCAATTCTTTCATTCTTTTTCAAGAATTTTTCAAGTCGCAAAGTAAAAAAAAGTAAAAAATCTCCCGAAATCATTAGTATAATAATTTTTCATCTTTACAGTGTTAAATGGAGGTTCAGTTTTTTTACAGATGTTTCATGGTGACCATAGGATAGGTGTTATAGGACAATAGGATTGTTAAATAATAAAAATTTGTTCACCCGGTGCTTCTTATAGTGTCAGCCTTGCGTGAACTTCTATTATTTGTCAGTCCAGACTTAAGAAAGATAATGCACGGCGTTGAGGGTTTTTTCGTGATATGTGCAGAAATTTAAATCATACCGATCGCAATTTACATACTTTGTTGTTCTGCTGAGAAATGGATCTTTATTTGGGCGCTTGGAAGCAACAAGATAAGAGACCTTAAACAGAAACGCGTCGTTGACGAATGACTGCCACTATTCCGTAAGCAATTACTGTTTCTGTTAAAACGATGACGACTGTATCTCTGGTGGATTATTTTTCTTTTTTTTATAGTCATTGTTCTTTCTAAGAGGTTATTGTCGCAAAAAATTCTGTCAAAGACATTCTAGAAGTTTGAGGAAAATTAAGTTTTAGTAAGATCGAACTTTTATATAAAACCAAAACTGTTTAATTTAAGAAAGGCATGCTGCTCACATAGACTTAACGGGAAATAGCCTTCCTTACTTCTTTTTTATTTTATCTTTATTCTGTAAATACATATTGATAATAAAAATATAAATTAATTAGTAAAACATTTGCAGTATTATGAATTAAACAATGACTTAATCGACAGTATCGCTACTTATTTTCCAAAACAATAAAAACCTATAGTTGTTGTCCCAAAACCGTGTAAATACAAACACGGTACATGCAGCTACCGATCGAAAATGCTATGGCTGAAACGTAAACTTACAAGAGAGACAGACTAAATGATCAAGTGACGATCAATTCAAAATGCCTACACCTACCAACAGCCACCACCATTTATTTAAGTCATGATTGTTGAACAGTACATAACACAGGCTATTTTAATATCGATATATGTACATTTATATGTGCTATTTACATACATTTTATTTTACATGATTATTTTTTTGTCATGGATTTTGCGTAGAGCTTGGTTGGGTTAAGGTTAGGAATGTGAGACGTTTTATAAGGTTAGGGTTACGGAGAAGTTCGTTAGGGACAGGTTAGGTTGGAGAAGGGCTAAGTTAAGTTAAGAAGGGTTAGGTTACAATCCAACATGTTCCAATATTTTTCCGTTAAGTATTCAAATAAAACTATTATTTGCACTTTCATTATAAATACTAATTATAACAGGGTATTAAATATGGTTACTTTGCCTTGGATTTTAATTACTCTGGAGAATGAGTTGGGATAAAAAATATTTAATTACTGCAAATAAAATACGTTTTAAAAGTGAATCTGTGCGTATTAAACATAGAATTATCATAATATAGGAGGGCCTAGTACAAAATTAGCAGCCTGTACAAGGAAGCCAATGTAAGGAAAAGCAAATATCAAAAGTCAATTTAATTAGGTTACGAACCCGAACTCATCAATAAGTAAAAAGCTCATTAATTTGCTGTTAAAAAAGCTCTCCGTACCTGCGGAGTCATTAAAACTCAAATGAATTCGGAATCCTCACTCACCTTTGAAGTTTGAAAAAGACCGCTAACTTGGCTAAGTACAAAAATAATCCTGCTCACACTCTTAACGACTCAATCTCTTGACAATAAAAATGTTTCTTCTTAATCAAAATTTAGCTTAGATTTAATTGTTTGTGATGTGTTTAATTTTGGAAAAAGTTTTATTTTTCTTTAAAGCATTTTTTTTTAAATATGCGTGATATATACGAGAATGTTGTTAGGGGGATAGTTTGCTAGACCTGGCTTAACAAAGGGAGATAAGATTTTCTTCCTCTCTCTGCCAATTCAGATTCTCCACATTGAGCCAGGAACCGTCTTAAAGCTTTAATCGAAAACGATCCACTCGTGAGATTGCGAAGATGATCATCGTATTACAGTCGAGTGTGATTCCCCGTTTATGCATAACCAGATCCTCGTATGTTATACTAGTCGTTGCTTGGTTTCAACATTGTGCGACAGAAATTCGAGTTAAAGGTTGTTTTATCTGCGGCTCGTTCTCGAACGTTGGCTTCATTTTTTTATCGGGGCGATATGAAAAGATATGAAATGTGGAATGATGAAGTGAAAAATCACGACAGAGGCCAAATGAAAGTCTATTGATCATAGCTAAGTACCCTCAACTTAAGATCGTAGTGTGAATTTCGTGTGATGGAAGAGGAATAATATTACCTTTTATTATCACCTTCTTTCTTCTAAAAACGGAAAATATTGAAAATAATGCCGAAAAGACGGCTTGTTTTGTGTGAGAAAGTGGGATATGATTTTGCCACAAATACAGCCAAAAGTAATTAAAACAAAGGTTATTATTCTAGACGATTTATTATAAAAACTGTTCGAAAAAAATTTGATTATTGTTTACAATAAATTAATCGGTAACTAAATTGCGTACCAATAACGAAATTGATATTTCCTAGTTCGGACTCATGAAATTTTAATTGTCTATTAGGAATTTACTAACTCCTTGCGGCCTGGAATGCCGGCCGGACTGTTTGAAACTGTAGTAATATTCACCCTGCAGGTAGTTGTAATATACAATAAAAAGCAAAAAAAAAAAAAAAAAAAACAATCACCCGTTATACGTGTTGATAGACAACGATTGCAAACAAACAAGACAATTTCACTTTTTCCACAGTCGGAATACATTTTTCTTTCGTCACATTGTTTTATGAACGTAAAGCTATTAGTTTATTCCAGGAAATGGTATTCTAAACAGTATAGGGTAAATAAATGAATGACGGATCGTTATTCTAGCTCAATATAATGAGGTACAATGGATTTAATGTAAAAAAATGACTTTGACTGATTCCAAATATAAAACAAACGGTCACTAAACACCACATAATGAGGTGCAATGGATTTATTATATAAAAAATGACTTTGATTGATTCCCCATATAAAACAATTGATGTGCATAATAATCTAGAAAATAGTTTAACCTTTGAAAAACTGTTAATTCTTGGAAAACAGTAAAAATAAAATTATTATACCATAAAAAACAAATTAAACGTCAACCTTGGGATGAGTAGGGGACTGGATAGACTAAACCCGCATGACTTGTGAGTGTAGCGTAAGTGTTGGTCTTTCGCGCCGTTTGGGAGTATTAAAATATAGGTCCTTTTTTAATAAATTATTCCTTGCATTTCATGACATAAGACGTAGAATTTATATTAAATATAATATTAAAAATAATTTCTATATTCTATATTATTAGATTATAATTATATTATATTGTTTATTCTACATTATTGTTCAATGGAATATGGTTGTAATAAATATTATAATACAACTATGAACTTCAATGAAGACCTGAATAATACAGTGAGTATCGAAGTGTATTAAATTGATAATTAGTAAATAATCCGGTACCTTTATTAAGCACAAAGTAATCCGTGTGATTTTAAATAATGAGGGGTGTTATTTCTGTTTTTTGTGTTTTTCGGTAAAACTCTAGCTTGTCAGTAAAAAATAGCCTATCTTCTGAACACTAGGCCCTACAGAACTTGAGCGCGCCGCTAAAAATCTTTTCATTCAACAAAACATACTATGCTGGGTTTTGTTCCATTCCATATTTGTAACAGAAATAATGCAATATTTAAAAATTTTTAAATGGCAAAATTTAAAAATTAATTTTCATTGCACGAATTTTTGTGTTTATTTATTTATTTTTTAAATTTTAACGAGGGTTCGCAACAGCAGAGGTCATGTAAACCCTCAGGGTGCTGGTGTTTTTGAAAGAAAAGCCCATTTGTTAGTATGTTGGGTTCGAATACAGGGCCGCTAGATTCGAACCCGGGACCTTTACCTCGCAGTGATGAGCGCCGTGTCAATGCCTAAACCGTTTCGGCCACCGACGCCCCCCCCCTAATTTTTGTGTTTAGAAAAACGAGTAGCAAATACTCACAGAATATTACGCATCCTAACAAATGGCAAACGTCTTGATTTCGTAGTAATAAATGGTAATTCAAAAGTTAAACAATATTTATGGTAAAATTCTAATAATTTTAACATCCACTGCATATCCGCATGAGAGGTTTTTTTCACTATTTTACAGGCAAAACACAACCAAAAACTAGTTGAACTAAGTCTGATCAACAAAAGTTAAATCGTAAGAATGTGCCTTAAAAGAAACCAGTTTGTTAGTAAACAAAATTTCGTTTGGATAGTAGATACGTGAGTAATCTAATAGATGGATTTTTTTTTAACAGAATTTGATGAATTTTTATCAGACGACGAAGATTTCCTTGAAATGGTAGATATAAAAGAAAACGTTTCTAAAACCAAACAAGACCGTTTTCACAATTGGGACAATGATGGATTCTTTGGTAATTTCATAATGTCAACAACTAACACTGTCCGACATATTCAGGGAAAGAAAAATGAGTGTAAACACAAAAATACTAAAGAAACCTCTACGGAAAGTGGTACAACAGCTAATGTAAACAATGAATAAGCACGATCACTTGCTATAACTCTGTACAAAGAGACTACAATCAGTTCTACCAACTAGTCGTTGAATTATGATCAGTTGAACAGTGTGCAACGCCCCCTTCTCTGGACTTAGTTCAAATTATGAATGGCGTTCTAGTGAACACGGTTTTTTTACCGTGACTGGTTCAAGGGCCCTGTATCTAATGTATACTGCATACAATTGGAGCGATTAAAATTAGCGATTTCCCACCAAGATAACGCTTGCCCTCACATGTTTCTGTAAACTCCAGAAATTGTTGGAATTTGGCCTGGAAGTGCTACCCCATCCTACGTATTCGACAATCGTTGCTCCTTCAGATTTTCTCTTATTCCTGGCAATGAAAAAGAATAAATAGGGCAATACTTCACTCGAGAACTGCAGAAAACGCATCGATGAGTCCAAATTCCGTGAGAACTGAATTACAAAATTATATAGAAGATGCTCAACATGAAACACAATGCTTCATATATTAGTAATTAAATTTATTTGTAACATGTGAGATTTTGATTGAATTTACCATCAAAAAATTACTTATTTTACAACCCGATACTAATAATTTCCATCATTTTATTATTGATGTTCATGTTTACATAGAGTTTGTATGTATATTATATGTTTTACTATTGCATCGAATGAATGCAGTTGTAAGAAATTATTATAAAGGAAATATCCTTTCTTATCTACCCAAAACTTTAATTGAAAATTGTAGGCAGTTTGTTGTTAAGATGAGGCATCGTAATTATATTTTAATCGTCTGAGTTTTACTCACTTAATTTCAAAATAAGCTCGTGCAATAGCTTCCTTATTTTCACGGCATGCCATTTGCTTTGAATTAGACAAGGTTTCTTCATTAAACCTCTACTATGATTGAAGGTGTAATATTTTTCATTTGCTGCGGTTTAATCAAAGGTGGATCTTTCTTGGATTATATTTAATAGCATGCATGTCATTATTTGTGTGGACAACATTTTAAGAACGATTTCGTTGAATATTCATTTTCCAGATCCTTGATTTCAATTTGTAGATAAAATATGCAATATTTGACATCATGATCATTACTGAGCACTCAGGCGCTTCAGTTATAAAAAATTAAGCTTGGTTTATAATGCTTTCGTTTAGGTTCGTTTCTAATTGGATTAATCTATTCCTCAACCCTTCGGATAAAAACTGGGTTGCAGGCAAAAAAACGGATAAAGCGCTGTGGTTCTAATCAATAAGAAGAGTGATGAGAACGGACTGATGAAAAAATCAATAGTTAAAACAATAGAAGTGTATTTATTAGATTACTGATAATGAGGAAGCGTACAAAGTTTTTTAAGTTGTTAATGTCAAGAAAATTGACTGTAATTTATTTTCTGTATATTTTTTATCTTGATTTTATTGTAAACGTTCACCAGTGTTGAAATTTTTATCACGGGTGCGCAGTCATGAGTTATTTGACCACTTTACAACCCTCATTTAACGACCGTTTGTTAAATTACTTGGATACAGTGTTTCTTTACTGATAGTGATATATTTAAAAAAAGTAATTTCTTTCGTCAACCTATTGTGTAATTTTACATTTGTCACCGCAAAGTTTGTTGGTTTCACTCACTCGAATTCGTCCTACGCGGATTAATTTATTTTTGGAATTATGAATCAATAGACATATAGTAATTGTCAACTTTGATTGATAGATAGTACGTTTTCATTACAAATGATTAATAGAAAAGTGGGCAATTTTTTCCAAATGCAATACGACGTGGGTCTGCCCGAATCGAAAGATTTACTGTCGTTCATCTGCATTTCAATTCAAAGTTTACGTTGCTCCCTTGCCAATCGAATAAAACTTTTCCCAAGTCTTTGTCCTTCAAAAGGTCGCGAGCACAACTTCTCTGAAAGTCACAGATATCCGTTACGCTTACTTGTGCTTTGTTGCTATTTTTATTTATCCTTTCTACCAATAAATCACACTAAAACTGAATGTTCTATTTGTTACTAATGTAGTAGATACGATAGGAAGATGTTCGAAATTAGCTTCAACATGCCCTCCTGTTTGAATTCTTCTTTTATCGTTTTCAATTGAAATGCCTAATTGAAACGCTTTGATGATATGTTCCAGCAAGCACTCTTACTGAATTATAACATATTCAAATTTGGTTGTCAATATGAGCAAATTTCCAAGTGTTTCTGCAGTTCAATATTTAAATAACTGGTTATATATATTTTATACCCGTTGTCTCTTTATTTTCTTACTCTTGACATAAGTAGGTAATCGCTTACGAATGATATGAAAATGTCACTAATTTTATAATTTAACTAGCTGATAGTAAGACCTGAAATTATGGACCATTTTGTATTAGATTTTTCTATAATTTATACTCTAATATAACAATACAAATATCTGATAATAACAGTAATAACTCAGACGTCTTGCTTATCATTGGAGGATGATTTCAAAGAAAAAGCATCAAAAAACAAATAGTTTCAACAGTATACTGCACAATAATAACTTTCACAATATTACATAATAACAATCTTTCGACTCGAAATTACACATTATGCTCTCCTAAGGGCAATAATTTCTCAGGGAGTTAAAATCTGGGGAGCGAAACAATTCAAAACGGTGGAAAGAAGATTTTATTTAAAAAATGTTAAACCTGCCTAATATTACGGCTGACTATATATATCTTGAAACAGACCAACTAGTTCACAGCTAAAGTGGGTATTAAATATATACAACGATGCATAAACCTCCCCTAAAGTCGTTATGCCCTTTTACTAATGAGAACAATAATAGAAAAGAAAATATTTATTTATAAAGACGGGGAACAATTGTGTACAACATACACATTATGCTGAAGGACTTACTTGAGAGAAAGATGAGAACAAAAGATGTCCTAAGATTAAAAATAAACTGGTTGAAGAATTTAAAATGCGAGCCCAGACCAGTCTCAGACACCCCTTATAAAGTAAACTAGATCTAGAAAGAATGCACTGAACGAAGAGCTAGGATGTAACTCTATTATAAAGTATTGTGTATAGTTCTTATACCTCAATAACTACATTGACAAAAAGGAGATATTAATACCATAAGTAAATAGAAACCTATACTCCTAGATATCAGATCGTAGGAAATAGAGCAAATAAAAATGAAATACTAGAGAGACCAACCCACATGGATAGGCAATCCGTGATGATGATATAAAATACCAAAACGCGGTTGAACATGGACACCTACTTTTGGGCCAAAGCCCGCGCAGATGCCCCTTATGCAGAGAAAGGTTGCTCGATGTGTCCCACATAATTGAGGCGTGTCATGCCTTGGCTCCATACAGAGAGCGTGTAGGCATCCCGCCGGACTTAAGAAGAGTTCTCGAACACGGTAGCGAGTTTCAGTCCCCTGTTCCGCTTTTTAGGGGAAATTGTTTTTTTTTTTACTGTATATAATATGTCTTATGTGTTGTGTCTATATGTTTTGTCTGAGTGCATGTACTTATTAGCGTGAATGGCGAGGGGTGAGGGTGAAAAGTTACGTCATCATTGCCCCTCGAACGTTGAGAGCGTAAGAGTGTGTGTTCGGGGTCGATGGCGGAATATTTATAAAAGTACTCCATCGACCCCAATCTAGATTAGTTTAAGTATAGGTCGGTGGAGGAATATCAAGTACTCCACCGACCAAACGGAATGAGTGTATAGTATGAATGTATTTATTTGTATGAATGTAGTGTTTGAAAGGGTAAATAGAATATAGACATAGTTGGGGGCTGAAGTNAAAAAAAAAAAAAAAAAAAAACCAAGGAGATGAAGCTATGCTCACTGAGCAATCTGGAAAGTGATCTCTTACGAATTTTACTTTATAGCCGTCTGTCCTGCACTAAAAGAATTTAGGGTGTAATTATTTAACGAAAAGTTCCTAAATCGCGAAGAACTTATATACATTTTAAATGGATCTGGTAGGCAGGAGCTGGTAAAATATTGCAAGAAAATGTGGCAGTACAGATATTTCCGCGTCACATACTTTAACCATAGAAGAATCTTATTTATATGTATCTTTCTTTTTTCCTTTTATTTAATTTGGTATTAGATATATTACTTTATGATTACTTTATTATTGTAGCTGCATATTTTTCTTGAATTATTATCAAGCAACAAAACCCCTCCGACGGTACAGATGATCAGAAGTATTGCCGTTCTTCTATCGTCGTTTTTTATATTTTATTTTGTTTATAGTAAAGCTAGTTTCAAAATTATTATTACTCGTATCATTATGTACTAATATACATATATAATTGTGAAAATGTTTATTTTATGATTATGTTAAATTCACGGTTATTATTATTATATATTTTATTATTATTATATGACAAATTATGCTACTTAACTATACGATTTACATATATTTTTTTCTTTCCAAAAGGTAGATTGGGATGAGGCCAGGAATAAAACATTTCCTGGCCTCATCCCCAATCTACCTTTTGGAAAGAAAAAAATATATTTAAACTGACAAAGCTGATCAATCCCCAAAGAAAATATTAAACGATTTACGAGTTATCGACAATAAAAACGGAAATTTTGTTATAAACAATAAAACAGCCCTGAATCACAATTAAACGTTTCTTAAAATAAAATAATATTTTAATCCTATAAGAGGATGTATTTTTATAATACAGATACATTTTTAGTTAACACCAGTCAATTTAGTTGATCATTGCTTATAAATACAAAAATAATAAAATATTCTTAATTACATCCCAAAATGGTTTGAATTAATTTCAACATAAGGTATGAAGATGCTATATTGTAAGAAATTTTGCTTATTTTCTGGTTGATTGCTAGCAAAGAGCAGGCGTAGGAAAGAATCACAGCGTTGCCTTGTGGCACTCCTGATCGGATAGGTTAAAGTTCCGAATGATTACATACTTCATAAATTTGATAAATGCAATAAATTCCTATCAGCGAGTAGAATTAGAATTAGCAAAAAAACAGGAGAGCATAAAATAAGGATTGTTCATAAACATCATAAAACCAAATGCAGATGATGACATGCGCCACAAAATTTCTCTTTTAGTCTTTTCGAAATGGAAAGATAAGACCTCTTCCGCAACAATTGGCCCCAAATTTAAGCGAACTTGTTTAAGATCAAAATCCAGGCAATCAAGACATTAAGCCTAAAAATTCTTGACCGTCAAATATAGGGCCTAGTACAGTATATGTATTTATGTATATATAATATATATACATAAATATATACTGTACATGTATATGTGTTTATGTATATAACAGTATAATTGCTTCATTAAGTTCATAAGTTTTGCCCGGCTTGGTTTCCCTTCCTCAATTTTGTAAACATTGTGATCATCCTAGTCAAAGTAGCCTTACAAAATCTATATAATAATAAGAAAGGAAAAAAGGAAACCAGTAAGAGGAGATCCATTAGCTTAGGATAAATTAAATTCGAGGAAAATATAAATCCTTACATCCTTGTGGAGCTTCACCTTTATAAGGCAAGGCCCGAGGAGGAAGATAAGCTCAAAGATTTCCCCCATTTCATTTTTCATTTTTTAGTTTGGCGTGGTCCGCCGGGATAGGGTCTCCGTAAGGTACGGCGGGGTGGTGGTTGGGGCAAAAGGCGTAACCTAGGGGGCCTAGTAGTTGGACATTAGCCCTCCGGTATAAGAAAAATTACTTTCCTTTTTTTACTTTTTATAGGCGTAACGTCGAGATTGGTTAGGGTTTAATTTATCAGGATAATATCGCGCAAAATGTCGTAACAGGTTATTTGTCTCCAAGTGGAAAAGCCTGAGAAACGTTCATGCCCCCAGAGATAGAAACTGCGGACGGTTCGGCCACCCATCATTTGTAATAAACGGATTGAATATGCTATCGATCTGGACCGTCAATCGCGTAAACCAGTAGATCTGATCAGATGGAAAAAAATCAATGGCGTGAAGTGACGGCACGGGATTATCCGCAAGCCCAGTCATGCAATGGTGAGCTTAAAAAACGAATTCCAAAACAATCAACCTGGCTTGGTACTTTATTTTCATACGTTCAAACAAAACCGCGGGGTGATTAGCAAGTTTTCGATCATAATTAGTTCGCTCGACTAGAAAAAAATACTCAATTTCAATTATACTGAGCACTTAATAAAATATAAATAGATAAATCACGTAAACTGTGTGTTTGGTCATTTTATATTATTCTTTATGCGGCCGTGATTTTTCACGAAGATAATCATTTGAAGTTTGAACCATAATAGTTTGTCTAGTCCTCGTTTATTTCGGTGTAGTATCGAGGGATTTTTCAAGATCTACTACCATCCTATTAAATCCTATTGATTTTAGCCTCGGCTGAATACATTAGACGTTTCCTTCCATTATTCAGCTTTTTACAAATTGCAGTCATTCATTTTTCTTTTTCCCCTGCCTGTGAAACCGTCTTCCCTTCTTTTATTCAAGCGCAAAATTATTTTATCCTGTTCAACATGTTAACAATTGATACTAGAGGTATTACAATGTTTGGAAATATTTGAAAATGGACCTGTTTAACTTTTAACGTATTTATCGTGTTTATTGTACAACTTGCCAAAAACTATAAATTATATGGCGACAAATATTATTAAAGTTCAATTACCATGGATATTGAAGTACAACATATGTATAGTCATAACTTCTCTGAGATTGTGCCAAATTCCGCATTATTAAAGCCATTGTAAAGGAAAATATTTCTTCTTTCAGGCTATGTCAATAAGATGGAGATTTTAAATCATTAAAATTGAGAAACATAAGGATTAAATCAACAAAAACACCTCAGAAACGTTTTATTTTATATCTCAGATTGTAATTTATTTACGAAGGCAAGGTTTATGTCATTTCGTGAAATTTGTAGAGTTCTAAAATGCGGTAAAGTCTCCTGTAGATCAGTTAATTTGTTTGCAAGTTAGCATCACTTTCCTTCATTGGTGGACCTTTATTAACCACTTGTAAGGGACTATTTCAAGATGTCGGATTAACTTGAGCGGATTATTTACTATGAACAGGTAGTTAAGGACGGAGCAATCGAGTTGAAGCATTTCTGTAAAACAACACTCAACATGAAATAGAAGTACGTAATATTCTGTGCATCGAAACTTAGCCTTATGTTATTTCGAAATAAAATAGGTTCACAATTTCCTTGATTGAAAAGGTAAATTGCATTGAGAAGAAGAAAGTTAAAGTAGTACATTATACCATTACGAATAGTTTAGAGGTCTCCTGTAAGATTTCCTGTAAGATTTCCTGTAGAACATTGAAGTCGTGATTTTTGAAAAAGAAATCGAAAGCATTGAAGTCCTAAATTATGAGAACTTTTTACAAATAAGTTTTTATTCAGGGGTTTTCGTGGTGCAAACAAAAACACGAAAATCTTCGTTTCTTGCTAAAAAAAATATATAACCTACACTAATACATTGATATTCTATACAAATCATATATCATTTTCTACTTAACTAGTTATAGGCATTTAAATTTAAAAAAATGTTACGAATTAATTACTGTAATTTTCAACCAGGAGACAAATATAATTCTTAAAGTTTTGTTTTGTTCTTTTTAGTTATAGTTAAACTAATTAATAAACACAATTATATGGTACATTAGACTAGAAGTGAATAAAGAAAAGGAAAATGAAAATGATAGGACTCTCAAGAGATTTATAAAATTACTGTAAAAAACAGGTAATCGATAAAGTTGATTTCAACTGGATATCGATAGCGGAAGTTGACTGGAGCCTTCATAAAAATCTACAGGTTTTCCTAGGCTAATGTGGAAACACTAGGTCAAAAAAAATATACAGGTTGTTCGGTTACAAACTTTGTCAATTCTACATTCAAATTGTAATTAATTATGGTCTGAATCTCAACAGTTTCGGAGTTATTCCGCTTTTTCTGATTTTTTTAAGATTTCACGACCTTGCTTCAAATAAACAAAGGTACCTCCAACACTAAAGGGTTTTGGACAAATCTTTTGATATCATTGAATATTACGTTATATTTCCAATAAGATTAGCTTAATACTAAACTTGTAAACGTTGGTGAAATATGCGTTTTATTAGAAACAAAAATTTATTTTCAAAGTTGAAAAACTTATTATGGTGATCCTATATTATTTTCAAACCTAGAGACCAGCATATTTCAGAAAACATACTAAGTTTAATATCCTTTTTAGTGGTGTAATTGTTTTTTTAATTACTTTTTAAAAGATGAAGAGATTGATGAAGGAAAGGTAAAAACCAGGTTGATGGATTGGTAAGGTGGAAAATTAAATAAAAAGAATGTAAAAATTTAAGGAAGTTTTGAATGAATTTATTAAGCGTTTTTTAATTTGGGTTCGAAACCGAAAGAGTGCAAATGTTTATTTATCTGCCAAACGACTTCAACATCGGTCATTCTATTATTATTCCCCGAAAAAAAGGGTTTTAAGATTCAAAACGTTTTTAGTTCATTTTTCATTCAAGATTCAAAATTTCCTTAAGTTTTTACATTCTTTTTTGTTTTTTAATTTTCCACCTTACCAATCCGTCTACCACGGGTTTTACCTCCTTTTTTAAAAAGATAGTTCCTACTCACAGCAAGGATATTTAAGAACCATCTAAAAGAAACAAAACATAATTTCAATTCAAATTTAAATACAACTGTGTTACATAGTTTCAACAGAGGGAGAGAACTAGTTTGGTTTGAGAAAATAGAAATGAAAAAATGTAAAATTGAACATTGATATAAATGTATTAATAATATAATAGATTTTGATCTACCTCCTATTTTAAATATGTACATAAATAATATTAAACGTCCAAATAATTAAATTAATTATTTTAATTGTTATTATTTTTATAATAATTTGATAATATTAAGGTATTATTCTAATTTTTTATTTTTTATCTTTAATCACTAATTTATAATTAATTTCTTACAGTATTTACCATTATAATATTTACTTGTGTTATAATTCCCGATTTTTGCACGTTCAAATTGAGCGCCATTAAAACACTTACTGAACTGAGTAGGAACTAATTTTTTAAAAAAGGATTGACATCGCACTCACTCCATCATTCATCATTTCGGTTTTTACGTTTCCTTGATCAATTTCTTCATCTTTGAAAAAAGTAATTAAAAAAGCAATCATACCACTAAAAAGGTTATTAAATGAAGTATGTTTTCTGAAACTTGCTGGTCTCTAGATTTGGAAATAGTAGTTTAGAATCACCATAGTAAGTTTTTCAACATCGAACAAAAAATTATTTTTCTATGTTCTGGCTACTAAAACGCTTATTTCAACAATGTCTACAAGTGTAGTATTAATCATGTCTTGTAGGAAATTAAACGTAGTTTTCAATGGTATCCACGGATTTGTTCTAAACTTTTTACTTTTGCGTTAATCATTCTTTATTTGAAGTAAGGTCGTGAAATCTAGAAAAATCAGAAAAAGGGGAATAAACAACGAAACTATTGAGATTCGGACCATAGTTAAATAGATTAGGACTTTTTGGTTCCATTTTGAATGTAGAATCTACTGGCAAAGTTTGTAACACGAGTAGCCGAACACCCTGTATAGTGATTACGGATTCACGTCTAACATATAAAAAAAGGTAAACACGTGTTTTTAAAATTAGCCTAATAAAGAAAAGGTTTTTTATAAAATGGTCATGTAACAACAATTGCTACCGATAAATAGGCATTTAACAGATTTCCCATTACTCTCTCCCTATCCCAAAAATCCTACGAGCTATTTATTTTTCTCAAATATCGTTTTACCGTTTAGAGTAATTGCCTCACCTCAAGCGTGTCTACCGGCCTTGTAGTTATCGGAAGCCCATATAAGATGTAGACCCGCCTCGGGGCAGTATTAGATTGCCCACGTCCTACCTATGTCATATTGAATTACATCGAGGAAAGAAGGGTTCTACGTCCTTCGATTTATGAAGTGTATTCATGTCTTGACAGAAAAAGTATGCAAGATAGGAGACCAGGCCCAGGCGAGAATACACTACCTATGATATTTGCTTAAATTAAAATTGCATGTACTAAGTTGGTAGGTCTATTTTACCTTCATTATGTACAATCAACTGAATTCACAAAATTATGTTGATTTTAATTTTAATCTGCATAGTTCCATTATCATAAATCTAGACGTATTATTCATTATAATTCAATATAAAACCTTATTAGCATTTCTTGGTTAAACATCCGCGCACCTCTACACAATGTCAGGCTTCCTTAGTATTGAAAACTAGGTCAATTTGTGCAAATCATAAACTAAACATAGTCATACATTCTTAAGTACATTCACTTCGGGAAATCGAAACTCGATATTCCTCCTACCTACCTAAGTAAGGGCTGATGATGTACTTAATATTCCCCTACCTATGCTCCTTTCCTATATATTCGCGCTGGTGTATACATTCACTCGGGCAAGGATTGAACACGAAAGCATTCCAAATCCTAACTGCCAACAAAAAAAAAAATTGCAGAAATGAGGACATGTTACTAATTTCTTCTCATATATTACATACATCACAGTTGTACATTTTAAGAATTTTTTATTTTTTATTTGCCGTATAATACAACTACGTTCAATTTGTTAAAACTAACAATGCGTGTAGAAAATAACATAAATAAACAGGAGTGGAGAAACTACCCATTGGCAGTACTCCTATGAGCCTTAAGTGTTCTCTACTTAATTGAAGTTGTGAAATTAATCCCATATCACCGAAAGGAGAATCCGCGACATCGTCTCTTTAGTCGGGGATAACGGGAATGGATCGGACGTATGGGCAGTACACCAGCATGAGTAGTATCGTTGGACGCACGAAAGAGTATATCAACGATTTTTCTGAACATTTTGGATAGGCTTTTGGTAGCGTAGGACATTGGAATTTTTAGCAGTAGCCAAGCAAAAGGAGCTTCATGTTTAAGATTGTCACCTCAGAGGATCGCTGTATCGTTTGCATAGGTTAGGGTGGTGGTAGAGAACTCAGCTGGATACACGGTACAATACGGAGGGCAGAACACTGAGGGACACCAGCAAGGATAATTGGATAATTTTTGTACTACCCAGAAGTACTGATCAGTGGGGTAGCTTTATAAGATAAGGTAGTACGTACAGGGAAGAATGCCCTTGTGCAAGATCACGGCCGGAGGTCAACTACAAGCCTGCTTTTGTAGATAATGTTTTATTTCATTTAGGAGGGGAGTTTTTTAACTTAAAATTTCTTCTGTTGTGCCTGAGCTCTGCTAATGATTTTCCTGGAAGATTTTCTTTTGTTTAATAAAGAATAGAATTCTCAAGTGTATGTTATCTTAAGAATGGCTTTTCTTGGTCCCATAGTTTTTTTTAACTATTGCAGGGCAATTTCATAGAATATAGTCTGTTCTCTCTCTCTCTCTCTCTCTCTCTCTCTCTTTCTCTCTCTCTCTCTCTCTTCTCTCTCTCTCTCTCTTCTCTCTCTTCTCTCTCTCTTGCTCTCTTCTCTCTCTCTCTCTCTCTCTCTCTCTCTCTCTCTCTCTCTCTCTCTCTCTCTCTCTCTCTCTCTCTCTCTCTCTCTCTCTNAGTCGACCTTGGTCGTCTGTAATTATTCCCGTTTTCTTAACTAGAGCGTGTGTGTTTTTCTTTAGCAGGACTCTCTTCTATTGGGTTGTTTTTGCGAGTATTTTTTGCTTGCCTCATGCTTGCCATATATTCCCTTTACTTGCTCTGTTCTCTTGTTTCTTGATTCCATTGTTGGCATTTGCATATGTACCCCTAGGTCTGACTCTCGTAAATTAATCATTACAAGTTTATTTCCTCTAGTTCTACTAAAGTTGTAGAAAACAAGAGTTAGAAAGTTGTCAGTTTGGACGGAAATAAGATTTGGTGAAATCGGAGTTGGAATAGCATAGCAGTATATCGTTCATCAATACTACTTCATTAGCTTACAAAATTATTATCCGCTACCAACGCCAAATTTATTTAATGTTTTTAAATTAAGAAGTATTTTACAGAACTAATAAAGGCAGCAATTAAGCCTTATTTGCCCTTATTGGAATAGGTGCAGTTTTTGGTATACAAGGAAGAAACCAGTGAAATGGACCTACCTACCACATTTATTGGGATAGTTTCGCACAGATTTTCTTACGTAACGAAATGATAACTCGCCTGAAAATTTTCAACCATCCAGAGAATTATAGTACATCATCTATATTATAATTTCTATGAAATCACTTTTTATGGAGTTTCTACCATTTTTGTCGGTCATTGTAAGGAAATCTGGAGCTTCCTTTAATGGAACAAAGTGAAAAGGTAATGAATGTCTGAAAACATTTACTTATAATAAATCCGTTTTAAACGAATTCCAGAAATATTTCAATCGATGATGAAATTGTAGTGCAAAATCAGTCTCTTAGAGATAATTTTACACGATTGTTTTCTTTCCTACGGAAATCGTGAATTTCATTAGATTTACCGTTCTTTTTCCAGGTTATAAATTTAAATTTCCAAAACAAAAAGTCCAAGACAGATGGCGATAACCAAACCCTGGGCCATTACGTGATAAAATACGCCCGATATTTTCCTTCGTTGTAATTTATTGACAATGTTATAAAAATGATTGATTACTTTAGTTCAATAAAATAATTAAAATATGTGCTCCTACCAATACATTCACACTTGATGAACTAATTGTAAAATCAGAAGTTGTGGGATAATATTTTTTTTTCTATTCCCACTCGATAATGTAATGATTGATATTATTTTTTTTATTTAAAGCTTCTGAAATTTTCGTTGAGTATGGTATCGACCTTCGATGACATATCGTAAGAAGCTCTGAGATCAGGGACGAGGTCATTTATGTATGGCCTCATACCTGATCTCCCATCTTTTACTATCTGAAATTTTCATTTAATATATACAATTTTTGTGATTAGGTGTGTTTGGACGGTAATGAACGTGGTACACTTTTAATCCCTTCTGTGGCCGTATTAACAGTTTCCGTATGAAATTTTGCCTAATTAATGAAAGTAAAGACATACACACTAATCTAATTTACATTTGCGCAATGTTCGTTCTTATTTGTTGATTTAGTTTAATTCCACAGGCCCTAATTTCATTATTTTGTCGTTTCAACCAACGTGACACATGTGAGTTGACTGCGGGCTTATTATTTCTTTCCTCCTGGCTGGTTGCCCCCGGCTAATTGCACGTATAAACGAAAACGCTTTTTACACGGGCGGATATCGTATAGGTTTCTGGCGATTCAAATTCAACTCGGCCCGTTTCTCATAAATAATATGAGCCCATGTCGGAAATTGCCGGGTGAAACGTGTAACCGGAATGATAAGTGGAGCCGAAAATGTTCCGCCATACTAGGCGAGTTCGGAATGAAAAATATTTTTGTTTCTACTCTCTCTTGAGTGAAAGGCACTCCCACTTGAGCATCCCAGGAGCTTCTGCTGTCAGAACGCCACTGATTATTTTTTTAAACCCTAACCTTTAAGGTGTACGTAAAAATGTTTGGAAACGTGTAGTTAAATTGTAAACTAAAAGATCTACAGTTTAAATGTATGTATTATGTTAAATAAAATCATGGACATATTATATATANTATATATATATCATAATTGCTCTCACTTTGTTGTCCTCTTACTTTCTTACTTTCCTCTTCACATTCTCCCGTACATGTGCGGATTTGAGCTTGTATACATCGACATCAGACCCAAAATCTTCACTTTCTCTCTATCTATTTATCTATCTATCTGTATCTCGTTTTTCTTTCTTCCTCTATATTTTTATTTTTTCCCCTCTCTTTTTTTCTATCTTTCGCACTCTCTTTTCTTTGTATCTCTCTCCTTTTTTCTCAGTCTCTGTCTCTTTATCTCTTATTCTCTTTCTCCCTTTCTCTCTCACTCTCACTCTCTCACTCCTTCTTACTCTCACCCGCTCCCACCCCCTCCCTACCTCTATCTCTCTCTCGCACTCTTTGTTTTTCTCAACTAATTTCTGGTTTTTATTCAGAAATTGTGAGATGCGGTCTGGTGAGATGTACATTTCAGAAAAATATTTTCTTTATCGTGCCAACGTTTCGACCTTTATTGACATCATCTTCAGGGCAAAGTACTTGTTTCTGCGTAATTGTGCCATTCTTGCGTGTCGTGTTGGGAGTGCCCCATGGGGATGATGTCAATAAAGGTCGAAACGTTGGCACGATAAAGAAAATGTTTTTCTGAAATCTACATCTCACCAGATCGCATCTCACGGTTTCTGAATATCATCGACAAACGGTCACTAATCACCACGCACTTCTGATTTTTGTTATTTGCATATATTGCCAATTGAATTTGCATTACATTTTGCAGTGAGAATCTTGACAGCTCTATTCTTAGATGGAAGGTTGTAGAAAGCATTTTATGCATTGCGTGATGAATGTCAAGGGAATTCTACAGTGGAGTATTTCTTCATCCGATCCATTTAACATTATCTCAGTTTATTAGAGCGAGTGAAGGACCTTTTTCTGGTCTCTGAGTTATAATAAAAGAAGATATGAGCGTTCAATCGTTCGTAACTTTTTTTAAAGGCACATTCTATAACTTGTTTTTTATCTTGTAGTTAAAATAAATAAAAAATATAATAATTTATAGACACTACTCAACATGTGGGTGTAAAAGGAGGAGTATGAAATACTGAAATTGAAAAGTTAATGGATCCAGTTTAACACTCTCATTGATGAAGTTGATTAATAATCAAAGCCGAACAATGTGTGGGCTAGTGAATAAAACGTATAACGGCTGCCTTTTCCCGCATCAATGATTTTTGAAACTTGTATTAATGTATTTTGGATTATCATAATTTTCTAATTATTGGGTTTCTATATTTTATTTGTGTAATACATTTGTTAATCTAATTACCATTAACATAGCCTCGGATTAATTTAAATAATTAATTAACTCAGCGATGTAATTGTCAATTCGGTAAATAGTGGTGCGAAATAGATGATTGTTTTATTTTCCATATAACTCTCTTTTTGCGCCTAATATCCTTAATAATGTTTTATGTATTCTTCTCCTTTGATTTCATATATGGCACAGCACATTTATTACAGAGAAAAAACAGACATAATACAGTTTGAAGTTTCAATTAAACGTCTTCCTTCGAAATTTTTTTCGTGCTTTTAGTTTTTTTAGACTCGCCAGGGAATATTTTTTCGCGTTGAGAAGTTACGTCACTTTTCAAGTTTGATCTTAGGTTTTAGGCTGTTAAAATGTAAGCGGGTCGAAGCCCATTCGGGATTGAGGGGGGCATCATTACACTGCTTTGCATACGAGTAAATCGTCTATTTTGAATTGATACGGTAACGTTTGGAACTTTATTAATATAATAGAATATATTTTCATTTGAAATGACTGGGAAAAAAGAAAGACTTATAAGCCGTAAAGAATAAACAAGATACATTATGGAAAACTGAAATTCTGTGAATAAGTAACGGAAAATTGTGTAATATTACATATAATTTTAAATTTCCATTAGATTTGCTAAGGACAAAGTCGTTATTTGTTTTTAATGAAATTTAATACTATATGAAATGACGAGGAAAGGATGCAAACTCGTAATGCTAAGTGATTTATTTCTCTAAAATAAATGGTGATAACTTTGAAAGTATCGTCCGATCGTCAGAAAATGTTGCAGAGTTATATAGTTATTAACTATATAAAAACCTCCTTAAATAATTTCAAACCGGTGATAAAAAAAAAATAAAACGTTAGAGGAGATTTTGTTGATAGTAAATTTATTTTTCTCGCTTATATTGACAGAAAATCTAAACATTTTTGATACTGCCAGAAATATTCCTCTTTTCAACAGTATCAATAACTCCTATTAATTATTCTTTTTATCTAAGGTTTTAAAGGTTAAAATGAATAATTAATTGGAATAATTATTAGTGGTCATAATTGACCACTAAGCAAACTATGGATTAAGTTGTAATAACGTTGAATTTTTAACAAATGCAGAAGAGTTATGAATTTTTAATTGGAATAAGAAACATCGGAGATAACAAATTTGCCCCGTCTTATCCTACCTAACAGAGTCTATTTTTTCATTATGATTAAAATTCATGTTTAATGGTGTTCCAGTCCACTCAAAAGGAAATTGAATTTGTTTTTGGCCATTTAAAAAAAAAAAAAAATCTTTTTGACTACTTTACTAGAAGCGTGTTTTAGGTTTTGCATCTTTTTTTATGTCTAAGTTTTTCCAGCCTATTAATTTCTTATTTCATAATCTTGAATATATGCAAAACGAAGGCAGAAAAATATATTTTAAAAAATGACTTAAATTTTTTAAATTTATTTTGTTCCTAGGGGCCATAGGCAAGAACGATGAAACTTAAAAAAACCTTTTTGGCCTAGCATAATTTAAAAAAAAAAAAAAACATATTAAAATCGGCGACCTCACGTCCGTAGAATTTTCTCCGTTGTAACAAAATATTAACTATCAAATAATTAACAATACTTTTCATACTAGTAAACCGTGGAACTTAATTAATCTAAATATTTATTTAGGCTGAAAGTGAAGCTAAACATTGCACTTATTGTGAACCTACCTACCCATCTACTCCAATTATTCCAACCCATTGTTGTGATCATTGATTGGCCATTGCTGTTCTTACCAAAGATACGGAAACATTAGTAGTTTTAAATAGCTAAAGATTAGCTAGTAGCTTTAATCTCTAAAAAATGAAAATATCACAATAAAAAAGCGACTCGTCTTGCCCTATTTTGTTAGATAGTTTTGACAACGAAACTTAAAAATTCAACAGAGGAAATATTCTATAATAAAAGACTCGCACATGGCGTATTATACCATGGGTGCATAACATTAGTTTAAATATTATTAAAAAGTCAAAGTTTGTTGAAAACTGATCTGCCTTCAAAAAATAAATACAAAACATAGCAAGCCACCCTCCATATATTTTTGTTACGGATGATGCGATTAGAAACAGAACGGAACGTTGATGATGGATCTATGCATTCGTGATTTAGCGTCTGGATTCTTCGGAAATTGGAAGGATTGGTTGAACCCGTATTATAGACGTATATATGGGTGTTTTGTTATCAAGGGAAAGTTTAAATCTGTTGTCTAGTATATTTTAAGTAATCAATATCATCACCTCATTTCTATCCGTTTAGATCGTGTATGAGGTTTCGAGGGAGTCGTTTGTCTAGGTACTGCGGATGACGTTCTCGGTAGGAAGGGGGTGAGGTTATAAAGATTGGAGGTGCGGCAGAGGGTAAAGGTTATCTTTTAGAACTTTGTGGTTTATTAGTACGGTAGTCCTATACTATGTGACTGGTTGCAAAGGTCAATCAGTTCGAACATCATTCACAAAATAATGGAAAGGTTCGACAATGCAGCATACTTAATCACGTTGATAAAGATAAAATTGTAACTATTCGCCTTCATGAAAAAGAAATTATTCACGAAAAAAACAAAACAATTTTTGTATTTCATTTTTGCTATAAAGAAAATAAAAGGTTTGGTCGAGTATCTGGGTAGTGATCAATTAGTTGAAAAAAATTTATCATGTGGCAACCTTTTGATTTATATTAAATTCCTTAGCGTTCTGATATAATGTTGATATATGTTCTGTGGATGAGACTCCTACGTCTATTTTCGATGACAACAGAATCAATAAATGGTATCTTATCCACTGAATAATTATTGTCTCTGTCCTAAATTATAAATCAACGTTAAATTATAACAATCAATCTCCCGAAGTTCGGATATAGGCGGAAAGGTATTCATAAATTTCTCACATCTGGCTGACCTACAACTCTGGTACGGTAGTCATGTTAAATTAAAATATCGAAAAGAACGATGTCAAAGTAAAACAATCCATATCTTACGATAAGAATGATATAGATGCAGAAAATGTGTTACTAAGTTTTGAATTGAGAGTTGATTTAAATATTTTCCATAGGTTGGGAAAATAATTGAATACCATTTCGATTGAAATGTGAAAATGAAATGCAAAAAATTGGAACTTTTTAAATTTTTTTAGATGTACAAAACGATAAAACAATGAGCAATAAATGTAAATATTTTTCGTATTTGTATAAAATTGTTTTAAGTATTTCAATAGGTAGAGAGAATTCAAAGAGAATTGAAAAGAAATTAGTAATCCTCTCGATAAGAACTTATCTTCTACTACATATTTTAAAGTTGAAGTCATTTAGCTGTATCCTGTGACGATTCGATCAGTTGTTTTTGCTAATGGACCGGCCTAGATGGGAAGCTCGGAATGGGGCGTTATTACTTGCCAAAGGATGTACCTTCTGAATGACCAATGGGAGCCCCTACGCGGATTGAGTCCTCATGAAAGTGGGGCCTCCCAACAATGTTTTTATGAGTGTTCAGAAAGATAGGACTTGGTTACGACACCTACTCCAGTTTCAAAAGCCAAAACATAAGAGCTAGTTCTCCACGTTGGCCCGGTCCACAGAGGCACTGCAGAAGGGGAGTAGTTACTCAGTCGGTAGCAATTTTTTATGTTTTCATTTTAAACCCCCTTACAGAGCCTAGTAGTTCTATTTTTTAATGTAGGTTAAATTTAAAAATCAACAGTAAATTATTTTTTCATTTTCCCTGTATTTACATTTTAAGTTGACCAGCAGTATGAATGAATTTCTTTTTAATGCTAGGTCAAAATTTTTAAAGGTTCCACCCCAAATTTGTTTTACCAGTATTATAATACTGGTAATACTGTGGATGAATTAGTTGAAAAATTGTATATCACAAATCTCTTAGAATTTAATAATACATAGTTCTCAGGGCTAATATTAAAAACAAAAGATAAGGACGTACAATTACAGTAATTTAAAAAAAAAATTTAAAAAATAAATACATTCTAATATAGTTGATTTATTTCTAATTAAAATATTTCTATTTAGCGAAAGTAATTACCCAGTAATTGCTGTTATTTTAAGTATTCTTTCTTTTGTAGTTAGCTCCACTAACACTATCCCGTAAAAATTGTACAAAATGCATCATGTTTGTAAGATGCACCAATGTAAATATATTTATGTATATTTATTTATTTTCCAACTTAAATATTCTTCGATTTGCTTGCTAAAGTTTGATATTTTCATATTAAACTATATTTTTTGTTTCAGTGATAATTCAAGTTTGTTATGTTTATTTTTTATTTATTTATTTTTTGTGGGAACCCTAATACACAGAGTTCCACATAAATTTCCACTCCGTCCGAAGGCATACTTACAATTCACCGATGGTACGTGTCGTAAACTTGCGTATGGCACTGACACAGGTTTAAATTGGATAAGGGTTGAAAGGAAACTGGTCCGAAGAGTCCGCGAGATGGGGGGGTTGAATTTCCGTGGGTGGTTCAACTACAGTACGCAAGCGTCGAAACTTGTTGATCTGCAGCTCAAGTTAGGAAATTCTTGCTGATATACCTATGGGTTGCTAAAAGGTTTGTATACTAGGGCGATGACGTATTAATCATTTCTGAAGAGGGTTGTTTAATTTGCTTCGTACCTTGCGCATTTTAAAATCTTTATTTCAAACCCATTCGATTTTTGATTAAAATAAAGTTTTATTACATGATTTTAGTCCATTTCCCTATTCTTAAAACCGTTCTTAAACCCACGTTGTCCTACCGCCAGGCAGTTCGAGCCACAGGGTGATGAGTGGATCCGAACCCAAAAGGTGAGCAAAGGGTAGAGTGTTAAAAAATAAACTGTTTCGTCTGGTTGCAACTAATAATAACATAGGTGAAATGGCATAAAAGACAATCAATCCATTATTTTCTATCAATTCATATAAATGAACACAAAATGAAAATAAGCACGACGTGAAGATAACTAACGAAATGTGGTAGTATATTGGAGATAGGGAATATTAAGTGAACTGTAACGAATATTTAATTTGAAGGAGATGAATTCATAGAATTTATTTTGGACATGTTCTAAAGAATATTTTTGACATAAAAGATAGGTAGACCAGACAAAAGAAGAAAACTTCAAGAATAGAACGGACAAGAGAATAAAAGAGTTGTTCAAAGGTTATAATATTATTGAAATTATGAGTATTGTTTGATATGAATTTTAACTTGAAAAAAANACTTAGAAAGATTCAAGAAGCCAAACCTTTCCAGTCAATGAAAAAGACACCAAAGACATCCTTTTGACATTAACAAAGAATATATATATATATGTATACTGTCGGTGAGATACGGAATGAAAATGACATAGCGGGCTGAAACGTTACTCCTTCATGTCTTTAATAAATTGATATTTAAACCAAAATTATTATTAATAGTATAAAAAGAGAATAAGTTTTTAGAGCCTCGGTAGAAAGAAAATATAGTTGTTTTTTTTCAATCAAATTAACCTTTTTTAACTTTAACCTAAGTTTTTTAACCTCACATAAACCATTTTTTATTTCAAATTAATATTTTCTACCTAATTAACCCTTTTTTCATAGCAAATACAAACCCTAGAGGGCGGTATGCAATGTAGCTTTTTCTACCAAATTAAACCTTTTTTTAATTTCAAATTAACCCTTTCTTTACATCATTTAAAAAAATAGAAGATAGTATGAAATATACATGTAAAGTATAATTTTTTTATAGTTGCGACATTTGCTTAAATAAAATAATTGGGCACTTCGAAAACTACATGGAAATTAATTAAAATTAAAAATGATATAAAATTCGATATAAAAACAAACAATTCTTCTATTAAATGGAGACTTTTTCAAGTATAAAATTAGTACTTTAAAGGCCAATTATTAAAAATCATTCTCAAACATACAGAAATTTTACTTTACACATTTATATTTCATACCATTTTTAAGTTTTTAGTGTTTTAAAGAAATGATTCATATTAAATTAAAAAGGTTAACTTGAAATCTAAAAAAACTTACTTTGAAGTGAAAAAGGTTTAATTTGCATGATATAGTGTAAATGATGTAATATAATAATATAATAAGTAAGATTTTGAAGCGCTTATAGGCAAACCACTTATATGAGGTCAACCATTTCTGAGAGAAAATTTCGTTACAAATTACGTTCTGGGCGCTCGAAAATTCGCGATACGTTTTAAAACCATCTGCAAAACGAAAATTTTTTTAAAAAAACATCGTTAATAAATAAAAGAAACAACAGCGGTGCTTAATGAAAGCCTTAAAATCGCCAGAACATTGATTAAATTCTAAAGAAAGAGAAGAACGAATTTTATCAATGTGAAAAGTTTTGTTGATATAATATTTAAGCCATTAAAGAATTATGTATAAAATAAGATCAATATTTACAATTGTTTTGGTTCGAACACATAAGTTCGAATGTTGCTAATTATGTAAGTTGGTGCTAGTTGGATGAAGCAAAAAATGTTTCGGAACCGGAATAATAACAGAGTTTACCGATGGGAATAATCTATCATAAAATCAGTCTTTTAGACAATTAGGGGATAAAAGAACGAATAATTTATAACAAGGCCATAATGTTTCACGTTTCTACGGTTACCGATTTATAAATGGGAAGAATCCATAAGTTTCTAAATTAACCTTTGGGTTAATTACAACAAATTAATAATTTGTAGAAAGGAACTGAAAGCGCGAAACTGTTTTCAAGACGGAACACATTGGGCAATAATTTGAAAACAAAGCAACTACATCTTGAAGTTAGATATAACAGAAATGGGATTTACGGAAGAGAAAAATCGAGATTTCCAGTGTAATTTTATTATAAAAATTAGGCAAAAGATTTCAAATAAGTTGGCAATGCGGGAATTGGAATTATTGATGAATAATTTATGGAATAGATACATGTTTTAATTGTTGTTACCTAACAACAAAAGTTTTTAGGATTGAATCACCGAACTGATGGTATATCATTCCTTGTTTGATATATGAGCCTGGAAATATGAATCACAAGAAATGTAAATTACAATTATAAAAATCAGAAGCACAGCGAATCGATTTACTAGGCAATAATGAAAAGAAGAATGACATTAAGTGTCGGTTTAACTTAAGGATTTATGTTTTTATGCTTATTCAAATTTGTACCAGAAGCAAATTGTTTCATTTAGTCACGAGAAGCTGACAAATGTATGTTATCATGAACTTTTGATATTGCTTGTTTTACTAATTACGATTGTTTTCATTTTAAAAATCACAAATATTTTTTCAACTTTGCTTGGTTGTGTTCACATCGATTTCCCGCCTCTTTCATTTATAACCCCGGCAATGGTTGTTCAGCGTAAAGGATTTAATAAATATTATAAAATAACAACGAAATTCGGCTTATTGTGAATCAAAACGGCATATAATCACATCACCAATATCAATCATGCTCTCGTAGTGTTGGTATTCTTTGCGAAAAAATTAATCCATTCAAATAGACGTTTTATCTATATTGTCATTACCAATTGTTTCTATAGACAAAGAATTATTGCGAGAAAAAACATTGAAAAAGGAAAAAATTATTAATGATCAATTTTCAGCATAATAATTGTTCATTGAAAAACAATTAGATATGAAAGCAATTAGAAAGAAAACACTCAATTTATTGAGTAACCAACGAAAAGATTATTTTCATCAGGTTCATCAGGACTGCTTTTTTTAAAGTGAAATACAATTAAAATCAATAAGTTAATATAATATAGTACAAGATCAAAGTCGACCAGTACATTATATAAAAACATAACCTAGAGCCTTGCCATTTTACAGAGTTTATTGTAACATCTCCTTCGTTCTTGTTTGAGTTCAACCGCCACATTTTTCTGGTTACAGAAAAAAAACTATTACAAACCACCCAGTAACTGGAAAGGGCTGGTCTGTAGAAAATTCCAATTTGTGAACAATCCGCTTTTTCACTCGATTCGTCGATTATTTCCTTAGCAAAGCAAACCTCAAAGAATACAGTACAACCGGTTGGAATGAAAGGAATTTGGTAGCCCGGTCGACTCTTCCGAACATGGACACACTTCCACCATCTCGTTTCCCATCTCAACTGAGAATAGCCTCCTTCTAAAGCGTTGAGGCAAACTCGGCTAATACTGATTAGTGTTTTTTAAATAATAATTTTAAAAAATTGCTGTTTATTTTAATCTTTTATTTGTATTGTAAATTTATTTAAAACTTTATTATTTGTATTGTAAGTTATTAAACATATACTGCAGCATAGAATTTTATTTTTTAATGAAACGTTTTCGACCTCATGAGTCCTCTTCATTACTAATTTTCAATTATCTATCCAATAACTTACAATACAAATAATAAAGCATTTATAAACCTCGAGTAAATATTTATTACCTAATTCCATTTCGAGAAGGTTTAAGACTCCTAGGATTATTAGACTTGGGAAAAAAGATTGTAGACACAATCAATCCTAGACAATGTGATCATGAAGTTTGCACTTTGCATTAACAGTTGGTAAAACATCTGATGAAAAAAATGATGTGCCATATAACACTGAAGAGGATATTAAATAGGATTAAGCGGACAATAAACTTATCGTGATACATCGATGAATTAACCTACGTTTTACTGAAAAACCATCCGCTGGCTGGAAAACAAAGGCCATTCGTTCCATTCACATCGGTGTAATTGGATTATACAGAAATTCCCTTGAACCGATGGCTACACTTTTAGGAAGTTATTCTACCTGTCAAATTGGACTAAAAAGTCCGTACTTTTCACGGTACTTAAACTTTTTACAGCTTTGTCCTAAACGATTCCATGTATATCTTAAAATATTAATACTACTGTAAATTTGATTAATAAATTTTGGTGTAAGGTTTAACTTTAAGCAAACCAAATTCAAAATCACTCAGTTTCTGAAGTTTTTGTCTCCGGTTTAAGTAAGATTTTCTTGGTTTTGTGACAACTGTGGAAGAATGACGCGTTCAGAAATGTTTCCCCTTTTAATGAGCTGTAAATACATGTACTAATACATAATAAATTTGTTAGAAATTAAACATTATTTACTGGTTACAAACGATTCAAAAAAATTAGTCATTAGGATTTTTAAACTTTTATTAAATAATTCAATTATTTAATACAAATTATAAAAACGCGATGGCACAAATTTGAACATGAGCAAAAACAAAAAGCTTCCAAAAAGTAAACTTATTGTTCATAATGTCCACCTACTTTTAGAATGCAAGCCTGATATGGCTTCATTTTTAGATGTGTTTTTTATTTTTTTTTTCTTGTCGATTTTGTACCAAAAGATGTTTTCTTGTTTGTTTCGTATTATTTTCATTATTTTTAATACAAATTTCAAAATTATTGATGGTTTAATGACTTTTTTTACTGTTTATAGACGAAAAATCAAATCTTTTGAAATTATGGGTTAATTTTACATTATTTATAACTGACCTCTCATTATTTAAGTATTGTGTTTTCAGCTCATTAGCAGAGGCAATTTTTCTGCAAGCATCATATTTTTCAGAATTCACAGAGCCAAGAAAATCTTACTTAAACGTTATGCAAAAACTTTGAAAACACATAAAAGTTTATCTTATAAGTTATTTTTACGTTGTTTGCTTAAGATAATAATAAATCATTAAATTAATTAAAAAAATTAAAAATCCTTGCTGTGGGCCTCGATAATTTTAAGGAGGGTGATAAAAATGGCCTTCAAATCCAGCTGTTTTAGGGTTTTATATCTATTTAAATCTATATTTAGGGATTTTATAAAATCAGTTTTATAGGGTTGGTTTCTAATGCTCTTGCCATTTATGTAATCAAATGTATAGTAGAAATAACATTTTATGCGATACACGCTACTTGATAGAGTAAAGATGTGAAAGATTAAAGTAACGAAAATTAAAAAACTCGAATACGATGGAGGTTTTAGGGAGGACTTTGTAGTCCAATTTAACATCTAGGGTAACATCCTAAACATTACATCTGTTCACGGGACACATTGTAGTTGACAGTTATATACTGAATAATTAGAGATCCTACACTTTTTTGTTTGACCGAATAGTATAATTAGTTGTATTACAATATAGTAGAACATTGTCCAATCCGGGTTATTTTGAGCTTTAAAATTCGTATTAAGACAACGTATAACCGACAAAATCAAAATAAGTTCCCTTCTCTCGTTTTAATTTATTGTAGGTGACAGCAGGTGGATATTGTTTGCGTATCCGGTTCAAACAATTTTATTGCTCCGTGCAACCGGATTAATGAAGTTTCTGAAGGCTATTGGGAACAGGGTTTCTATAACTAGTTAATTCTTGTTTAAATGCGAATCCTTCCCACTGCATGTATCTCGGTTAAACATAGTTTATTTATTTAACAGGGTGGATAAACAAGTGCAGATATCCAAATGCCACAAATGTAGTTTTGAATCTAAATAAATATTTGCCTGTTCTGGAATTTAGTAAGTAATAATACACCAACCGACAAAATTGAAAAACCCTTACAATACGTGAATTAATTGATTTCGATCAAAATCAATTTAAAATAATCCCCCTGTTCTAAATTCAAGAATCTATCTTTTCCTCTTAAACTTTAGCCGTCGAATACGAAATTAAAAGTCTAACCATCCAGAAAGTAATTGGATTTAACTGCAATATCCCTTCAATACTTGAGCGTCAGTTTTCCTAACCCTTTACAATACAATTTTCTGTATCACCAAATAATTAAAGAATCAAGTCGATTGCATTGAACTAAGAAACTAGGAGAAATATATTAAGCCAGAAGGCTGCAGTGATTAGGGAACATACTCCGCCGCAAGTTTCTATTCTCTTCGTTCATCATCATCAGAATAGCGTCCTCGGCCCGTTACTCAACTTAATAAATACTGTTGATATCACTTCCCATTCCGACCCATTATCCGACCATCCACTGCCAATCTACTCTTCAACTCAGAACCTCTTACAGCTCCACCTTCCATAAAAACCTACATTCACTTGAACAACGGATCAACGTTGATGAATCAAACTTAACACTACAAAATCCTATAACATAAGCATCACGCTCCGTAAGTACCATCACAAGCGACACCTATCTGCGGAATGAATTAAGAACTCAAGCCATTACTCCACTGGACCTATATAGGTCTTTTTGGGGAACCCCTATTGTTAAGGCCAGGAAACATTTTCTTTTGCAATCCACAGAGTGCGTGGTAATGACTTTTCGTATGTCTCTTATTTACATTTTCCCTAATCCTGATTAGCCCTTCATGTCCCTTCCCTACGTTGTTTTCAGTCCTCATGGTGAGCCTAAGCCACGAACCTCTCACGTTTCTGCTCAAGTATACCTACGTTAAAATCGGTCTTCCTCCTTTTGCCTGGACCAAATGTGTGCCTTACTATCGGGAGCAGGCGGACTCGGGCCCGAACTCCGTTCTCAACCCGTCGCTTACTCGCAGTGACGGTCCAGATAAGTAAAATCCTTCTTTGCAACCCCTCGTTATTTTATTTTAAACGTTATTTTATTTCATTGCGTATTCCTTTCTTTCATTTTATTCTATTTTATTTCATTTTATTTTTATTTGACGCTCAACACCTATGATTATGACCATATCATGGCAAGTACGTTCTTTACTGCAATACTCGCCTAAGTGTCGATGTTTCCGGTTTCGCTTGACAGAATCAAAAATATTCTGATTCGCTTTGCTGATCTTTTTTAAGTGGTGTTAGGAGGGCAGTGGTTTGTATAGAGCCCTATAACTTTCTTATATGTTGCCTGCTGAGTGTGTGGAGAGCCTTCTTCCATTTTGAGAGATTTATGAATATCTTTCCTCATACCTGTTTTTTTTCTTTTTTAAGCCATTTGTTAACCTTAGCATCATCTCTTTTAGCACACTTTCCGGTATGCCTAATTGTGGTCCCATATATAAGAGGGCTTCCCCTTCTTTAATTTGTTGGTCAAGCTGGTCGTTTATTTCACTGAATTTCATCAATAATCCTTAGATCCATTGTCACTGCCTCGTTTTATGTTTCAAGGGAAATTGATTCAGTATATTGTCCATAAAGGAGCAATTAACTTTGGATTTAACCTCGAACGACAAAGCTCTGTAATCCTTTGCCTTGTAAATCAAGTGCTTGTTGTTTTAATTTATTATGAACGACATGGTAAACTGGAGATTATACGATGATTTACGGTTAAAAGGATTTTGTACCCAGTTTTTAATTTGTTTAATTTAATTTCTGTTCGTTAGATTTTAATTTTAATCCAGATTCCTTTTTCAGTATAGTTTGTACGATTTGTTTAAGCATGAAGCTGTAAAATCTAATCTTATGTCGGCAATTTTGCAATGGTATCTATGATGGTATAGATTGTTTTTTATTAAAGGAGGGTTAAAAATTTTGTCACAACGTACGCCCAAAATTAACGATTCACTTTTTTTTTATAAAAGCATATTTATTAATTCGTAGTACCTTTAAAAAATTAAAATAAAATATTGGGTACAATAGGCAAAATATATTTTGAGAATTGACACGAAAATCACATCCTTCTGATCAGTTGAATCAGTTTGTTTTATCAAATTATTGAAATCATGTAAGATTTTAGAGTTTGACACTCAAAACCAAAGGAACGCCGGCTATATATATTACGATATAATTATAAAATAACTACGCTTCACTTTCTCCTGATTTTCTTTTTCTTTTAATGGCAACTTTTGCCCCCTCGTTGAACATAAAATGGCGTTGAAACACTGTAAAATTGTAAAGCACTTGATACTTACGCAGAATTTACAAAATCTTTTTAAAAAGAAATGCGCAATTAAATTAAAATTCATCATGTAGATTTTTTGTTGAACAAAGAATTAGGAAAACAATCTATTCTCCCGGAAAAATCTTTTAACAATTTAGAAAATATATTTATGAATTGCTTAGTTCAGGGTAAATATTTAATTTCTGTATTTTTATTGTTAGTATTTCCAATTGTAAATACTCCAGGGTTAAAGATTTAATCGTTTAAATATATTTCCTTATATTAAAACGTATTTGGTAATTTTATTCGTAGAAACTCTCTCTCCCTCTCCCTCCCTCCACTCTCTCTTTCTCTCCCCCTCTCTCTCTCTCTTTCTCTCTCTGTTTGTCTGTTTTTCTCAACAAGTTTCTGATTTTTGTTATATCTATCACATATATAATGATATTTTTTTATTTGTTCACCGTGGCATACATATATGGACTATAATAAAGTAAAATTAACCTGAATCATATCACTTACAGCCAACAATAACCTAAATTGAGGATATACTTGGAATGTTAAATTTATCTTATTTTGAAAGCACTTGTTTGTACAGTCGGTGCTTCCTTAACGAGAAACGTTACCTTATATCATGATAATTTCACCTTATATAAGAAGAAAAACACTAAAGGAAGATTTCAAAAGAAATAACCCTAAATTGGCCTTATCTCGTTATGGCTTTTCATCGTTACAAATTGTTTCAAAGTTTTCATAGTTTGACGTAACCTTTATAAATTGCATTTATTTGACCAAAATCACCTGGGTGAATGAAGTGTTTGCTGTAATAAACTATCACTAGTGAACGGCGGATGAAAGTATTACATCTCTACCATCCACGTCCAGGGATAAGGTCGTTGTTGGGTGAAGGGTTTAAATTTAATTTTCAAAAATAATGGATTGCTTTACTAAATAAAAATTTATTGCATAAACAAAACAATTAGATTAAATTCGGGTCAGATTTGACAAATGTAAATATTTAAAGAATATACGTTAATGTAAATGGTTAAAACATATAGATAAATGAAAATAGTTGCGTCAACTGGTGCCCATAGATCGATAAATTGGATTCTGACGTTTGTGGTCTCAATTTAACTATGACAGCAGAGGCAAGACGAGAAGGTAAGTTCGTGCATACTGGTTGACAACTTGTCGACTGACGAGAGCAAAGGGTAGGTTCGTACGTACTGGCGTCTTCAGAGCGACTGACGGAAAAATGTCTTTCTCTTCCTCCAGCCCGTTGTTGTATTTACAACTTTTCGTCATTTACTTCTGTATAAAAGGGAAAAAATATAAACCTTGAATGATTAATTGTAACAACTTTACTAAATAAAAATGTTTACTGGGGCTTAAGCAATTAGTGCTAGTTTTTAATTATACCATTTTTTGAAAGTTTGAACTTTTCCACATTTCAGAAATTATCTATCTTATTCGCAACGGTTACAAAATCTTTTGTTTCATAATTAACGATATTTTTCTAAGATACTAAATATGATATGACATATACACGTACCTCTCATTTAAACCTTACAAACAGAAAATAGCAAACCAAGATATTTGATGACGATCAACTGAATATTAATTTCCTCTTTTTTGCAAGATAAAAATTATTAATTACATGAAAAAAACATTTACGATAATTTAAATAACCTTTAAAATTACAGAACATTGATTACCAACAAAAATCTCTTTCCCTCCTTCCTAACCTTTTTATTTTCTTACAAATCCACCGCTTTTGGTCGTTCCTTCCTTATCCGTTCCTACAACCTCTGGAATTCCTTACGTAACTCCATTCGCTCTGTCTCAACCCTTTCTACATTTAAATTCCGTCTTTTTGGCTACCTGTTCCTACAATTTAACACCGAGGATGGTTAATTTTTTCCTTTCTATTTTATTTAGTACGTCTCATTTCTTGTATTTGTTTATGTATGAATAAAATTTTTCTTTCTTTCAGCTTTGATTATTTAAATTTTAATCAAATTTACCCAGTATTAAAATTGATATTTATTAACACCCATCATTTTATCGTACAAAATCTTCGGTATCACGCGTATGATTCTTGTATTACAATTTATTTATTTATTTTTGTAAGGTTGAATTTTTTTTTTGGAACCAGTTTTGTTTTGGTTCGTACAATTTATAAAATATTACTAAACATAAGTTCACACCATTCGTGTAATGATTTTTTGAAATAGGCTAAACCCGCATTGCTCAAAAGTCACGCCGAACTGTAGGGCTACAGCGCCGTTCATTTGTATTACCCATCTGTTCTATTAAAACCTTTCAGCGTTGAAATAAAAGGCATTGAAGTTCAGAAATTTACTAAAATAATATATGTTTGGTTGTTGTGTCGTTTATCATGTAGACTAATTCTCAATATTTTTAAGATAGTCGTTTGTCCGTTTTTCAGACTAACAGCTGTTTTTTTGCGTAATATTCTAGACTTATTTCATTTTTTTTAATGCTTCAAGTACCTGCTTGAATTAACAATCGCGATGAATATTTAGAAAATTTGAAGTTACCCAACAACTTTGGATAAACGTTTTTGTAGTATTTAAAGTAAAACATCTCCTTATCTTGAACATTAAAGTAAACACTTAAATGTAATCAATAGTTGATAATATTTGCTGTACTGTTTGCAAGCACCAATCCATCATTATCCATCAATTTAATCACTCTGAACGGAAGAAGATTATCATCGTAATTATAACCACGCATGTCTCGCAGATTCATCATCTCCGTAAAATGCCTTCCACGTCTCGATTGTTTGAAATAAATTGATAGCTTCTCCGGAAATAGTTAATTACAGGAAGCCTCCAGGGAGCGCTGAGTAATTGTCCCTCTAGACTCTCTTTGGTAAATAATCCTTTTCGGTAACAGCGAGTTAAGTGCGCTCGGATGCTTCGATCTGCAAAATCATTAACTTTGCATAATTATAGTCTGGCCTATTCATGCGTGGTGAATGTTGACTGAAGCTACTTTGCAAAGAAATATTTAAAAGAAAGCAACATGGCTTCTCTGAGCTCGGCCTTCCGGAAAAAGGGCGAAGAACTTGTTTTCTTCTCCCTCAGGCTTTAATTATAACTTGTATAAGATTGTCAAATATTTTTCAGAAATCGGTTGTTATTGAGTCGAGTCCAATATCGCGAAGAAAGCACGTATTTTATAGCAAACTTAAACAAAATATTTTTAAAATTTGTTTGTTATTGATACTACAGCAAAATAGTATATTAGTAAGATTCAGTTGAGAAATAAGTAAAATAAGATTGACCGTTAAAATTGTGCTCAATCATATTTGTCATCTTCAGTATTAGAAGTATTGACTACTTTTATACTTACGAATACTTCAGATCAACGTACCGTCTCGAAGAAGAAGAAAGTAAATTTACTTGCTAATGCTTTCAAGTTTCGACTTATTTTAAGGTCATCAGGCAAAACAACCTTAAATATGTTTCCAGATTGACATATTTAAGATTTTTTTCAGACGATCTCAATTGTCAAATTTTCTTGAAGACCGATTCAGAACATCACAGACCCAACATTGCCAAACTGCGTTGCCCTGAATCGGTCTTCAATAAAATTTAACATCGCCTGTTTAAAAAAAAAAAAAATTGATCTGCAGACAAATTTAATGTTGTTTTGCCCTGATGATGACTTAAAATAGGTCGACAGCTTGGCCTTACCTGACCCATGATGACCATACCTTGATCCAAAGTCTTCGAATTTGTCATCTTCTCAGTCTTTCCTACCTCTGTCGTCTACTCATGAACCGAAAACCGAAATCAAATCTGACAAAACCAGACGAGAGAAAGTTTATGTTAAAGTTTATTCATCAACCTAAAGTAACTTTATTGCGAATCCACCCTGCGACATCAAATCATACATCTACATATCATTGGAAATCATACATCTTCTCTTTCAACGGGGTAAGCTACATCGGGCAAAATTAGAATCAATACCGGAATCCTTAAACATAAATATAGAGAGAATGCACGCCACTGCATGCAAAAGTGAGGCTTGACGTTGGTTTTAACAAAAACATTTACAAATTATTAGGCTTTTCTTGTGAGAACCTTGAAGTAATGCCATTTGATTTCCCTTTCTTCCTGTCCATTCTGTTCTTCTCTTAATCTCAATGTCAATTTTCCGATTGTACACGTTCAGTGTGAATGATAATACAGTCACTAAACACCACGCACGATAATATTTATGGAGAGTGCTGTGTGAACATTTGAACAATCATGTAATTAAATTTTAAGCACGTCGAACTCACCCATGCCAAAACAATATTGTACAGGGTAATATAAAACGTAAATTCTTGCTTAATAATATAAACATTGAGGTTCCTCTTTTCAAAAAGTGCATTTTTTTTAAAATTGGTCTTGGAACGTTGAAATCTTTCTCATACAGAATACTTCTAAAACCATGAAATTCTGAGGGGTTTTTTCTATAGTGATTCAAATGATGTTTTAAATGTTACGATATTTGAAAACTCTCCTATTTTTTTTATAAGGTTGTGGTTCATTTTTAAATTATTAAAGAACTTTTGTCCGAAAAACGCTCGCTAAACTTGTAATTATGAAGCCTTTTAAGAAAGGAAAAGTAATCTAAACCTCATGCAATTTAAAAAGCTTGTACCTCTATAAAATACACGTTTAATTAATCTTCACATATTTATGGTTCATTTAAAATTTATGTATCTCTGTTTTATTCAATCTTTTCCCTGCAACCGGTAAATTTTTTGAGTTAAACGGAGGCGGCTCCCTCGTGCCTCATTTATACACTATTTAGTCCTGCATCATTCAGTCTCATTCGGTGACCCTCGACCCTCTTCTCGCATGCGTGGCATACATCGGGTTATCATCCGGTCAGATTTGCCGTAATTGTAATTCATACGTTTACGCGATTGAAATTCCATCCGCACAGTGCATGGGGACGTTTCTAGATATTATTTGTTTAGTATGTGTAACATTTATTCACATAAAAATTATTTATATGATTAGTAGTACATTTAGATATTTTTTAAGTTGAAGATTGGGTTAAATAGAATACATGGGGGAATTCTATTAACACAAAGACCCTTTCTACTTGTAAGTAAACGAAATTGCTTCGGACTGCCTTAAAAACTCTTATTCAAACCCTGTTTCATTTTCGAAGTCTATTTTAATTAAAAATGAAAAGGTTAAAATCTAATGTGCAGCTAATTTGGGAATTGCATGTTATTTCGTAAAACTTATAGGTTTAATAGAAAATAAACTATATCTAATATAATTGATGATATAAATTTATATCTAACTTATCAAATAAGTAAATTGTCCTTACCAAAGTTGTAAACATCAGGATTTCAATTAGTAACATCTATTCTTGTAAAATACAATTTGATAGTATTGAACTTTCTAGCTCTAATTTTACAGTAAAGCGTTATTCTTCAACGGCATGAAATTGCGTATCTATATCATTTCCTAAGGTCAGGTTTCAATAAATAGAAAATTATACATTGTTATGTTATACATTAATATTTCAACTAAGTTGTTCTATGCCTTAGTAATTCATTATATTGCAGTAAACAAACCGCTTAACATAATTCAATATCTTCAAATAACTCCGTACAAGTGGTTAATGGAGGTAGATTTTTCTTTGCCCATTTCCAATCAATTGTGGTTCTTAGGGTAAAATATTTGTTTTTATCAAGAAAGAAATTTGATATTCGTCTTCAGTAAAGATTAAACAAGGCGATATTGAAATAAAACTTTGGAGTTGTTACTGGTATCATCCTTACTTTTTTGACTTATGACAGCATAAAATCTAAATAATTTTGACATGGCATGAAAGATCAGATATTCGACTTACAATCGTTGTAATAACGTGGAATTTAGAAAAATTCCAAAAGAGTTATAAATATATTTATTTCAATACCCACGATACCCATCTTTACATTACAAAAAGGGTATTTTGGCCAAACGGCGTAGCAAAATCGACTGCTTAAAAATGAATAGAGATATTGCCAATTTTGTAGTATTTAATTACCTTAGGATTTTTATTTTACATTTATTATATATAAAGTGCATTAAAATTTATGAAAAATTGTAGTTTTTTACTGAAGGAAAATTTAATAAAGGGATTTTGAAAAATAACCAAACAAAATCTTTTAATTCCATGATTTTGTTCATTGGACACATCATTTTTTTTTAAACTTAATACCGTGTCCTCTGTTCGGTAAGTCCTATGTGCACCTGTTTGACATACTGTTACTTGTCACTAATTTCACAAGGAATCTCACTCCATCGATGTTGCAACGCTGCACTCAGTTGTTCAGGTCAACTGGCTGCGGATGGTGATCGAAAAGCATGCCTTCAACGCATCCCACATGTGCTCAATGGGATTGAGGTCTGGAGACAATCGGGGAATGGACAGATGGGAAATTCCCAGGTTTTCTAAGCATTGATGAACAACTCTGCCTCTATGAGGTCTGGCAATGTCATCCAGAAATCGAAAATCCCTGCCAATGAGATCCCTGTTTGAGAGATGTATTTCTCGATAATTTCTTGGACATGCGGTGTGGTTGCCTTCAACAATATGGAGTCAGTTTGCCCTCCAGTGTAAATCCCAGCCCAAATCATTACACCGCCTCCTCCAAACTGCACTGAAGGGAGAACGAACTGGCTTCCTCTGTTCTCGGTAGACTTCGGCGCCTGCTATCACTATACAGACAGAAATTGGACTCATTAGTAAACACAGCATTCCAATTGATGTTCTGTTGCTGCAGGTCGTCTCAAAGGGGCATACGATGTGAGGCCAACTTCCACCAAACGATTACGAATCGATTGCGTTGATAAAGGCTTTGCCAAACATCTTGCATCTCATTTAGGATCTGGTGGGCACTAAAGAAAGGGTTCCGTCTTGCAACAATGACAATATTTCTGTTCTCCCTTAGCGTCGTAATGCGCTGAGATCCACTACCACGACTCCTATTGGCACTTCCAGAAATCTGGGAAAAACGCCCACACTCTGAGAAACGCCAAGTGCCTCTGCGATATCCACGACTCTTTCTCACAATAATATTGCGAACTTCTCGTTCAAGATAATGTATTTTCGTGGTTAAAGAGAATACAACTGGATTAAAATAGAAAAAAGACGAGAAAAGATGTTTGTTTACAAAATGAGTATTCTTCATGTTTACTTATTGTTAAGTAAATCCATTATCAAAAATGAGGATTAGCATTTTTTTTGTTTTTGGTTTATATTTTCTATTTTGTTTTATCCAACTAACTAGAATATATCGGTTTATTTAATTAAAATTACATAATGAAATAAGAATAAATTTCAAATATCCCTATTAATTTTTGTGTAGGTTATGCTAAAATATTTTTTTAAGCAAGAAACAAAGTTTACTAAGAATTGTTGGCCAAATAAAAATAGGATCAACTGAAGTTTTATTGGACTACCCCAACCCTTTAAACTACACCTATATGACAAAACCCTGGCCTCCGTAAATAAATCAGAACCTGAGAAATCAAGTAAAACTAGCTAATGAAATTTGAGGATTTTTTTGTGAATTTGATCCTTACTTTCCAGACTTATGATGACAAAACCCAAACGTAGTTGGGCATCGGCTGAAAGAAGATTGCATCACGATTCCAACGTTTGTGATTACATTTCAGTTGAAATAAAACCGGAGGTGTGTAATTTTTCAGTGAAACACAGAGCATAGACGAGAAAAAATGATGATCTAGTACAAAAATTTGTTCTTTTAAAAATTATTATTTATGTTTCTAAACGGTGCTTAAAACGAATCTGATGTGGATTTTTGAAGAACAAATTTACTTGGACTACATAGCTGATTCGTAACTTTTTATATTTTATATCTTAACTCATTTAATACGGCCCTATTTATTATTTTTTCATCTTAGATAAAAACAAATTGACTTATATATTGCTCACCAAAAGCAGAAAATAATGAAAAATATTATTTAAATTACTTAAAAGATTTTTTGTCTCTTCAGGCTCATTGGCAAGAAATATTGGATAGGTGCATACGTTTTTCAACATAGTAAAACAATCGTTGACAAAATAGATTTTGTATGTTACTCTCTAGGATAAGGAATATATTATTTAAAGTTTTTAAAGTTCGCGGTTGAAGAAAAAAACTTTAATCAATCCCCTTTCCTCCAAGACTTTTCGACCTTCATTTTCACCTCAGATAAAAACTTTTCCTCGCACGTACATATTTTGCCAGAAATGTGTCAAGAAGGCAGAAGCGGGCTGAGTGGAGGAGTTGTCAGGAACCCTTTTTCTGAATGCACTCAGAATGCCAACCTGACAATGGTAAAATTCTACCATCGGGACTCGACGGACAATAGGCTCTTCGGGAGCAGTTCCCACTTACCTGCCTTTTGCCCTGGTTAACAATTTATTGTTTACTTTTTATATTCGATCTATTTTATATATATATAATGTTGATGCTCGTTATTTGTTAAACCAACGACCAGTACGTCAAGAATTTTCTTAATTTTTTTTAAACTTTACGTATGTTTATGTATTAGTGACTGATTTTTACGAATAGAAATATTTTCATCCTTCAACAAAAATCTGGAGAGAGAGCTTCTAATATTTAAATTGAAAAGTACACTATAGTTTCTAATTGGACGCAGATTTGCAACAGGAGTTAAATGTAAACGAGATCACTTTTCTAGACGTATTTTGGCGAAAAAAGTTGTACTTTTTAAATTACACCCTTGAGTAAAATCTTCCCCTTGCGCCAAATCGTTTGGTTCGTAATTTCTCCTCTCGAACAAATTGCTCGTTGAATTCTGATCCAATATTTTCTGATTGAAAGTTTTTCCTACAATAACAACTACACCGCCACTACATCTCACGTACATTTGCGTTAAATTTGAAATACCACGGTTACATAGTACAAATACACACACACACTCTCTCTCTCTCTCTCTCTTTCTCTCTCTCTCTCTCTCTCTCTCTCTCTCACACACACACACACACACACACACAGAGTTTTTTTTTATCGTTTCTAAGTGTAATGAAGTCTCAATAAAAAAGATTTTGGAAGGAAATTTGAAATAAAATGGATACGTTTCCTATTCACACCACATCATAATGAATGGCTGGGTCAAGTGGGGACTTCCATTTATGTAATTAAACTAACATTCTTAATTAAACTATGGTGAGTTAATATAAAACAAATAGAAAATCACTCCGAAAAATTAAAAAAAAAAAAAAAATAATAAAGGAAACTAGGAAACCAATGTATAATAACCAACAAATATTCTCGCACGCTTACAATTTATACCTAAACTATAACATTAACTGTAGACGCATAATAGTTCAGGATCTGCGATATTTACGTTAATTTCCCCGTTTAAAACGGAATTGTGACTTCCTCAGGAACCGCACGAAGCACTGGAACACACGCGTAAATATTATGCATTCAGCACAGAATTGACGTTCATTCCCTTTATTTAATAACAAAATAAATATGTTAAAACATTTAATTTCGCCTGGGTCATAAAGCGAATGTAATTTCATTTCAGCCCAATAGATTAATAAGATTGAAACGAAGATGTAAAAATTTCCGTTATGAAATCAGCGTTTTCCATTCACGGCAACGTTTCACATTATTCTTCAAATAAAATTTTGTGTTATCCTATCTTTGCAATATTCATGCTGGCTGGTGTATATTTACTGACTCAGCGAACCTGTCAACAATTTTTTTTCACTCCAATTGTTTGTCTACATGAAAATCATAATTATGTAACAATATTTACATTTTTTATTATTTCGTTTGTTTGATAACAATTATTTTACGTTCACGGAGTTTATTTATTATCGTAAGGGTTGGCTATTTCACTGGATTTTGTATAGCAAGTTCAAATATTATGTTTAAAACATTGAAATCAAGATAATATATTCTGACCGATGGAACTTTATGACCCCCTTACAAAATATCAACTAAGTCATTGTCGTAAAATATTTCAAATTATTATATTTTCAAATAACTGTATGTGCGTCACGAATGGACAAGGTCAATTTCTCGGATTAAAATCGTCCACTCATTTGTATTCCGAGGCACGGATGAATTTAATGTATATTTTTACAACTTGAAAAGAAAATATATGCTGTAATAAAATAACAGGAAATCGTTAAAAGTTCAGTTTTTATTGTTTAAGATGATACCAAGTAATTTATCCATAACATTAATAAGTCTGGAATATCTATTTTATTTGTTGTACTGTTTGTTGAAGTTTTCGTCGCTTCTGTTTGCCCACTAAAGGGTTGGGCAAGCGCCGTAGATTTGTCATTGGTAGGACTGTGCGGTTTGCTGGTCTGAACTTCTTGTTTGGCTATTTGTAAACAGAAACTATCAGACTTTCTCGACAGTTCCAAGGAACAACACACAAACAATGTTGTCGGTCTTCTACCGACAACAACAACACCTTTCAAACAAATTTATTAACAATTATTATGAAAAGCGTAATAATTTTATAAACGCCCTTTTTCTAATTCTAAAGCGTAAATGTCAAATAAATAAAACGAATGAAGCAGGCCCCCAATCCAACACGACTATTTATTTTAAGGTGTGAAATAAGACGTGGGGGTTTGAACAAGGAGGACGCTTTTCTTCATTTGGTACCCTGGAAACTGCCAGGTTGTCCCCAATTCCGACGGCAATTTAAGGTCTAACTACGGTTAAGAAACTCCACAAACTTCCTTCTGGTTTCGCCAGATGCAAAACATTACCTTCTTCAGAGTTGTCACCCTCCTACGAAATGTTCTTGTTGAAGATTATGATAATTCTTTCTCCTAGCCGATGTTTTTATAAATTTCTCTCCTTTAGCAATTAAACTTTCGCCTATTGTGCCTACCTCTGTTAATGGATTTCCTGGAAGATTTTCATTTCTTAAAGTAAAGAATTCTTTTCAAGAGGGTGGTATCATCTACATAGTTCAAAAGTACGTTTTCCCACCATATCCTTTTCTTAGCTATTATGGGTATATAGTTTAGCCGGGTCTGCTTAGACATATTTGTTATGTGACGTTTTTCCGCAACAGAATCTTCTATGAATTTGTCAAAAAACGACCTAGATATGTCTATCGTGCATCTGTTTGTAAAAATCGGTATTGATTGATGCTTTTCATTTTTCTCTCTAAATATTGATTATTTTTTTTATAATTAACGTTCAGGCAAACTCCAATCTGTTGCTTGTTTGTATCAAACTTCATAAGCAAGTTTTTGATTCGCTTTCCACCGTCCTCGCCGTTGAAAGTTCTATCTACCAGGTGATATTTTTTTCCGCCGTTGGTTCAACTAACTTAATTGCTTTTAAACGACTTTTAAACTGAAATTTCCCTAATGAATCGGGCAAACATGGCTTCATCTACGGTGAATTGAATTGTAAACTTCGCGACAGTCCCCGTCTGGCCACCTTCGGGACTTCGTCGAATCGAACATAAATTTCGGGAGGGAAAATTTTATAGCTTCTACATCTTTAATACTGTATTATACGTAGTGTTTTTCTATAATTTGTGACTATACAACATTTAAAGATATCACTATTATTATGTTAAAATTAAATTATGTTTAAAAAAATTAAAAAATTAATTTAAATAATTAATAATTTAATTATCCTATTAATATCTCGCTTATTATGTACTTCATTTAAAAGCTGTCTATGAGGAAGGAAAATCGCGTTTTTGCGATCTTACGATCAGATTTACCAAGGCAGAAACTCAATAAACGTAGATTTAATTAGGTCGTTTCAGAACATCAACAATAATGACGTTTAAAATGTTAAAATATTTGTACTCTCAGGATACAGCAAGCTAAATTGAATAGAGCAACAGTGTAGTATTGTTTGTTCCTTTATCAACATGTAAAACTATCTTATTTACATCCTTTTGTTATTTTCAGAACGTTAACAGACGAGGAACTCGTAAGGCTTGGAGTCAAATTGATGCCGGGATACTACGATCCATTTCACATGAGGTATGTCTTGCTATTTGTTTAAAAAACAACTTTAGCCTAACAATTTTACATCAGCATCAAATACAGCTTATTGATTGATGAAATTCATAAGAACTAGGTTTAAATGTAACAATAAGAAAAACTAAGTTTTGCATGAAAACCAGTCATTGACAAGAAAAATCAAGTGCTCCATGGCATTAAATTTCTTTCTTTTCTATGGTTCAGGCTTGGGATATTACTTTTTTTAATTAATCATGCATCTTTCTCCTTCAAATGGCTTTTGTCATAGCATATAATACTTTTTTTTCAAATAAAAGTGTTATATAATAATAGTAATAATAAATAGAATGGTTTTAAATTAAAGTACAAAATTAGTAGATGCTACTTACTATGTAAGCAATAGTGACACCCAGAGACCTGAACATGTATCACCTCCACAAATTAGCCAGGCTTATTAACTATTTTGTGTATGTCAAATTGTGTGATGGACCTGAAACCATGAAGCACAGTCTTTTTCTATACGGAATATGAAACAACCAGATTTGGTCTTTTAAATTGAATCTTTGAACAAAGGGAGGTGATTTAACCATTTCGTATCAAGAATCTGTTGGCGTCTGGCAAATCTAGTGTTTATAGACTTATTTTTGATTTCCTACAAAATCTCGGACTTGACATATAAAAGTGTCTGTAAAAGAAAAATGAAACATCGAGGGTGTTATATATGTTGTATTACATGTTATATATACATGATATGGATATTGTAGGGATATATTGAGGGATATTTAGTCAAGTGGCAGGAGGGAGAAGGGAGGCTAAAATGGAGGATTGTAAGAGTAAGATCAATGGAATAAAGAGATTAAATAAATACGTGTAATTACTTAGTATCATGCTCGAGTAATGAACTGTTAATAGTGTGTACGCTATTACGTAGGGTTTCTGCTGGCTGGGTCCGGGCAGCCCAGCTGGGCAGTTGTTGCGGAGTAGAGGAGTGCTCAGGGCAAATTGACCCTACACTATCAAGCGATGTAAGGGATTTTTATCCACATCCTCCCAATGCACCTGCAAGAAAGGGCAAGATCAAAACAAAAGGTATAAAAGGGGGCACTCCGAGCAACCTCCAGGCCCGTCCGGGTATGGCGGATGGAATCCCGATATCACAAGATGTTATATACAAGGCCAAATTTTGTTTTCTTTTTTTTTTAATGGAAATAAGTGAGTGAGTAAAAATTGTGCATTGCACAGAGACTCAGATCGGTGAAAGGACCATTGGGTAATTACGTTAATTGAGAAAAAAATAAGTAAAATAGATAAAAACCAGTCAGTTGCATGCTTAGTTTTTGATTTGGGCACATTTGATTGCACATTCCCACACAATGTATATTAATGGTTAACAAATATCTACTTTCAATATTACAAATTACTGTACAAATATGACTTTATGAGTTTAGCATAGTAGAGTGGATGAGATAACCATTCATTCATTCTACATTACAATGAACAATATGTTACTAAGTAATTTTTGTAAAGTACTATTGCTAAAGTAATATATATTGTGTTATTTACTTTTTTCACTGACAAGGTACACAACTCATCATAAAATTATCGTCAATGTTTTATTTATTTCAGACCAATGAAGAGGGGTGAAATCGGCTGTTTTTTGAGTCACTACAAAATCTGGGAACAAGTAAGTGCTAATAATTTTGTAAATTATTATTTTTTCAACAAATATTTTTAAATACTATATCTGAGAATGAGATGAAATTAAGCTATTCCTTTTTGGTTTTGAACTGAGGCTGGGTCACTTAATGGACCCATTTATGGGGCTTTCAATGTCACTCAACACATTTCAGCTTTATTCCTACTTCAGTGACAAACTGTCAGTAACAGACCAAATAAGCGACCCAGGGGTAAACATGTGTTTACTGACTCACAGGCTAACATCCACCACCAACCTTTTTGGTTTGTTAATTTTTTTCCCCAACTGATGTTTCTTTCGCTGTCAGAATAGTTGTAAATAAATTATTGACTCATAAACATTTTTTTCCTTATTTTCTTTTCAGGCTGTTCGTAATAACTATAATATGGTAATGGTCCTAGAAGACGATGTACGATTTGAGCCATTTTTCAATCAAAAGATGCACAGTTTACTCGAAGAAATAAGAAATCTTCCTATTGAATGGGATTTGATGTGAGTTTGCAATTTTTTATTTTACAATTTCACTTTGAAAGCACATGTGTGCATGAAATTGTTTTTGCATCATCATATAAGATCTAGATGCATTTGTAAACTCAGTAAACTTTGTGAGTATAAAGTACAAAAAAAAGTCTGTTTCTGTAAATATGAAAGGACAAAGTTATACAAAAGAGTTATAACAAATTGTACTTTTCATTTCAGATACCTCGGACGGAAAAGGTTGGATGAAAGTAGTGAAGAACCTGTCGAAGGATCTCAGCTTCTAGTCTATGCCTCCTACTCCTACTGGACCATTGGCTATTTGCTTTCGGCTTCTGGAGCAGCTAAGTTGATCAGGCAGGATCCGTTGAGCAATATACTACCTGTTGATGAATACCTGCCTATTCTTTACGACAAACATCCTGAGTAAGATTGTTATTTTCATGAAAATATTAAATCTTTCATAAAACACTTTTTCTAGGGAACAATGGAAGGCATTTTACCCCATAAGAGACTTGGTGGCCCTTTCCTCACAGCCGTTGGTTATCTATCCAACAAGATACCTACACGAAGAGGGATATATAAGCGACACAGAAGATTCGCCGACTGTAACTACCACACCAAATCCTGAACTTTAAATGATCTTTTATTGCCAAATTACAATGTTTCCTATCGATATATATTGCCATATGAATAGGTTCAATAGGATAATAATTAGCATTTAAAAATATGGTGAAACAAAACAAAGTAATGTATATTTTACTACGATACCATGTAAACCTTAACAGAATTGGTTTAAAAAAAAATCTAATTCATCCTGAGTTTACTCGATTATTATTGTAATTTAAATTAAGCACACCCAATACTGAAAGTACAATTAAAATAAAAAAAATGCCAATACTAGAATTTATTCTGTGCCATAAAATAGCCATATCGAATTAAGTGGCCTCTAGTTAAAGCACTGTGATTTAATTGATTCATTTGTCCATTGATAAATTGTTTATTAATACTTTTCACATTCAAAGTACATAAAGTAAATCTTGTATGTTTTTTAATTTTATGACAATGATGCCATCTTCCTAAAGTCTTCAGTGACAAAATTTTATTTTGAGCTTTTAAATCGCCTTTTGTTAAATGTAGGATCAGTAGAGAAAATTAAAGATTTTTGGCACACAAAATGAAATATTTTATACATAAACTACAATTAATATATAATAAAAGAATGGTAGAGTGAAAAATAGATTAATACACACAAAAGTGAAACATTCAAAAAAATCAATTTTTGTTAAATCCAATGTTAAAGCAATATTATTTATAAAAAATAAATAAATAAATAAAGGACCATAGCAACTTGTAACTGATTTAAAAAAAATTAAAATTCTTATAGTGTAATGGTTCTACTTTATTTATCTAATTGTTATTAAAATCTGCGTAAAGATAAATGAAATATATTTCTTTTAAACCACAAAGATATTAAAATTGGTCATTTTTAATATACAATAAAGAAGAAACAAATAATTACTGTTTTTGTGGGTGGGAAGGGACTTTTAGGCAAACAATATTTGAGCTTAGTGGACAATACTAACTACTTGGTTTATATATATATTTAGTTTATATTTAATAAGTTAAATATTGTTGCGTTTATCATTACATTTTTTAAACATGGTCCACATTTTAGGTCCTGGTTGTTTAATTAGATAATAATTTATTTATGTTAAATTTTGGGATTACTTTTTCAAGATCATTTAGAACAATCTCAACTTTCTAATTTAATTGGACCCTCAGTGATAAAGGTTCAGCGAAAACAGAAACATCAATTAGCTGGGATTGTTCGTATTTCAGACTTTGTTATATGTTTAGTAATTAATAGATTGTTAAGTTAAATTTATAACCTTATATTTATACTCGAATAGGTTTTATCACTTAGAAGAATATGTTTGGTTGAAGCCTTTCAATTATTTTTATTACAAAAAGTGCAATACCAAGAATGTGCCATTATTAAAATTTAAGTTTGTTAACCAAATTGATTTAATTATGTTATTCCATTATATCTTTGGTATTTTTAAATATATTCTTTTTCTAATTAGTTATAGTTTAGTATTGGTTGCTGTATTAGAATATCAAATTTTTAAAAGAATTGTTTCACTCAGTGCCTTTTTATAATAAATATATGATTCTGTCTTTAAAGTTTTTAATTACTTTCCTGCCTTTTAAACACGACTGTTTTTTGTTGCAAAGTGTGTAACATTAACAATTCACCTGCAAATTAAAACTAATAAGAGTTGTTGGTGGCACTGGTGGTATATATATACATATATACCAGTATATACAGGGTGGATTTGGATCCGTGAAAAAAATTTTGGCTGAAACTTCATTGAAAATGAAGTAGAATGCTGCCAGAGTGGGTGCCCTATCTCTGTTCAATACGGAGTTATGATTGTTCTTGTGTTTTTCATAACAAAAATCAGACCTTATGCTATTAAATCACATTTTCCCAACTTTTGGCCAAAGGTCGTTGTTCAAATCCCGCTCCTGACACTAACTTTTCTTCTCAACCATCTTTGTATAAAAATTGAAAATGATAATTACTTACCAACTTAATTAACTTAATTTAAATAAAAACAATAATGTACTCACAACCTTGCTCGTTTCCGAACAGCTCCCTCAGTACTGAGAGATTTAATTTCTCCTTAAATTTCTGTGCTGCAGCAATTATTCGTCTTTTTAACTCATCTCACCCTATGTACTTGATTGACCTCTCCGTCTGGAGTTTTGTCAAACAAGACACTACAAGGTACAGGTCAACAGCGAAGAACATGACAGTACATTCTCTCAAATCAAGTGCAATATACCCTAAATATTATAGGAAGATGGTGTCTCTGTGAGAAAAAGTTTAAATGTAAACCGTAAAAAGACATACCCTTCACCAAAATAAGGAAGCTTAAAATAAAGACGCCCACCTATAAAAGGTGAAGCCTTAACTTTCCTTAAAGAAACAAAGTTCTTTGTTTCTCCAAACAAGACCAAAATCTCAAATAGGGAAAACATAAGCAACATCTTGAAAAAAGCCAAAGCTCTATTAAGCATTGAGCAAAGATGACACATTAAAAATTACGTGTAAAGATTATACACCATAACAGTTAGGCCCTTGGTGACATATGGAACTCTAGCTTGGTGGCCAAGAACACTACAAAAGGAGACCCAGACCTCCCAGCCTTACATATCTATATCCACTACAAAAGGTGGCTTTTGAGAATCAACAGTCTCCTGAGATATAAAAAAAATAAAACCAGATCTAAGGAGGAGCTACCACAAAATTAAAAAAAGATTTGAAATAAATGAGATAGCTACAATGGTGTCTGATAAAATGAGAGAGCAGCTCAACTTTGACAACCCTTCCAAATGGAGTAGATAATAGAGACTTTGGGAAGAAAGGTGGTCCCAAGCTTCAAGAAGGTTCCTTAATATGGTACAAATATGGATCAAAGATCAAAAAGGAAGTAGGCATAAAAAAGTTAGAGAACTGAACTTTACCCTAGCAAAGTGCCTTGAACTAACATTAACGATTTCCCAAGCTGAAGTCCAAACAATGCAACTCTGTGCACAAGTGTTAATAAGGAAAAACATGCACAGTTATAAATACTCTCAGACAGCCAAGCAGCCATAAAGACACTAAATGCGTATGCTTTCAACTACATAGACTCTGGGAAAGCAAAACAAAATTACCTTAAGTAGATTATTGGACATGAAGACAGAAGAAAATGAATAGGCTGATCAACTAGTCCCAAAAAAAAAAAAAAAAAAAAAAAAAAAAACACCCATTGGACCAGAACCACAACTAATTGTGCTTAAGTTGGAACAATAACCAAATTCATTGAAAAGTTTGGCTATTCAGTGGTGGTAGTTGGCTAGTAGTTGAGCACCATGTCAACGCTTTACTGATGTGGCCATCGATGCACCTTTCTAAGCTTATTGATTTGTTTATTATTTATTAACAGCTTTTCCTACCTTTCAGCTTCTTACTTGGACCAAGTAAGGTAATATTTTCTTACTTGCTGGACCTCATATTTGTGTAATAGTGGAAAATGCTACATCCACTATTTATCATGTTCTTTGCAAGGCTTAAAATTTCAAGCTTTTTCTACAAAAACATATATTTAATTAAAATCGAATATTAAAAGAGGTTACATTGGCAAAAAATCTGTATAAGATCAGACAGGCAAGCAGCCGTAAAAAAGTCACAACCAACATACGAAGGGAAACACACCAACCTGACACCAGGACACAAAGTAATTCTGGGTAATGTAAAAGCCGACAAACTTGTCAGAAGGAAAAAACATATATGGCCCTGAACCTCGGTGGAATAACAAAGACAAATACAGAATCCTTCTTCTCAAAATGGGTCCACAAAATATTATAGGAGAGTGGAACTCCACAGGTGCAGATAAAGTAAACTTAAAGAACCCTCACAAAACTGGCTACATTTGCCACAGTTAGACAGATTAAAACTCAGACGAGTGTCAGGGCTATATACCAGTCTCAAGTACCTAAAGGTGGAAGAATCTGGCACCTTTATTACCTTGGATGTGAAGCAACTGTTCATTTGGGACATATATTTTATTATGAAGGCCCAGGGGAAAGAATGGCAACAATGAATTATAGTTTTCAAGGGAAGGATCTAGTCAACCAAACTGCTAATGAACTAAGAAAAATTACAATAAGCCAGAAGACTCCAGTACTTGGGGAATACAAAACCCCTGCTTACTAGTCTTCCGCCATCTTCATGATCAATTAGAACAATAAAACGGGGTTTGCCTAATGTGTCTCTTTTTTAGACGATTCGTTCAAGAACTACGGTAATTTGAAAACGAAAGAAAAAAACACTAGTTCGCAGATTTTATGATCTTTCTTCAAACAAAATTGCTAATTTTTGTGGTTTCAACTTTAAAGTATTAGTGTGAATACTTGTGTTAGAATTCTTTCGATGTCGCCAAGAGCATGGAGGTCAGAAAGGACGCTGCGTCTTTTTTTACTTCTTCTCTTGGCAGGTTCATCTAAATATTACCTAATCTCCTGCATCAGAAATTGAAAAACAACCGTTCGGACACGAATTGGAAAAAGAGTCATCGCCTCTTTGGCAAAGGATCTCAATGGACATTTCATCCTGTTCTTTAGTGGTCGGTGAACTCGAAGGAGTGGGGCACCGGAACGCATGCGCCACCCGGACAAGTAGGTCTTTCAACTTGATGATGCTTCTGAGTTCGGCCCTGGTCCAGTACCAAAGTCTGTGTCGGTATGTACGGTTGTGTACCTCTTTGAGTTTAACGAAAAATCAACAACCCCCTTCTTTGTTGTAAACGTTGACCTGTGTGCAATTTACACCAATTTGCAAGGCTAGCTTAAACAAAAAAAAAGGTGAGACGCATGAAATTAAATTGGCGTTATGATTTTTTTTTCAGTTTTTGACCACGTGGGTATAAACCCGCACGACTCCTAGGTCTTGACAGATCATTCTCGATAAATTGGTCTGCGACAGAACGATCTGAATATAATATATAAAAGGCTACAGCTTATGTATTATATATAGGGGCGTTAAGCACTCCTGTAAGTCAGGAATTTCTTGTATTTAGATCCTAATCATAACATGAATAGATCTTAAAGTAATAAAACATCTAAGAAGTAAAAACTAAATAATATAGTTTCCGTATGCGTTTTCATTCAACAATCAATTCTTTCCTGGAGAAAATATTAAAAATTACCGATTCTCAGTGCTATTTAATTTCATTATTTTATCACATATCGCATTGAACGTTTTTACATCAACATGTTTAAACGAAAATTCCACAACACTAGAAAAATAATATACTTGCTGTAAAACGTAAAAAACTGTGATTTCCTTCATGCAGTAAAAGTCTAAACGTAATCACAAGGCAAAATAGAATATTAAGGACAGATACTTTACAGAAAAATAAGCAGGATATGCTTTGTATCCGGTTAACAAGTAAAGGGACATTGTGAAGGTGTCAAATGTCCTTAGAAATATTAAAAACTCAATGCCTCGCCCACTCATGAATGTGTAAATATATTATTTTACCTGCGTCCAAGGATGAATTGTAATTTTACACAGATGGATAACATCGAACTTTTTGTTTTTTAAATATTGATTTGGTTTAAATCCATCTCAACAGCAGTTGATTGAATTATGATAAGACCGATAAAATGAATAAAAATACAATAGTAGTTATACTACCTTAAGGAAAAACGAGCCACAAGGTTTGCCAATTTTTTATTTATTACTGTAAACAAAATACAATGATAATAATCATACTACTTTAAGAGAAAACTAGCCAAAAGGAGTGCTAATTTTTACTTATTTAGTTATTAGGATAAACGAATAAAATTTAAAAAGAACATACGATAGTAATCATCCTACTCTACGAGAAATTGAGCCAAAAAGAGAGCAAATTTTATATTTATTTATGAGAGTAAACGGATCATATTAATTAAAACACAATAGATAGAAATTGTTTTACTTAAAAAAATTTATAAAAAACGAGCTAAGAGGAATGCACATTTGGATTTGTTTATTAGAATAAACAGTTAAAATTAAAAAATAATAATACTAATTTAAAAAAAATCGAATCAAAATTAGTGATTTTTTGTTTCGAATAAAATGTTACAATATCCTTTTAAAATTATGCAGTTAAATAGATATAAAAATTACAAAATAACAAATGCTGATTTAAATGAATTGAGTTAGAAACTGTTAAAAACAAGTAAGAAATACAAATTAAGTGATTTATTATCTAAAAAAATATTATAATAAATACTAAAGGGTTGTAAAGTTATAAAAGAAAAATATAACTTAAAATATGCTAATGTAAATTCATGATTTAACTTCTCTTCGAACTTGTTTGTAGAATGCAGAGAGAAAAGAATTAAATATAGGAAGAATCAAAATTATTGAAGGATCGCATAATCCGTCAAGGAGATATTTTTACTGTAATTAGTAGAACGGTACTAAATATATTAAAATATGAAACCTGGTCAAATAACTCAGTACAGAAAAGTTTATTCGGCTAAATAAAGATGGAACACCAATTAATAGAGTTAAAGGAATATGACTTCTAGAGGAAGTAAGTTAAAAAGAATGTTCAAATTCCTTATAGCCATTAATACTTCTATTCTTTACCTAACTCGTAAAAATTTTAAATTGTAAAGATTGCAGTTAATAGTTGTAGTAGTGAGGGATTCCAAACAGGAGAATAGTAGAATTGATCTTACTACGATACTGGAACTTCTGTAAGAAAACTATTTTCTTGTAGGTATCTTTATACGGCATAGAAGGCATTTGATAATTTGGTGGCCATTGTAGGTTGTTGGAATCCTTGAAAAAGTCTAATTTCAGGTACAGACACAGTGAAATAGCATTACCATTTTTCAGAGCTAGTTAACTAATAGACAATGGACGGTAAAAATTGCCGATCAGTTCAGTGATCTTTGCAAAATTAGTAGTGTTCTTCAAAGTAGTTTGTTACAGGGCCTTGGTAGTATAGTATTTATGTGAACGAAATCAATAAAGCCGTCCGAATTAGTGCGGATAATGTACTTTTCTGAGCAGATGTGTACTCTTGCTCGTACTAGATCAGCTACTATCACAAAAGTTCAACACTCTTCCATAGACGACTACTTTGGTCTCATAATCAAAAGTTCATAACAAATTCTGAGAAAACAGTGGTTTCAGCGAGTACAAACTCATCTTGACCAGCCCGTTAATAATGTCATTCATGCCTCATCTTAAAAATTTACTCGATTCTTCAACGTGAGGCTGCCCTTCACTGAGGGTGTTAAACCAAACAGCTTATTTTGGTCTAACTTTAGACTCAAATATATCATAGACACCACAGAAACCAAACTCTTGAACAAACTAACACTTTCTTTCGCCAAACTATCTCGAGACAATGGTTCTTTAAAGAAACCATCATAATCGCATACAAAGCTTCGTTTGAATCTCTAATCTCTAATGTGTAAAGTTGAGTATTAGGGAGGGGGGTCGTTGAAAATGATAAATATAAGTGGAGATAGATGAGCACCTTGGAAACACTAGAGAAAACCTTCATTAATTGAGACTGATAATTGCCTAATACAACAATCTGTTCGGTGATCGACTAATTAATTTGTCATAATTTGTGCTTCCTAATATAGAAATAAATGTTTAATTCTTTTAACAGTTGTTTTATTATGTTTATATATAAATATTTTATTGAAATGTAAATCCAAAGGTTTTTGAATTTTCATTCATTACTATACCCTAGTGGTAAGAAGGAGATCTCTTACGTGGTCGACTGTTTGTCAACTCGTGAGACGAAAGGCTTCGTTTCATTTTTTTGGAAAATTGCATTACGCAACCGTCGTCGAGTTTCTGCCTGGTTTCGAGACGACGCCTCGGTTGTCTCAATACTTCTTGCAAATTTCCAGGGCTTCCAGCCACCTGCCCTGACTCTTGCACCACCGCGAAAGGACTGGAAAGGTTAGAACCGTTCTTAAGAATGAATTGTTTCTGGACCGTTTGGAAAGTATCCGAATTCGGTACCATCTCCGAGTTATGTGGAACGCCCGGGCCGAACGAGCCGAGACCGTTTTCTCCTCAACCTACAAGTCCCATCATCGTCCGGATTAAGGGTCATTTATAGCATATAAGCCGGTCATAATACATTGAAGCTTAGAACTCTTTTTTAAAATATACTTTGTTTCATACATTAAAGTAGATAAAATTGCAGAAGAAAATTAATAAATACGTCAACAATAACTTGTCTTTTGAAACGTGTTGATATCACTTAAATAACAACTGCGTTTGAAAAGAAGCAAATATTTTATGATATGTTTATCACTAGACTATTTTATTATAATTATATTATCACTAGATAGACGTCAATACTTCAGGAGATTATCCTACATGTCAAATTGGACTAAAAATTCCCTATTGTAGAAGATAAACTGATTGTCAATCTTGTTAGAGATACACATTTCGCTTTTCTTGTTACATCAACCTTTCACAATCCATAAAGTCCATCGTATGTCAAAAAATGTTATCCTCCTGTGAATTTGATAAAGCCAATGGAAAGCTCATTCAAAATCCTGAGATTCATTTGCTTGTTTTATTGTAACCTTAAGCAAACAAAATCCAAAATCAGTCAGTTAGAAGATAAACTTTTAAGAGTTTTTAAAGTTCTTGTCTAAAGTTTAAGTAAAATTTTCATAGTTATATAAATATTGACCGATACGGTGCTTTCCGAAATGTTGCCCTTTGTAAATACGTGTACCTAATTTTTCAAAGGCCAGTTATCACCAGTATCAAATTAACGTTTAATTGTTTCAATAATATTTTTTGGTTACAAGCGGTTAAAAAAAAATCATTCAGTAAAATTTTGAAACCTATATTAAAAAACAAGGAAAGCAATACAAAGGAAATTGATACAAAAGTGAACGCAAGAAAAATCAAAAAGAGCCAAAATACTTACATTATCCAACTTCTTGAACAGTACAAGCCTGAGATAGTTTTCTCGCAGGTATTACTGATTTCAAGGTTATTGTTTTGCTTATTTTCAATTTTTTACCAAAGAATCTTTTTGTTTACTTTGTTATACTTCCATTATTTTTCAATAGAGGTTTCAAAATCTTAATGACTATTTGTTAATCAATTGTAACTGAAAAATCAAATCTGCAATATTTAAATTTTAATTTTAGTTTGGCGGTAATTGAACTTTAGAAATTAAGGACAGCTTATTCGTAGCTTATTCTGTAAGACATCGCTAATGTTTTGTTGAACTTGCTGATGTTTTCTTCTTAGTGATTTTGAATTTTCTTTTGTTAAGGTTACAATAACAAAAAACTAACAAACTTCATAGGATTTTTGATGCTCTTTCCATTGGTGTAATCAAATTTTACAGTATTATTATTATTATATGTGATATCTTCTGTAATAAAGTTGTGAAAGGTTGAAATGTGCTTCTGAGAACCTGAAATGTGAAATGACTCTAATACAGATGAGAATTAGACTTTAGATAACAGGGACTTTTTAGTACAATTGACGTTACATACAACCTCCTGAAGATAGATTAACTTAGGATAACTGATAGTTTTATCTTCGTACAAACTATCCACCCCACTTTTGCTAATAATAAAGTTTTTCTCAATTTGCTTTTTTTTTACTGGTTGCAATTTTACTTTTTTTTAATCTCTCGAATTGGACCACATATACTGCGGAATTTTTGTGTAAGATCGATGTGAAGAATTAAGAATATCGTGCGCAGTCCTTAAACAGGTATCTCCTTTTTAAGGACATAGTCCACTCTAGGCAGCATTTCACTTAAATGTTCGAGATGCTAGATCTCTGAAACTCCCTTCTTTACGTTAGTTGCTTAAATGGGGGGAAGACGACGGAAATTGCAAGTGTACAGTCTGTAACCTAAGAGTAAAGGAGAATATTTTTTATTTTGTATCCTAGTGTCCCATATTATCAGAGCTTCGAATTCTTCTAAGACAGTGTGCTTTCCGGGTCTAAGCTGCTGAATCAACACCAAACATGTTGAAAAATCGCAAGGTCCTCCTTGCACGTCATGCCTGGCAATATAGGTAGGAGTTCAGTAACGATTCGTAATTGCATTATTTTAATTCAGTTTTTTAAAATATAATTTAGTGCCCAAATACGGTAGACGTATAACCATCAATGCCATATAAAACTTTATAAATGTTCAATATGTAATGTTCCTTCTTTGTTGTAAATAAAGTGTGTCGTCTATTTATCTATATACTATTTTTCAACCGATTGTAACAAAAAAAACAATCAAATTTTTAGAAATGAAATTTTAGTTTTACATGGGTGATAATTTACCTCTAGAAGTTAAGAACATCGCCCCTTGAAAGAGAATAAACTTCCATGTTTGTACCAAATACGGAAACGAGTTTTGACAACGGACCGGCTCGGGGTCGTCATTAAAAATGTAGGTTGTCCCGCATACTCTCATCGCCGCGGGGAGACCGAGATTTACTCGAGCTTTTGCATAATAGGCCATACCGGGCCAGGCTGAAGGCGAATAAAATTAAAACGTGGGAAAAAGGTTTATGTTTTTTTATGTGGGGAGGAACTAGGTGAACGCGTTTCTTCCGTTTTGTTCCAATGATCAAGTCCCACTAAGCACATTGCCCTTACGTAAACTACCACAAGAATCCTTCTGAATAATTAATTTTCACCTTGTCGCCGTTTTATGACAAATTATTATCAAAAAAATATAAAAATAAAAATGATGAATTCTTGATATATTTGATATGAAATCGTTTATCATAATTAACCTCTGAGCCGTATTGCATACACTCTTGACACGATATTTAGGATGTTGGAACTAACAGTGTTTAGAAATATATTGACAACGTTTACAATGTAAGCCAAGACAAAAGCTTCCTCCGCGCCTCATTCCAATTCTACAAGCGATACCGTAACCCAGGTTGTTTTTCAAGTACCCTTTCGTAATTTTTGTTCAATATAATTCAACATTAATTTATTGATTTCATTTGGTAAGAGAAATTAAAACAGTCAACTGGTAATGAAATACAATTAAACTTCCGGAGAAATATATGAATAAAAAAATTAAGTAATTTTAACAATAGAAAATATGAAATTTTTTTGTCTGTCAAGTAACAAAGTAAAGATGGCATTTGCGCAATAGATCTATTGAACAAAATTCGTGTCATACATTCCAACAGCATTTTCGTAAATTACCAGTACTTACTTTAATTATTAGCCTCAGAACAATCTGTATTTTGTATTGATTGAATCGATGCGTTGGTTTTATTTCAAATGGGAAGCTAAGGATGTGGGATCATCGATTTCAATTAGAGTTGTTTTAATAATAGATTGACAAAATAATAGATATGAGCCCTAGCATTCTTACCAATAGGTTCTAAGAGCCGAAAACGTTTTTAAAGCAATTTGATATGGGATGGAAGAACTACATGCAGGTGTGCCACAAGAGTCAATCAAGCAAGTCAACTCACTGCGATGTACACAATTTTTAATTCTGATATTCCCACAAATGAGCATACAAGCCATCCCTCTTCTACACGAATTTCTTTTATGTCACAAAACCACATATAAACAATTAAAAAATGGAGCAAACTTAGGAAAATAAAGTTAACCCCTCAAAGTCACAAGATATCACCTGTACAGTCTGTCGTGCGACTTGTCCTAGCATATACTTATACAATGAACCTGTTCCTCAACCCGACAAAGTCAACAGGATTTCCATTTGATAGAAGACTAACTTGGAAATCATACAAACTATCAACAAACCGATAATCAAAATTACCATTAAAATCAAAACTTTCGACAAACACATACTTACTCAAACCTATTTGGATGTATGGGTGCCAAGCTTACGGATCGGCTACATATTCCAATATTCAAAGATTGCAAATGATTTCAATCTAAAATTTTAAGACAACACATCACAGAAATCTTCGTATGCCAACAGTTTTCTCAACGATCATAACATTACAGACGTTTTCATAGTAAATTACAATTAAGATCGCACTAACATGCAAATACGATAGAAATGGTGAACGATGGAGTGAGTGCGGTGTTCAATCCTTTAAAAAAAAGGCACAAATACGATTACTCCATTCCCCACAATTACCTGAAAAGAATATGGATAAGAGACCTCTTAAATTGTTAATATTATTTTATTAATCCAGAGCGGCTGCCAATGGGCTTAGCCAATGGCATAGCTTTCTCCATAACGCCGGTAAAGCCACAAACATAAATTATCCAATCTGCTGGTTGTATACATGTACAGTTGTAGATGCAAAGAAATGAAGTTAAAAAAGTAATTTATCTCGATTTCTAAAAATATGGTGCAAAAATAGGTGCATATATATAACCTATAATAAGGACCTGTAATATGCCGGAGTGTATTAAATGAGATTTGGTGTATAAAAAGTTACAGTATAGGTGATATGTTAAAAGCTGTTATACCACTCAACGGTATATTAAAACTAAAAAACTGTAATCGCAAAAAATATTAAAGTGAAAATAAAATGTGTATGAACATGTAAGATATTGCAACAACGAATTTATAAAGCTTTTTTTTGAGGGTTCGCAACAGTAGAGGTCATATAAACCCTCAGGGTGACTGTTTTTGAAAAAAAGCCCATTTGTAAGTATGTCGGGTTCGAATGCAGGGCCGCTGGTTTCGAACCAGGGACCTTTACCTTACAGTGATGAGCGCCGTGTCAAAGACTAAACCTTGCGGCCACCGACGCCCCTAAAGTGTTATTATAAAGTTCATTTGAACTATGTAATTACTTCTTATATATGAAAATATAATGATGGTTTAGTCTTTTCAGTAAGGAATGGAAAAATTAATTAATTGAACTGTTTTACATCGATTTCGAAAAATGAGGTGTTGAAGTCGGACAGGCTCAAGAAGAAACGTTTATCCATTGGAATTTCTAGGCTGTAATACATTCGCAGAAACTCCAAAGGTTTCCGACTCACAAAACCATTAAGGAAAGGGTCGAGAAAATACAGGCAATTTACGAAGCTGGGAAGTGACTCACACGCCTTCAAGGAAGTTATCTAAAGTTGCGCGGATACAAGAAAAAAATAATGAGCTTCCTAGCGGCTTACTCCCGATAATGACGACGTTTTACGAAATTGAAGGTCGGGGATAAATGTGGTTAGGGAAAAAATAGGATTTCTTTATTATCTTTTCTTCTCCTATCGGGGATACTCGAATGTGAGTACTGAGTATATTTGACTTATCAATTTGAGGATCCACTTGTCAGGTTTGTTGAGATAACATTAAATATATTAATTAGTCAGGCCTGATTTTTCCCCCACAGTCTTCAGAGACTTTGTTACAGAAGTTTGGAAGGTCGGATGAGATTCGAAAGTGGACAAGTCTACGTTAAAAACCCGAACGGCGTTCCGGCCGAATCGGCTGCCGAATGACAAAAACGTTCAAAGAAGGCTTTGGAAAGTAGGACATCGGGGGAGCGGATGGAGTCAATCATCTGACTAATTGGAGGATTCCAGTGAGCTTCATCAGTCTGGATGCATCGTTGGGAGGTCTGAGCCATTTATAAATTGGGTACCCATCCTTAAAGAAAACAAAAAAAGATACACTCAAAGAATCGTAAGACGGTTGGTCTTTCCCTTTCAACGTACTTTCTGCTCTGTCGGTCTTGTTTTTCCGTATGTCCGAGGAAAGTTCGAGACTACTCTCGCGTAACTGTCAGTGAAGGGCAACGAACAATAAATGTGCTGTTGATAATCCTTTTGATGAAAACCTTCCACACTAACGGAACCACATTTATCTTAAACAAAAAATCAAATCCCAGTTGCAAAGCAGTTTTTCTCCGTTAATCCAGTGTTCTTAAGAATAGAGAGTTAATGTAGTCATGGCATGGAATAACTGTTTTAAATTTGTCCTGGTGGTCCTTATGAAGCCAGCCCAAAATCGGCCCAGAATCCAACCCGATCTTTCATACGATATAAAAATGGCACATTCGGCTTTTAATAGTAGAGACTGGTGGTCAAAACTGGTTTCAATCTTTTAAGTGCAAAACATGCAACAGTCTGTTTACGCACCAGGGAAGATTGACAGTCAAAAAGTGAAGTTCAACTCCCAAAATATTAACCGAAGAAGGAAATGCAAAGCTACGAGCAGGAGATTACAAATGATGCCTTCGAATGATTCCAGTGAAGTATAAATACAAATAGTCCTACCTTAGCTTCTCATTGATAGACATTTTTAAATGCATATTAGAAAATTCCACCAGCGTACAATTCAAGTCAGGTTGTAACATATTTCAGTATAATATCGATTGTTATGACCAATAAATCTTGACAACACCAAAAACATTATTCTTTTATATGGCTAATTTTAGTGCTGAAGTTAAATCAATACTTAACTAAGTTACAAAAGCACGTACAAATTCTCTCGTCGTTTATATCTAAACGGTTCCCATCCTGAAACGGAACTTAGCAATCTGGTGGTTTGCCAATGCGTATCAAAATTCAATGGTACGCAAGATTTGCGACCGGACTGACAATGAGTTCCTGTCCAGGATCGGTTCGGAATCGCAAAACGGTTCTTCAAATGGAACAGGATCCGTTAAAGGACTTCCTCATTGCAATTAAACGCAATATAAATATCACACGAAAACGCTTTGTTCCCAGGGATGGGAGATTTTCGGAAATACTTCGATTGCTCGTGATAAATTTTTTTTGACAACTACGCGGAATGGGTCACTTTAAATTCGCCTAATAGCGCATCCGAAGGTGAAAGCACAAAGGCTCGATGGAAACCACATCCGCCCCGATGTCGATTTAAAGGAGTAATCATCGGATAAAACTCTTCCGCATAACTCGGCAGCTTTCCATTGAATGAAATGTCCTTTGACAAGGCAGTCGCGTTGAAAAATCGGAAGTGGTACCACGTAACTCATCGATGAGATTCTTTTTCGTTGCGTAAATTTCGTCTCGTCAAAAGCGCCGACTTCATTTGGGATGATTAACTTATGATGCAAGTTTCAAAACATTTATACTCCAGTTTCCTGTGTACTTATCATTTCCAGAAAATTTGCGACTTTGAACTGTATATAATTTTTTCCATTAAATTAACCCACTTTCACATCAACTTAACCTTTTTTAAATTTCAAATTACCCTTTTAACTTCAAATTAGCATATTTTAATTTTAAATTAACACTTGTTTTAAGGCATTAAAACAACTTAAGAGAAAGTTTAAAAAATTAGAAAATAAAATTTCTGTATATTTGGATATTTTTTTAATATAAAACGACATATTAAATTTGATTACAATTAAAACTAAAAATTATATAAAATTAAATATAAAAACAAATTTTTCTTTTTTTAATGTATAATTGTAATTAATTTTTATATGGTTTTTACGAGTCTAATTATTTTATATTTATAGCTATTTTCCGTCAAATTTTTTTAAAAGTTTTGCATTTGAAAACAAAATAAATACATATAAAATAATTAAAGAATAGGTTTTTGAAAAAATAAAATAATTATAAACCAATTTTGTTATATTACAAAAATCCAAATTTATACCATTGTATTTTCATTTTATATAATTTATGCATTTTTGATTGTGATTAATTTTCATGTGATATAAATTAGAAAATATTTTATATTTTTTAAATTTTTATTAATTATAAAAACCTAGAAGATGGTTTGAAATGAAAGCACATATAGCAAAACTTGCATTTGCAAAAAATAAATGTAAAATAATTGGTTTCTTAAAATAACAGATTTTTGAAAAACTAAAATAATTATTTTATATTAAAAACATTTCAGTTATAAAGCACCATTTTTATTTTTTATTTTATATAATTTATGTACGTTTAATTGTAATTAATTTTCATGTCCTATTTTAGATTAGAAAACATTATATATTTCTTAAAAATTTTATTAATAACAAAAACCTAGAAGATGGTTTGAAATGTAGGCACATAAAGTAAAACTTGCATTTAAAAAAAATAAATGTAAAATAATTGGTTACTTAAAAGAAAAAAATTTTGAAAAACTAAAATAATTATTTTATATTACAAACATTTCAGTTATAAAGCACAATTTTTATTGTATAATTTATATATTTCTTATTGTAATTAATTTTCATGTCATATTTTAGATTAGAAAACTTTTTTTTTATTTCAAGTTAAAAGAAGAATCCTTTATTTTTATATTTAATTTTCTCTTCTTATTTTTTTTCTTACTTTAAAGAAAGTGTTAATTTGAAATTAAAAAAGGTTAACTTGAAATTATAAAAGATTAATTTGAAATTTATAAAAGTTAATTTGAATTTGAAAAGGGTAATTTCACGCAAAAACTATAACTAATTTCAAATGAAAAGCACATTTCTTATATTTAATTGTAAATTTTAACTGTACTTATTTTGTTATATGATTTAAGTGAAGTTTAAGATGGGTAGACCGCAAGGAAAGGACCAAATTACAGTATATTTGAATTTTGATTACAATAAATAAAAGTTAACATTTTTGCTAAAACGATTAGAGATGTAGCTTAAATTCTGCTTAATTATAATATCCAATCTGATTATTAATATCTTTGACAGGATAGGAAAATATGACGCCATCGTTGGACCTCCTTACGATGATTCATCAAAGAGGTCGAATTGCTGAGGTATTCACGATTCACTTGCCACAAAGCATCATCGGATTAGTATTTAATGAAAAAACACTCTGAAAATCTAAATCCCATTGTAGAGGTGTAAAACAATCCAGAAGTATTTTTAAAATGTTGTTCTTTCAATTTCGGAGTGTTGTGCAAGTTTTTGGCAGATTACTGTGCTTTTTCTTGTGTTTTTGTAATGCTATTTTTTAAAAATTCTAAAACGGACCATGGGCAATTTTTTAATTTATTTAACTATGTTTATATCATATGAAACTTGTTTGTATCATATGAAACTTAAGAGTTCCAATACGGCCTGAAGTTCTGCTAGGCTGCTTCATCACGAGTCACCCGATTTTAACCTCAGCCGTGTTGAATCATTTCACATTGAATTAGAATGAAAATGTGGGAAAATTTAGTCACTCGGGTGCGAGAGATTCCATTCAAATAAAAACAACCATCAGGGTTTGTTTGTTTTCAGATCCCAGGAATCAAGGTTATCAGATTTCCGCAATATAAAAAAACTCTTTAACTTATTCGATTAAGATGCCGACGATTTAGGAACAATAAGATTTAAATCTTTTCTTTCAAATGTAAATCAAGCCCGGCCACTTCAGCCCTCTCATTGTCAAACTAAATGTTATTTAAGCAATATGTTTCGAAACAATGCTGACTGAGGTCCCGCAGTCATCAAGATCATGTTCTTGAGCAAGTCAGGCCGAACCTTCTTTATTTTTCCAACTGACGTCTTATTTTAAATGTTAACCCTTAAAATAAAAGTCAACAATAATCTCGATCACGGTCTTAACGAAAAAAATAAATTCAACCTTTACTGCCAAACTTTCGGCCTATTTTAAGGGAATCATCAGGGCAACACAATCTTAAATTTGCCTACAAATTGACATACGTTTTTCACGGACTATTTCAAATTTCTTTTAGAACTACTCATTCTTAACAGTGCCTTGGTTGAAAGCTTGGAATTGAATTTGTTTTTTCACTAAAACCATACCGTGGTTCATTCGTGAGCAGAAAAGTGTTCATACATCTAATACTTAAAAGTGAAATAAAAGTAAATGACAATTTCTTAACATAAAACAAGATATATGAAGATCAATTTGTTCTATCTAGACAATCAAATTGCTGTCCCTGATTAGAATTATTTATACATATAATATTATGTTTTTCAACGAGCAGTTCATTTATAGAAATTAGTAACTATATGCCTCTTCCTTTGTGATTAGTTGTAGTCAATTTAGGGTAGTTTATTTCAACCCTTTTGGCGTTGCGTAGTTAAACTCTTATTTGCAGCAGCGGTCGTTCAGTACGCTTTTTGAGGTGCGAGATGCTCCATTGCATACGCACCATGGCGCGCAGGATATCGTTATTAAGAGTTGTTTTAGGCTGCTTGTACACTCTGATTTAAGAATAAGTCCTCTATCCAATGGGATAGTATTCCAGGTCAGAGGCGTGGGAAGAAGTTCTTTAAAAGACCATCTCAAAAACTGACACCAGCATAACGAGCAGCATAAACAAGCCTGTGCAGATATTGGCAAAAAGAAATAGAACAGTGGAACATGTCGCACAAATTGTTAATACAGCCAGATTGTTCTGTGTAAAAGCTATGTTAAGACCTCAGTAAAAACTTAAAGGGATGAAAAAACCTTTTTATCTCATAGGCGCTTTATTCGGCAAGTCGGGTGCTTTTCCAGCTCCTTTTCAAGGGGGAAATTTTCCCGGATTTTGTCGACATTTTTTCCGGATTTGCTTGACTTTCCCCAATGGACAAAAGAAATTAAATCAACAGGCGGTCGGAAAATCACTCGTTGCGCAATAGACTTACCGGATGTTTTCGGGCCTAGGCTAATAGGACACAATAGGCGACGCAGAGAGCAGGAATTGACTTAGTTCGCCTTCACGGCCTGTAATTTCGCGGTGTATCGGCGGACTAGGAAAATCCTGGAAAGATTGTCTGACGGCTTATTTAGCGACGTTTTTCCATCAAAAACTTCAAGTTAAGTTTTTCACGATATACGTTCATCTTAAACTCTAAAAAAAGAATTTAAAGACGCCTGATGTTAGAACAATTCTAGGTATCTATTTGTACATTTAACAGAAGGCATCTAACAGAAACTTTATTAACATGCTAAAAGTAAAACGAAAATGAAACTATGGGAGCATGTGCAGCAATTCTGAAAAAAAGAGCCGCAACAATTTCGTAAAGATTTCGTACACGCAAAAACCATTGTTAATTTGAAGAAGCTCGAAGTTATATCATGAAGAGGGTTCAAAAGTTTTATAATGAGATAAGAATTATCAACTAACGAGTTCATGACTGTATTGTAATTAACGATTGCATCTAAATCTAAAGAAAAAACACTATAATGTTTTCCTTTTTTTTTCGACAAAGCCACCAGGTATGCAGGTGAGCATATACTTTCGACAAAAAACAGACAATTTGAAACACAGACTTAGAATTAATCTAGCTACAACTTTCTCACGGCTTTGTACACAAAACATTGTGGGTGGGTACGTAAAAAATCTGAAAGGCGCTTTGTTATTGCTAACAATGGGGCTTAATGACATACTCCCTCGGAGATCATTGAGCAATCCTAAATTTTCTGTCAGTAGTGTTCTTTACAACCGTTTCAAAAAGACTATTTCGTATGAGGTCCAAAACGTTGCGTAAGTTTTAACTAACATTATTTCATTTAAATTAACTGCACCTCCCATTTCGATTTAACAACCAGATACATATTCGGTTTAAAAGACATAACTTAATCCTGCCGTTCTGCAGAACACAGAACTCAGTAACGCATAAAAATACTTTGCTCTTTTTTTACCAGCATTTGATGTTCAAGCAAAGCGAGGCACCGACTGGTTTCATATATAGACCAAGTTCATCACTTCCCAGACCTCACGTGTACAACTTATAATTAAGGTTATAAAGGTTACTCGGTTCAATATCATTGAATGTTAAAATGATCAAAAAACATCTGTAAATATGGTTGGTGTTTGTTTCCGTGATGCCGAATCTTGTAGTTTACTGGTCTCCCATCTTCTTAGACCAATCATGCTGGTTTTATTTGATGCATTTTGCATTTCGCCACTGCATTGTCCGGTCAGGTTATAAGCAAGAAGAAACACCGACTGCGTCATGCAAAGACTAAGTAACCAGCTCGCAGATCTTACTACAATGTTGTAAAACTTATCCTTAAGGTTACTCAACCTCGTTAGATGTTTATGTCATTAATATAAGGGCTCAGCAAGTTTATTCAAAAGTTTAGAATTCTTGTTTAATAACGATTAATCTATCTTTTTAATGCTGAAGACCAGTAAAACACAAAGTTTCTAAATTATGTGTAAGTGACTAATAGATGTCTATAATGAAATTTATTTTTATCCTACTTTGACCATCTATTGATACTTTCTGGTTATTTTGCAAGCACATCTATTATAATCAACCAAATGTGGAAAAAACTTCACCGACTAACCAACCATCGGAGATGCTGAAAACGACAATTTACAAGCGGATCGTCCGTTTATTTTCAGACCAAAATTTACAGCAAAAATAAACAGACCGGGTTGCACGGGGACATTGTACCTTGGTTGCTTATAGTCCCGAAAAGGACCATAAGGATCTTTTCCTTCCGCACCTATCTCATGGTGGATTATTGGAAGGTTTGTTTCTCAAGGTGAGAGGCGACGCACCTCTGGTAAGGAGTGGATGAGTGTTAAATCGCAAGTTCACGACAGTCATGATTCTCATGTTAATAAATAATGCCCTTACAACAATCGATTTTATCCTGTGTTATTCAAATTCTCAAGGCCTAAATTGGCTGAAACAAAATGGTACCAAGACTCGCCATCTTCAGTAGTGGGTGTGTGAAAAGAACCGGTTACATGCTTTTGACCATTTATAATCATAAAATGATCAGTATTTCAAAACTTTATTTTATTATGTACGAAAATTTAAAATGATAGAAAAACTGGAATATATAATACTACTTCCTTTGGGAAAACAATAATTGTCAGATTTTTTCATGAGGTTTGGGGATGAAGTCTTTAATTTAGTCATTTCGCTTTCTTCAGTTCTAGTTCGGAAATGAAACGAGTCGGTGCCTTACCTTGCTTATTTCCCTGCAAACAACTCTTGAATGTACTAATATCTACAAGGACTATTCAATGAATGACCACTTTTTTTTTCAGTGCGTACCCTGCACAACAAACCCCTGAATGTATAAATACGCATCTGACAGATCAAACCAGCGAGTTTAGGCAGAACAAAATTATCGGAAACAACCCTAAGAGTTAACTTCACAATTTACAAGCAGATTATTCGTTCATTTTCAGTCCAAAATTGAATGCGACAATAAACGGACCGCATATGAACTGTCATAATTATCATAATAATAAAAATATTGTATAAAAGTTCAGTTTTAATATTCCTTTTTTCATAGTAGTCCATTTTTTCACTTATCCTCTAATATAAAAGTTCTACGAGACTTAAATTGAGCGAAACGAAATTGGATCAGGACACCGTTTTTGTGATGTTAACTCGCCAAACATAAATATCCTGTTTTGTGTTTAATGCCGATCTCCGGCCCATATCTATTTTTCATGCTCCGTTAGCGAAATTTCGCCTGGGGGTTTCTCCTCGTAATACGCACGCGAAAAACAAAACAAAAATTAACTACTCTAATTACAGTTATTACGAAGCGAGACCTAACGACCGTGGAATGGCCGAGATAAATAAAATGTTACGTGGACACAACAAAAGCCAATAAGTTTTAACGTAATGAATCAATTCAAAAAATTTGCGAGTTCAAAACAATTTCAACAAACCGTCTTGACCGTCTGTTTTACTTTCATCCGTTATTTGATAAATCCTTATTAAATAACACAGTGGGTGAGTTACAAAGTCCCTGCCCAAATGGTTCAATTTTAGTCGGCTCACTTACAAAATATAAGGCTTTGCGTTTTTGTTAGTTTTTTAAGTAAAGGAACAATTTTAGAAAATGCATTTTATCGGAAAAAGTAAGTTAACAGTAACCGTCTTGCATCTCATGAAAAATACATCATGTATCAGTTGATTTTTTTCTCTAAGTTTCGTTATCTTCCTTCTCTCTTGATAGCGTTTTCATTACAAAAATCGACTCACTCTAATGAAAAAAACGAACCACGAATTATTTCAAAGTTATTTTCCGATTATTCCACACCACGGTAAGCCCAGTGCGTTATTACTCCCGTTGTTGTCGGAGGGCCAACGGCATTGAACGGCACCGCAGTCCTTCGGCTGACTTCTGAGGTTTCACGGCTTACGAGCCGATCCGTGACATCGTTTCAATCGCGTACGTTAGACCTAGAAAAATGCAACGAACGCCTCGAAGCGAATAGAAAAACGTGAAATTTCTCCCGAGGAGATGACTTAATGAGTCTGTTCCCGAGGATTGTTTGACCTACGAAATAAAATGCTTCCTCTGCTTGCATTCTGGGGTTTTATCACAAAAGAACAAGCCCAAGATATGAAAGGAGTGAAAGGAGAACTGGCTCATTTTTTCAAGGGAAACTGCATTTTCTTTGTTCTTCCGCCTATAATAATATTGAAAACAAAAGAAATATGGGATGAAACATGCCGTAAAAGATTGTTGACGTGATTTATTCTAATAAATTGACAACAATATATTTATTTATTATTGCACGGCCTTGTGATTTATGCGTAGAAAATAAATCTGTGATGTGAATTATAAAAAAGGTTCTGAATATCGTCAAACTCCATGCATATCGTAATTTTTTCATATTAAAATATCGAATGTTTTATATACTCTGATCAAGCTGACTGTCCAAAACGCTTATCTTATCCATTAACATGTATTACATCGAAATCCTGTTTTGAAAGAATCCGATAATTCCCAAGATATTGTTCATTTTTCAGGTTTAGTCATTTTACAAATTCAAAAACTTTCCTGGGCATTTCAGTTTTGTTAAAAGATTCTTCATGGTTATATAGCATATACGATAAAATAATTATAAAAATAAAATAAAAATACCAAAACCTTGTATCTGTACAGGACCGTTTTTTCAAATAGGAAGGCTTCCATTGACGTGATTTGAACCGTCTGAGCATGATGCAGACGATAAAATGGTTTAACCCTTTCTGGGTCAAGGGTTTTTCTACCCTGACGCGTTTTTATTTCATTCGAACCACAGTGATAACCGTTAACACCGCATACTAAAAATATCTTTATTCAATATGAACAATTGACGTATCGATTGAACTAATTTTGTACATGACGCACCCAGGACAGTACATGTACATGAAAACACTCTAATATTGCTGAGTTCCTCTTACAATGTGTAAGTAAATTTTTCTTTATAATTTTTGTAAAAATGGAAAATTATAGGAAAAAATACAGCTAATTTTGACCAGAAAACGTTTAGTAATTATGAACAATAAGGACTTATTCTTTCTCCCAAGTACTGCTTCGTCTGGCCATAGTACGAGGTAGGTTAGCCACTGACTTTCATATAATATACCACATAAGAACTTTTTGAAAGAAGTTCCTTACAATTTAACTTTTTTTAAAAATATTTCCCTATCTTATGCTAAATCTATTTACTTTTTAAGTTTTCACATTTTTTCTGTAACAGCGTTTTTAGTTCATTAGATATTACATTTTCATATGTTAGCGGTCTATAATTATTAGTTGTATTTTCAGGCACATCAATAGCGGATACAGGTGCATTTGTTCTTTGGTATATGAACTTGTTAATTAGTGAGAATGGATGAAAAAAGATACTTGATAAAAGAAAATAGTGTTTAAATATCTACTGAGAATCTGTAAGTTGTAAGAATAAGTTGATTCTTTCTTACAAAACTGAGTAACTAAAAAAGTTATATTGTACATTTGTATATCCATTGTAGTCCTGAGGTAGAACAAACAAACCTATACAGGTATAAAACACCGATCTATCTTTTATATAGAATTTGTAGCTTGTCATAATACAAATTCTATATAAAACATTCATTGAACCACATGCTCGATCCCACCAAATATCTTGTGAATAGTAGCCGGTCCATCACCTTTTCATCAAATTCATTGTGATGTACTTTTATTACATCCTGACAAAAGTACTAAAAACACCTATATACATTTTATATATATATTGCAGGCTTAGTCTGCACATTGGAAGCTTTGCGGATAAAGGTCGCCACGTATAGCTTGTTCTTGTTTTAAAAGACTAAACCACAAAAAACGTTAACAATAAAGTGAAATTAAGTGATTGATAAAATGAACCGATCAAAATTTGTCGTTTACCGTTATTTAATTTGGATTGTCAGGGATTTAAGCAGGGCGAGTCAAGAAAACAAGTAAAAGTTGGCGGACTGTCAAAACGCCATAAATGTTCCAAGTTACATCGCCCCGCAGACCGCATGGAGAAACCTCACAATGAACCATATACTTCCCTCATTTTATGTTACCACTTCTTTGCATACTTAATTATAAGGCGCATTATTCACTTTATTAGACAATTATAATTGTTCAATTAACAAATTCCAATATCACAAGTTTTTTTTTACGATGTTCCATCTAAATCGACAAGCCTTCTAGATCTCACGATACATTCGCCACAACACCTCACGGTACAAATGCACTACCCTATTAGATGAAAATGTATAATTTATACCTAATACTACATATATATATATATATATATATATATATATATATACATGTATATATGCACAAAAATACTATTTGAAGAACTTTTCTGCTTCGCTGGCTATTTCCGACACGGGCTGGTGTGCATAGCAATATTAGAATTTATGATGACGAGGTCACGATCTTCTGTTATCTGATCGATATAAGGATGGAGAGAGACCGTATTCTTCCTAATCAATTGACGTGGAATTCCCTTATGTAACGACAAAACCTCACCCGGTTATTATGGCAGAATCCGTATGAAATTCCTAACTGGCAGATCGGACTATTTGAAAAGAGGTTTCTGTTCGATTAATCGAACTGGCAGATCCATTAATCGAAGCGAACTGGTAAACCAAATTAGATTGTACAGCAAGATCGTGGCCTATAAATTTGTCTTGGAGCAACTGTCCCCTCGTATGTTTAAAGCAATAAAAATCGCACCGTCCGAATCGGGGGTGGTAGTTAGTGGAATTGTATCCTGTTAGACGAGAAGGGCCAAGAGAGTGGTTTGGTTACTTTCTTTTGAGGATTGGGAACGGAGGAGCATTCTTATGCATGCCCGTTTCATACGGTTCTACCCCTTGTAGCATAGAAAAAACCCTAGAATCCGCACTTTCACGTCATATGTTTAATTGAGACACATAATTTGCTAGGTTAGTCTCTGTCAAACTCTCCATCACTTGTTCTTTCTCCTTCTAATGCTATTATCATCTCTTCCTCACTAAGGCTCTCTCACCATTTCACTCTCACTGAATCTTTCTCTGTTTACAGATGTCTCTGCTTTTCGCTATCTTTCTGTCTGTCTGTCTGTCTTCCTCTCTCGCTCTCTCTCTCTCTCTCTCTCACTCTCTCTCTCTCTCTCTCTCTCTCTCTCTCTCTCTCTCTCTCCATCTCTCTATCTAGGTCCAAGAGATCTAAGTTTTCGTGCCAAAATAAAGCCATCAGTCCATCAATTTCTCTCTTTCTCCCCCCCTCTCTCTATCTAGGTCCAAGAGATATACGTTTTCGTGCCAAAATAAAGCCATCAGTCCATCAATTTCTCTCGCTCTCTCTCTCTCTCTCTCGCTCTCTCTCTCTCTCTCGCTCTCTCTCTCTCTCTCTCTCTCTCTCTCCATCTCTCTATCTAGGTCCAAGAGATATAAGTTTTCGTGCCAAAATAAAGCCATCAGTCCATCAATTTCTCTCTCTCTCTCTCTCTCTCTCTCTCTCTCTCTCTCTCTCTCCATCTCTCTATCTAGGTCCAAGAGATATAAGTTTTCGTGCCAAAATAAAGCCATCAGTCCATCAATTTCTCTCTCTCTCTCTCTCTCTCTCTCTCTCTCTCTCTCTCTCTCCATCTCTCTATCTAGGTCCAAGAGATATAAGTTTTCGTGCCAAAATAAAGACATCAGTACATCAATTTCTCTCTTTCCCCCTCTCTCTCTCACTCTCTCTCTCTCTCTCTCTCTCTCTCCATCTCTCTATCTAGGTCCAAGAGATATAAGTTGTCGTGCCAAAATAAAGCCATCAGTCCATCAATTTCTCTCTTTCTCCTCTCTCTCTCTCTCTCTCTCTCTCTCTCTCTCTCTCTCTCTCTCTCTCTCTCTCTCTCTCCTGAAACCAACCAAATCTTTTTTTTTCCATGTCTCAGTCATATCTATCTATTTATCTACACTTTATTTCTCTCTTCCTTATCTGTATATCTATCTCTATCGGTGGATCTCTTGTCTCTATATACCACTTTTACATTCGATTTTTTTCCTTTTTTCTATATGTTATCATTATCTCTTTCTGTTGCAAAAATTAGTTGCGCAGCTTTGGTGAATCTCAATTCTCATTAGAATTCATAAATAATCGCAAATAGTGCATTTTTATGTTTTGCAGATTGGATCAGAAAGAATTGATTAGAACAATAACTATTGAAGAAAAGTGACCAGGGATGAAGTCATGTAGATGGAAAAAACGAACTTGTTTTTCTGTTGTCGAGCTTTCGGCTTATTTGACGCCTCCCTCAGGGATCTATTTAATCAGTGTTACGTTGCAGTTAGAGCAATAACTATTTATTTTATTGCCTAACTGTTTTAAAGTTCAAATTTCATGAACATCTATTTCATCTTACATTAATCTAGACGTATGAACTTTTACCTTGTATTTTTTTAATTTATTATGTTTATAATATATATATTTACGTATATTGAAATATGTGACTTTGTTTAAAGCCAATTAACCTAATCGCGATGTCTGATTCGCATCCTGACATTTTTATTGGTTCATATAATTTTGTTTTCTCTTGAACAAACGTTAGTCCATTAAAATAATTATTTAGAAAAAATAAATATATATATACCAGTCTTATAAATAGTCCGAGAGCGGATAAATTGCCTGTCGAGGAAGGTGGCGATTTATCAAAAAGCGTATTTATGTCCCTTCTATGTTCACTTTAAAACTTCATCAGTTTAAATTAAGTATTAATGAGTCCGTAGCAAAAGATTATTCATTAATGTGCCGAGGAAGGTAAAGGTCAAATTTAAAAGCTGAAACAGAAATCACTATTGTCTAAATTATTCCATTTAACCAATGATAATACTTGTGAAACAGTTTCTTTTTAGGATATTATATAAGAGAAATAAAAAAGCTACTTATAATTAGAATCGAATTGATTATGAAGGTGTGGACATAATTAAACTTAACGTTGTCGATTATTCATGGATATTGTGTACGGAACGCGTATCCACTAAAAAGGCAATAAACTATTGTCAAACACAACGTTTTTCTCTGGATAATTTGTTTGTGCACACTAAAACTCCATCGAAATATTTTATATTAATGAGTGGTTAAATGTTTAATTACTTAATAATAAACCAAGTTTGGAAAACAGAATGAAGACTATGAACCTTGTCAGTTAGGTGTCTAGAAATTAGAAATAATCGTTCAATCGAATGAAATTGAAAATCAGTCACGTACCTCATCTCACAGGTTACCCGTGCTATTCGAACAGCCTACTCGGCAAAAATCAAGCCTGGTTTTGATCATTTCTCAAGCTCTTTTGCCCATTCTCTTTGTTAACTTCGTTCGTGACCAAACATTGGCGGTTTTGGACGTGTCTGACCTGCTCTTTTTCCAGCCAGTGAAAGAGTTCGGAAATATTTTCTAATCGAAAATTATAATAGTAGACTTTTTTAAACCAGTTTCTGTACTTGATGGAGTTTTCTGATTATAAAACTGGCTTCTTGACTTGAAAGCTTTTCAATTCACTTTTGTAAATAAGCGATTTCTTGATTTCAGTATATTTATAGTGTGATTAACTAATTACTCCACTAATTGGTCACTGGTCCTGTTGCTCTCGATTTTTCATTTTTGGTTTCTTCAGCATATCAGAAACGTTTAGAAAAAAGTCTCTTCTTAAAAAGTGACTACTTATTTTCAGGTTTATCTTGTTACCTAGCATTTTCCTTAATTAATTCTACTTCCCGTGAACTCAGTGTTAGTAAGGATAATTTTAAACAACCTTTTGAAAATAATGACTTTTCTCAATTAATTATTTATTATTTTATTTTTTAATTATTTATTCGACTTTTTTAAATTCAAATGATTGAAATCCTAGATAAAACGGCTTTTTTGTTACATTTAATCGAATGGAGGTATCTATGTCAGTGGGGAAGGTATTCGACAGCCTTTTTAATTAGGTCTTCACACCCATCCGATGAGCGGGCAACTCATTCACGCAGTTCTATCTTACTCTCAGAGAAGGCTTTCTGTTTCAACAATTGTGCCAATGCATAAACCAGTGTCGACAAAATTAAAATTGGCATCCGATACAACACTGTTATAAATTTCAATTAATTATTATTTTTATGTAAGGTCTTTGTTGAAATAAAAAAGCAGTGTCACGAGCGGGATTCGAACCCACGACCATCGGCTAAATACGCCGCTGCTCTACCACATGACTTCGATCCACTCGGACACTAACTTCCCATCTCAACCTCACCTTTTATATTTTCCCTCCGTTTTGCCATTTTTCCATTGAAATCCATTGTGTTCCGTCTTGAAAACAGTTTCGCGCTTTCAGTTCCTTTCTACAAATTATTAATCAATCCCTGTCCAATGATTAATTTCCAAACTTATGGATTCCTCCCCTTTATAAATCGGTACCCGTAGAGACGTAAAACATTAATAAACATTAACATTATTAGACTTGGTGTCCAAGAGGATCGAAGTCACGATAGCTCAAGTGGTACAGCAGAAGCGTATTTAGCCGAAGATCGTGGGATCGAATCCCGCTCATGTCACTGACTTTTTTTTATCTCAACCAAGACCTTACATAAAAAGAATTATTAATTGAAAGAAGTAACTTGGTCAGTTGGCCACTAAAGCATAAATGGACTGTTATAAATAAAGAGATTGATTTATAAAGATGGAGAGAAATAATATGAAAGATTGTGAAAAAAGAAAGAAGAAAGGGGAGAGAGAGAAAAAAACAACAGATAAATAGAAATAGATAGATCGAGAAGCGAGTGCCAGGCAGATATTCACATATACTGACTACCTCCTAAATATATCGCCCTATATAATCTATTCATTTATTTTTATCTATAAATCGACATACATTCCTTGTCGCTTCATTTTCCTTTCCATCTACCTTTCTCCAAATTAAAAACAAAATATCTAACAACTAGGGCGATAACCAAAATTGTATTTTAAAAACCGAAGCCATCAACACACATATAAATCCAAAATATATTTAAAAAAATATATCCGTAATGATAATAGCGGGAGGTTTATTTTTATAATTATGCTGAGAGAATGTCGTGCTAATTTTTCATAATGTCACTTTTTTAGTATTCTTGTTTTTCATTTTTTTATGTTTCAGGTGAAGAAACTATTAAATCTGTACTGTAGATAGAAAGAACAACACAGTAAGGACATTTTGCAGCGAAAAAATATTTTATTCTAAGACTATTAGCTCAATGCGAATAGGTTTTTCTCACCCTTCAGAAGTGTGAACACAACCAGAGTGTACGTAATACTCTTTCAAACAATTTGGCGTATAACGATTACCAGTTTTTTGTGAGAAAAACAATCCATGGACAAGATAACATGCTAATAAAGGAGTCTTATCTCTTCCGATAGAGATGTCGAACTGTTGAGATCATCTAACACGGATCACACCACAATTCCCCTCTCCAAAATCACTCGTTTTATTACATTGTTCAACCATTTGGTTTAAACAGGATGTTATAGTTTTATTATTGATTTCTCCTGCACGATAACGGATAAACTCTTTTTCTTTTTAGAGACGTCTTAAGTAGTAAAAAGTTTTTTTTGTATCGTTCTATAAAATCTCTAGGAAAAACTTTCAAGTAAAAATACACCTTGCTTTCGAAAAGGCAATTTGTATTTCACGGTTTCTAATCAGTTAGCTATCCAAACAGAGATGAAAATTACGTTTTACGTCCTTCAGAGTGAAAGTCCTTTCGTTTCCAAATTAACAAAGCGGATAATAATATAATAATATTGCTCCTGTTTCTCCTTTAACAAACATAAAAGCAAAGGAAATCGAATAAAAAGCTTCGTAGATTAAAATTTAGATGTCTAGATTTAAAAGTCAGCTTCGCAATATAAAAGTCAGGTTCGTACATTTGAAATTTATTTTCGTTCATTTGATATTCAGGTCCGTAATATATAAAATTCAGTTTCGTTCTTTAAAATTCAAGTTTCAACATTTAATATTTATCTTCCTAGATTTAAAATTCTCTTTCGTACGTTTAAAATTGAGGTGTGTGCACTTAGAAGACAATTTCGTATATTTGAAATTCACCTTCGCACATATAAAAATCAGGTTGATGCATTTAAAATTTCGCTTCTTACGTTTAACCATTTATTTCCGTACGTATTTTTATTTTATAATATATCTTCATTTTTACTTCCCATCAACTTCCGAGAGAATCCTATCGGGCGAATCCCCGGATAGCTCCATTTCCGTGTGATATGTTTTCTTCCCTTCCTGGAAATGGAGAAAGAGAGAAAGGGGGATACAATTTGGCCGAACAGGTCATTATTGGATCGGTCACACCTAGCGTATCGGCCGAATCTGGTTTAATGATTCGGTAGCCACTGTTTAAATTCTATAACTTGCCGGATGAATTACTTCCTTGCTGTTAAATCTTATTTTTAAAATATGACGAAATATAATAAAGGAATGTCTGAGGAATATAACTGTTTGTACAATTTTTTCAAATTACTTTGTTCCAAATAGCAACAGGAAAAACTTTATAATAGCTCTTAACGATTTTTAAGAAAAAAAAACAAATCTTACTTAAAAATTATCTAAAGTAGACGAAACTATTTATTAAATACAACTGGCACAATTGAAAAATAAGCCAATGTTATTTATGTTTCAGGTAAAAATACATCTCAGCTTCAAATAAAGCTTGAGTATTAAAAAAGTTTACATAAGAACAAATTTAACCATCTTTTTCTTAGGCCACTGAAATAAATGCCTGCCATTATATGAAAATATATATTGATGAATTTTAATATTACTCGTCTCTCTACTATTACAATTGGTACAAGAAGTCTTAAAAAATATTGGACAAATATGTTGCTGAAACAGTGATATTTATACTCTCATATATTTAGTTTATTTATTTATGCATAGACAATATTTGCTAACCAATTAGCATAGTAAATGAGGCAATTACAGTACTTTGCGATTCAAAACAGCGGAAATATTTTTTAACAAGGTTCTAATTATTTTAACTTTTACATAATACAGATGCGCTTTGTGTAATTTACATATTATGTAATTCTATAAAAAGATATCAAAGTTTAGCTCATTTTTATCCTTATTAAAAGGAGCTTTAAATTCTTTCTCAACGGCGGATGCCAAACCACACTGGCATGCCCATTGAAGCATTCCGGAAGGGAGCATATTTTAAAGCTCTCAAGAAGTACTAAATCTCTCTCCCTTCCTTGGTAAATCTAATATTAGGCAATACGAAATACATTTAAGTTTTCTACTCCGTATACAAATTCATCCCCAAAAATGAAATTAAAAAAATACCCAAACAATTAAAAAAATCTGTTTATGAGAAAAAGTCGGAAATGATTAATATTTTGGTCTCATCCAAATAATGTGTTAATATTTTAAAATCGATCACTACAACAAAAGCTACTACTACTAATATTATACCACAACAAGTATGCTGCTTTTAAGTACTATCACTCAAGAATAACGACTACTAATGCTTTACCACTACTACATCTACAACATTTACCACTATCATTAATATCTTAAACGTTGAAATGTAATTACTGGTTCATTTCTTGACCAAAAAAAATGCTTTATCAAATAAAAAATCAAATAATAAACCCAATTATCGATAGAACCTTGAGAAACATCCGTTATTTCCTGTAATACAACATTCCTCGCTGATAACTGACATGCCTGTTCTAAGATCTGGTGATTTTAAAAATAAACAAACATACGATACGATTATGTAAAATTCCAAATTGATGCAGGGAAGACGGTTGGAAAAAAAACTCGTGTGGCTCAGCGGCAACGATAAAGTGGCCGATAGTGGATGAAAAATCTATCAGCTCTTTTTTTAAAAATTTATGTTATTACTTTACATTTATGAGCTACAGGATCTTTATTTTAAATGACGCAACTGACGAACCGCGCCCGCCCCATGTATGTATCCAGTTATTCTTTCTACGCATTCAAAAAATTATAATACAGTGTGTGTACGAGATAAAAAGTAAAATTTAAGTATTATTTATAAATTCACTAGTTTCGTGGGCCTCTTGACCAATTAATAACTTTCAATTAATTAAGATTTTTAGTTGAGATAAAAAAGTCAGTGTCATGAGCGGGATTCGAATCGACGATCTTCCGCTAGATACGCCGCTGCTTTACCACTTGAGCTATTTTCTCACAAAAGAAAACAATTGGTCCTAATTTCTTTCATACACTTATCATCCCGTATAAGTAATTTTTTAAAATAAAAATAATAATAATAGCAGTTAAAACTTAAGTAAAATAATTAAACAAAACAATCAAAACAACAAGTTTTTGCTTTATTTGTCAAGCAAAAATACACCATAATGAACGTAATTAATTTAAAAATATTTTTTTTCAATTAATTAAAGTTTTTAGTTGAGATAAAAAGTCAGTGTCACGAGCGGGATTCGAACCCACGACCTTCGACTAGATACGCCGCTGCTCTACCACTTGAGCTATCGTGGCCTCGATCCACTCGGACATTAGCTTCCCATCTCAACCCCACCTTTTGAATTTTCCCTCTTTTTTGCCATTTTTCAAATGTCGTGTAATATATTTGATTCTCGGCGACAAATGAAATGGCCACGGAGAGCTTTAGTGAAAGTATACTTCATTTAAACTTATTAAACTCACTAATTGAAAAATGGAAAAAAGGAAGGAAAATTCAAAAGGTGGGGTTGAGATGGGAAGCTAGTGTCTGAGTGGATCGAGGTCACGATAGCTCAAGTGGTAGAGCAGCGGCGTATCTAGCCGAAGGTCGTGGGTTCGAATCCCGCTCGTGACACTGACTTTTTATCTCAACTAAAAACTTTAATTAATTGAAAAAAAAATATTTTTAAATTAATTACGTTCATTATGGTGTATTTTTGCTTGACAAATAAAGCAAAAACTTGTTGTTTTGATTGTTTTGTTTAATTATTTTACTTAAGTTTTAACTGCTATTATTATTATTTTTATTTTAAAAAATTACTTATACGGGATGATAAGTGTATGAAAGAAATTAGGACCAATTGTTTTCTTTTGTGAGAAAATAAGAATAACACTTCTGTTCACAGACTGGAAGAAGGCAGATTAGGCAACAATCCGCACGGGTGATTATCCTGTCTTGTTGCATACCTTCACGCTCTTTATGCGGACCCGTTGTACAAAAAGGAAACTATTTTGGAAGAATTTCAAATACCTTTTGTTTTCCTATAAAATATAAGACGAGGAAAATTATACAGCATACTAAATTATGTCATAAATAAGTGAGGACAAGTAGTTGGGAAACACATTTTAATTCATGGGTAGGCGGCAAGGGGATCTGTAAGGCAAATTTCGTTTCTTTGGGTTAAAACTATGTGCAATAATGACACGCATATGTTCCCGAGGAAGATGTCACAGAAGGCGAGGCCGTTAGGCGCAACCTGGCTCATTATTCATGCCACCTTTCTCACTCTGATTCTTCTGCAAAATTGGCCCCGTCCACCGCTATGTTATTATTTCAAATTGCCCTTTCCTCATCAAATTGGTACAATCTTTGCGGAACGAAATGCGTGTCGTTAAAAACCGAGCCGCGTTGAAATGGCGGGAGATGTTGTCGTGCAGGTCGTTAAGGCCTACTGTTCGTACAAAGGCGCACTCAATGCTCAAACATAACACAAACTAACAAACAAATGTTATATGATTGGTATGGCGTATGTTGACCATCAAAGAAAATCCTGCTAACGACGTTTATCAAATATTCTAAGATTACAGAAAACATTAATTGCAAATGCTTTTTCAAAAACATCGGCACTCTGAGGGTTTATATGACCTCTGCTGTTGCGAACCCTCGTTAAAAAAAAACACTTTTCTTTTAACACAGACTGTTTTCACTGTTTTAATTTCCTTATGCACAATATTTTTTGTTTCTTGCCCCCTTTTGATATACTGATATATANATATAAATCAACTTTTAAATTGAGTAATTAACAAATCTCTAACAAAATCAAAAAACCTACTATTTATAAAGTAAGGAAAAACGACAATTATTTACGTTGGCCATACAATATTGTAGAAATGTATTTTTTAATGAATTTAAAGAAAGAAGAGTTAAATTTAAAATGTGGATTCTGTGAAAACTTAAGTGCTGTTATATACGAATGGTTATTTAAAAGATATTGTTTTAATTTTAATCAAAGTGACATTAACCTTTGTATAATTAATCTAATTAACTAATTAACTAGCTTCATTTATCAACTGAATTAACAAGCTTATTTTATCAATATTAACAAAGAGGTAGTTAGATCCATATTTACCACCATATTTAAACTAAAACATAATCTTTTTCGAGTTCAATGTAAATACCTTCTAACGAATTTGTTTCAATTATAAGGGCAGAAATCCACAAAACAAAGCAAATAGAAGGTAAATAGAAATGATCATTAATACAAATTAAAATGACCCTTGCGGTACACCAAAAGCCATTGGTAATTAATTCTTCACAAGAAACTTCTTTTATGTTAAGAATATGTTTGCAGTCTTTTAAATAAGATTTTTTTTAAATCAATTGTTTGCCTGTAATACCATATTCTGCGTTTTACAGAAATCAGATGGTCAACACAATCTGGCTTTGAGATATCTAGGTACATAGGCCTTTCGAAAACCGTATCGATTATTACAAATAACATTAATACATAAATATATTTATAGATAGTAAAATAGAAAGATAGATACTTATAACAAGATTTCCATAAATGAGTAAATATTGACATATTACCGGTAAGAATTTGTTTTTCTCAGAGAATGTAGAACATTAGGGAATATATATTTTTTTATTTTTTATTTTATTTCTTTATTTTTTACTTTGAACGATCAACTGATATTTCGCCTTCGTCGTGGACCATTACACTCGCCTTTCCGCTTGCCCAATAAGTTAAGTAACGATTAACACAATTGAAGGACCAGTTTCAATCGGTAACCGCAGGAAATCGAGAGTGAACAGAGGCAGGTCATGACGATTTTAAACACACTGAGAGAAACACTTTACTTTTCGTAGTTATGGAGTAAGACTATTTCGAAACTAGCATGTAATGTCCGATTGTGCATTTGTCACTGCAAATTACACCAGCCTGGCTTTTCCTCCTTGAAACGGTGCTGTAAACACGGGGACTTGTCATTCCCACGTGCCCGACGAACGTGTATGACTTCGACGGTCACAGGTCCAACCTCGAATTAAGAATGATTCGTCGCGTAAATAGTGTAATCTCGACCATTTTTAGTGCTCCTCGTGAGAAATATTTTTTACCAATGGCCAAACGTCACATTGTCTGCCTTGTCCATAGGCCAGTGATGCACTAAATGATAGTTATAACGCCGATGAAGGCGGAGATGACATTTTAGAACAATTTAAAATTGACGCCTTAAAAAAATCCATGAAAAAAAGACCTTTTTTAATTAATTTTTTTAAATAAATTATTTATTGATTATTTATTTGAAGAAAGATAATAACTCTTTATGATCACGAGATCCAGCAGGTTGTCTAATAATTAATTAAATACCTGATTTAAAAAAAGGGGTTTTATTTTATTGGGTTGTCCGGAAAATAATGCAGGATTTTAAGTTTTCATTAAAAAAAATCTATATAAAATATTCTGTTTACGTTTACAGGATTACTCATTTGTATGAATGTCAACACTTATTAATCCTCTTCCAAATGATATTGTTTGTTTACCTCTGTAGCATTCCGCTACTTGGAAATAATTCAGTCATCCTTATAATGTCAAAGCGAGAATTTCGTACGATTTTCTTTTACGAGTTTAAACTCGGCCGAAGCGGAGCCCAAACGGCTAGAAACATTAACCAAGTCTGGGGCGAGGGTTGTGTTAATGAGTGCACTGTGCAAAGGTGGTTTAAAAAATTTCGGGAGGGAGATTTCAGCCTTGAAGATGAAGAAGGTCGTGGAAGGCCTTCCTCTCTTAATGATGATGTTCTGCGATCAGTGGTGGAAGAAAACCCCAAAACAACTGTTCGAGAACTTGCAGAGCAACTCAAAGTCAGTAAAACGACCGTCGCTGACCACCTCAAGGCGATTGGAAAAGTGAAAAAACTCGAAAATTGGGTTCCACACTCATTAAACGATCGCCAAAAAATCAGCGCTTTGATGTTTGTGCATCACTTCTTTGTCGAAACAAAAATGACCCATTTCTGGCCAGAATTGTTACATGTGACGAAAAGTGGATTCTCTACGATAACACTAGACGTTCTGGACAGTGGCTCGACAAAGGAGAAGCTCCAAAGCCCCCAACTCATCAAAAAAAGGTAATGGTTACGGTATGGTGGGCTTCATTTGGTTTAATACACTACAGCTTCTTAAATCCTGGCGAAACCATCAATGCTGAATCATACTGTAACCAAATTAATACCATGCATCAGAAATTGGCAGTAATGAAGCCCTCTTTGGTCAATCGGAAAGGGCCCATTTTGTTGCATGACAACGCTCGACCACATGTGTCACGTGTAACGTCACAAAAATTATTGGAGCTTGGCTATGAAACTTTGCCTCACCCACCCTACTCTCCGGACCTCTCGCCTACTGACTACCATTTTTTTAGACACCTGGACCACTACTTACAACACATAATATTCAAAAATCAAACGGAACTGGAAAATGCATTTATTGACTTTATCAATTCTAAAAATTCTGAATTCTACTCAGACGGAATTAATAAGTTACCAACACGTTGGGAGAAATGTATTGAGAGTATGGGAAATTATTTTGATTAAAGAACATTGCTTTAAAGTAACTAGTTTCTTTTTTTTTTGTTTAATACCAAAATCCTGCATTATTTTCCGGACAACCCAATAATTATGACCAAATAATCTTTCTTGAGTTCACAAAGACTTTTCTCATAAATTAAAATTATTAACCTTGTCTTGCAAAATAGTAAAATATAATTAATTTCTTATTGAAAAAGCCCTTTTTAAACTAGATTTCTTACGCTTTATCTTAGATTTTGCACTTCCTTCTCAAGTTGTAATTTAGAGCTTGTGTGTGCTGGTTCAGATTCGTGATTAACAGGTTCTTTCAACTGTTGGCGAGTTAATTTTTTTGCCAGTGCACAATTAAAAGAAATATATGTATTCTAACTCATGTAATATCGTTTTATGTTGTTTTAAAGCATTAACTAAAAAAATCTTAGCTGGTTATTCCCATAGAATTTTGAAAAGAAAGAATGAAATGAATAGAATGAAAAGGATTTCGAAAAGGTATTAGATTTTAAAGTTACATACAGTTGAGGGGTATTTTAATTACCTACTCGAATTTTTAAAGGATTAATTTATGTCATATAAATTACTTAAATTAATCTGGGTCAATTCTTTCATGATGTAAATCAAATTTTTTATTCCACCTCAATGTTGGTACAAAGGAATATGAGGAAAAAGAAGGAAAAAGAAACCATCTCATTGCATTAGAATAAATGTTGGTGGTGATAGAAAAGGCAATATATAAAATGCCCAGATGAAAGACATTTATGTTGATATGATTATTGAAACATGTTATAGAGGTAGAGAGACAAACAGATAGATCAAAAGATTTATAGGTATATTGATAAATAGAGAGATAGAGGGAAAGAAAGAGAGAGAGAGAAGAGGGGAGAGTGCGTGTGTGCGCGTGCGTGCGCTGGAGAATAGAACAAATAGTCATACAAAGGCAGATCTCAGAGACACAGTGATAGAAAGATGGAAAATGAGGAAAATTTGGTTGGTATAAGGAGAGAAAGAGAGAAGGAAAGGAAGAGGGAGAAAGAGAGACAGAGAGAAAAAGTGACACAGAGACAAAAAGAGAAGTGGCAAGGAAGTAGAAGTGGGAGTGTGTAAGAGATGGGAAACAAGAAACTGTAATATGATCTAAAGAAGAGAAAAAATGGACAGATAAAGAGAAAATAATATTTTCAGAGGCAGAAAACTATATATATTAGGACAGAAAACTAGTATTAATTTTTGTGGCCAATAAGCATTCAAGGGTCTATCTCTTTAAAATATCTTTACTACTTGGGTTAAATGAGAGGTACTTCAGAATAATATAGTGTGATTTAAGATAAGGTGACGAGGACATTATCAGGGACGTAAGTGATGAAATTGCAATAGTACAATTTAAAAAAAAAGAATGCCTTGATAATGCTGTTATTTCAAAAAAATGTTTTAAATCCAGAGAAAACAGTTATTTACGAAGAAAATTTTCGAATCTATTAATATTGCCTGATATTGAAGAAAACCCGATAGTTGATCAGAAATATGTATACAAATACAAAGATTTGTTTTCTATTGACAGTCTTCATGATAAGGTAGTTTTATCGAATTTTCTTTCTTCAGGGGTGGGTGCGAGAAGGATGAATGTGTTAATGCACTGTTACAATAAATGATAAACCATCTTATTTGTACCAAATCACGAATAAAGACTATTCTAGAACTTTCAAATATTTGACTTAAGACAACAGTTTCTCTTTTATCAGTATTTTCACTCACAAATTTTTTTTTTAATCTTCAGATAATTGTTGTTAAATTCTGCAGGCTGAGGCATGTCGGAGCTGGAAAGGATAAAACGGCTTTGTGCAAAAAGAGGAGAGCTGTGGGAGGATCCGACATTCCCGGCGGTACAGACGTCCGTATTCTACCACCAGACGCCCCCGTTCCTTTTCCAATGGAAAAGGCCGAAGGTATGTGCAATATAAAAACAATAACCGGTTTATTAGCCAAAACAATATTAAGATGATAACATATCCTAGCAATTCCAGTCACAACCAGATAAAAGAAATGAGCCATATCAGAATATTTTTTCTCTGGCTTTATTTAATCCTGCAGTTCCTATGATTAAGCCTGATTTAAATACCGAAACGGTTATTAAAATTATTTTCAAACAAAGCTATAAAGAACTTGCAAATTTTAATGCTTAATATAACGAAGATTTAAGAAAAAATAAGCAGAAAACGTTCCTAGGTTAACAGTTGAAAGTTATTTTGTCCGATCTGCCAGCTAATTGGAGCAATTTTACATATAAAATGAGAAAAGCAGTAGAGATAAAGTTTGTCATGCAAAACACTCTTAATTATTGATCAGGAATTTGGGTTCACCTTTTCTCTGTCTATGTTGTGGTTTATATATATATNGTTATATATATATTCGTCGTTTATATATATATATACATATGTGTCAAAGCAATTAAACACATTTTTGTTATAACATATTTTATAATATTACGTAATTTTAGTCGTTTTTTATCATTTCTGTCTTTCCTCGCTGGTTTGGTTTTTGTGCAGTCCTCCTGATGATCCAGTGAAGATAATTTGATAGACAAAACTAGAGGTTCATCATTCTCGATTTGTTTTAAGTATTGGAAGTACTCAAGACAGTATACTTCATTGTTTTTTCTCGAAGTTGAACATTACGTTTTAAAATTAAACTGAACTCCAGATATAGCCTAACTGCTATTTTAAAATTTATTAAATCAGTTGATTAATTTATAAATTAAAAATCAAAAGGAATCAAGCTGATTCGTGTGGTTTAGAATTCAGAAAAGAGCAAAGTGGCTATTTTCATTGCTTTTTTTCAACCAATTCCTTTATAAATTATTTCGACCTTAAAGAACATGGTAATAGTTATATAAAATAATGACTGCAACTTTTGCATCATGACCCTTCTGCTCAAGGACCGTTCACGTATAATTAATTATTTGTGAAATTGCTGATAAATGGCAGCACGAAGTGGTTTCAAGATTCTTGAGTACAGCTAGTCAGCATGACTAAATTTTTTGTCTCGTTCATTCGAACATTCTTTAGACATAATTAAACTAGTTCTGTCTATGTATAAAATATTTTTTACAAATCAGTATTAAAAAAGAAAATATAGTAGCTTTTAAATGACCCAACAGCTTAACCTCTTTGACATCACCTATTGTCTGTCAGCTTCACAGTTTCTTCTGAAGAAAAAGCAGACAGTGTATAAAACCATTGTGACAGGTTGAAATTTTAATGTCCAACCATTTTGAAGGCACAATCCCGAGTGGCAAAATTAAAAAATTATGATAGCAAAGAAGTCGGATGGCTTGAGGTTACCCTTAATTGTTTAATTAACAAAGGCTTATGGTTCACAGTTAAAGTCCACTGAATTTACAAACTTCTTGGATTTAATTGACTTTTGAAACTCCACTTTTTTTATTCGTGCTCCTTCGCCGTGTCAAGGGCACTGTTATTTGTTGTTTTGTTTTCCTAAAAACTCTAAAGATTATTAAATATACCTGACTGTCGTAGATCTTTATATGGATGGGGGTTTCTGCAACTTGAGCGGTGCAGATGAATCTGTGCGTCGACTTTTGTCTCTTTTGAAGGTTAGTTGTTAACGCAAATCAAACATGAAATGTTAAAACACTTCAGCTAAGAAAAGAAGAAGAAGGCTTACATCGAAAAGACGAGAAAGATAAATCGGTAGTACTCTTGCGGAGGGATTTAATTGGAGAAATTGTGCGGTGTACTTTGCGGTCTAGCCGGGCAAAATGGAAATAACAGGCTTAAACACGGAAAAGTCCGCCCAGTATGCTTAGTTATAGATTTGAAATAACATACTAGCTCTAAGGTGTTATATGACAGACTTTTTAATTCGTTTGTTTTAATTTATTTCCTCCCTCAAGTTAAACATCTTCGAAACTGACTTTCGCATGTTATAACAGTAAATCAGGCCATGAAAACGTTTTTTAATCTTTCTTCTGCTTTTCCTGATAATTACCACAACTTTACAATGCTGTAAATTGTCTAGTGTAAATCCCAGAATATTTTTAAAGTAATATGTATATTTAACATAGTGGATCTTGTCTATTCTGTTTCGTATTTTATGTTATGTGACTGTTTTTGAATATTGGAGTATGTTCGAAAATGTATTGAGAAAGAGATAGAGAGAGAGTGTGTGTGGATGGGTTGTCATAAAATAAAATTCAAAAACACATAAAAATAGTTCGTAATGAGAATATCAGAAAGAGAAAGAGGAAAGACGAAGAGAGAGAGAAAATGAAAAAGGGAGAGAGAGAGAGAGATTAGGTCGGTTGCCATAAAGAAAACTTATAGATACATAAAAACGGAAAAAATAATATGTGGAGCGTAGAAAGAGAGATATAGGTGAAATAGAGGTAGATAGATTTATAGGTTATATATGGATAGAGAGAGAGTGAGAGAGAGGGCGAGGGAAAAAGTAGAGATAAAGACAGAGAAAAGCAAGTTCCCATAAAAAAAGAGATTGATCCCATTGAGATCCCATTGGTAAATACTGATAAATATCCCGATGAGAAGAAAATAGAAGAGAGTAAAAAATAGACATATTGTCCTAAAGAAGACACATGAATGGATGTAAACAACGATATACTGGGGGAAAAAGGGAAGAGAGTGGAAGAAAAAATAACAGAGAGATTGCCATAACTATGACACATAGGTATATAAAAACAGTGAAATCGTGCACGAAAGAAAAAATAAAAGATGAAGAGAAAGAAAAAACTGATAGATTGTCATTTAAAAAAAAATCGTTCCGAAAACTTTCATTTTCAATTATTTTGTTTTCTTTATTTTGATTCAGTTACTTCAGGCTTCATACTGTTAATATAAATTTTTGCGTTGTCGATGTGAAAACTAAAACCAAAACTGATGAAAGGCTGAATTCATACGTTCGTTAGACCTCCTCAGAGAACTACAAGTGTTAAACAAGCCAACACTTCGGATTGAAATAATCACTTTGATGAAGGGCTGTGAGTCATCAGTCTCTTCGTCAAATTGCCAGGAGAATCAACAGTGCGCAAAAGCCGGCCGCCACATCGAGGTTATGAATCACGTATAATTCGCACCGGAATGACTGATGAGGCCGACAGGCTTTCTTTCCTGAGAGCATGGTTTTCACCCGGATTGATTGATGAAGAAATAAGACGCGAATCATTTTTATTAAGTGTTGTAAATTGTCTTGTAGGAGGTCAATAAGACTATTTATTCATTTGATTATAGGTCGAACACAATCAGAAAGAAGATTTATGGGATCAATACAATTTTCTGACTTTTATAACAATGATGATAGACAGTAACGTTCTTAAAAGATGTCTGATAAATCGACGATATTCGTTAAATTTAAACACTTGAAAGCGATGGTAAATATCAAAAGACACTAGGACATTTAAAAACAAAGTGGTTCGGCAACACGTTTAAAGACCCTTTTTAATACGTTAATCAAAACCGTTATTGGTGAAATAACGGCATATGGTACAGCGTCTGTGATATCTTTAAATTAGCACATTTTCATCTCAGATCGCAATAGGCATAATAAACTAACCGTTAGTGGATAAAAAAATGGACTTTTGATCTAGGGGCTTCTAGGTAAAAGGATGGTCCGTAGTTTTATATGGCAAAGCCTTGACATTCTCGGTCGGACCGTTACCTCCCACGACATTCAAGGCTTTCCTCTTGCCCTGCCCTAATTCTCCCGTAGCAGAATGATCAGCTGAGCATTTCTATTAATTAATCCAAAACTTCCTAAAAGCTCAAAAAGTGTTCACATTTAGGACATTTTTCCAGCCTGGAGAAACCGATACGTTGGTTTACTGTCACCTCTTCGAAGACGTTTGATTGTGTCAGCTAGGTTTGACTGACCTGGGATTTTTGTAAGAACTCACTGCTCACGACAGTACGCCAATTTTGGGTGACCTCAACGAGGTTACACGATTTTACATTACTTGAGTACTGTTTGGCATGTATTCTTGAGGTTTAGTATGGCGAGTGGCATAACGTGGTAATACAAAAATAAAATTTATATTTTGAAGCCTAAGTAACGTTCATACAGCAAAATGAAGTACTATCTATTTAACACCTTCGCAGACCAAATATGCCAAATATTTGGATATTCAATTCCCAATTATATTTTGGGAAAAGCCTGTTGTTAAAAGATAAATATGTTCTATTATGATCGAATAACTTTCTTTTTTCTTTAGTATTAGCAAAACCAGCTGAGGTTTGGCAAACCTATTCTCGTTGTTTTTGTCTATCCCAGCCCCGATTATTGCAAAAAGATGAAACGCGTCTAGTACACTATAACATTGTGAACAGGCACAGCAAAATCATTGAAAACATTTATTTATAAGTTGAAATTAATCTCTTTTTTTTTCAATTTAAAATAAAGCCTTTGTTATATGTTAAAAACTTGGATGATGGAATGAAATAAATATAAGCATGTAAAGTGAAAATCCTGTGTATTTACGAATGTTTTGGTAAAATAAAATTATTTCGCTTATAGAAGTTCATACGAAAATTAATTACAATTACCGTAAAAATTTGGCTAAAATTAAAAATTAATTAATTTATCCCAAACAAGGCCTTACATGGAAAGAATAACTAATTGGAAGATGTAACTTGGTCAATCGACCACTAAAACATAAATGAATTAAAAATAAAAATAAAAGAATCTTTAAATTTGAGAATTTTTCAAAAATACAAAATGAGTTCTTACAACAAATACTACATGAAAATTATTATAATTAAATTTAAAAGTTATATACAATATACTTATAGTTCTTTTACTTCGAGTTTTTTAATTAAATAATTAATTCTATCTAGCAATTATTTGACAGTCTAATTATTTTATATGAAAAAAGTCGAATTAGTAGGGGAATTTGATGTTATATTTAATTTTAAGCAACTTTTTATTTTAATTATCATTAATTTGCATATGGTCTGCTTTTATCCTAAAGAAAGAATATTAAAAAATTATTTAATGAAAAAGGGTTAATTTGAAAGTAAAAAACGTTAATTTGAAATTAAAAAAGGTAAATTTAATGTTTAAAAGGATTCATTTGAAATTTAAAAAAGGTTAATTTGAAGGAAAAAAGCTATTTCACTTTACCTTAAATTTTTTATTTTTTTATGAGTTTGTATCATTACTTCCCAAGCCTTTGCTTCTTTCAAAATTAAACGCATTGTCAGTCCCATTTTGCCCTTAAACAAAAACCTTGAAAAGCTCCTCCACTCATCTATCAAGGGACTAGCTTTTTTTCTTAATTTCTACTAAATCTGGTAGCCCCCAGGGTAGCAACAGACGGCCTTTATTATTTACACTATATACAGCCGACATTCCTCTTCTCTCTCACAATATTATTTTGTACTTTTACTGACAAAACATCCTGATCCTTCCTTAGATAGTCATAAAGATTTTTTCCACTTAAACCTTCTCCAATTTTTTTTGTAAAAATGTTAAAACTCGCAAATGGAGATAAAAACTGATTACACTAAATCTTCATCATAGCTTAAATTTTGCCTGATATCTCAATGCTACCGCATCTCTCAGAGTTCTTCCTTCTTTTCTTATATTACAGAACCCCAGAATTACCCCAGGGGCCACACAGCCATCTTTCCATCTCATTCTGCTCTTTCCCTAGATAGTCATAACATTTGACGCCATTTTAACCTTTTCAAGTTTTGCTGTAGAATTCTTAAACCTTTTTGCCAATTAAGGTTGAAATTAATTAAACCAAACCCACAGTCTTCACTTTTACCCTCCAATAAGCCAGGTGTTTTATGGTTTCGAAATTTTAATTTTATATATCACATTTCGAGAGTTCTTTGTTGAAGAAAAATTTCAAAAATGTGAATGAAATGACGTGCAGGTAGATGCATTTTGATCAAGTTTCTTTCTTTTGTAAGGAAACAGATCATTGTCGAAAGCATTGTTTGTGAGAGAGAAGGGCTTTTTCTGTGATTAAGCCCCATCGTCCTTGGATCACCTCACGTCCACAACACTCCCTTTCTTTCGACTCAGATACAAGCTCCAATCCTTCCTTTCCTGCTCCGACTACAAAAAGGTCCAACGGTCGATCTCGATTCGTCAAGCCCCGACAGGCCGTTAAGCCTGCCCAATCTATTCGTTTCCACACCACGTTTTCAACAAATCTGTCGTATTGAAATGATCTTCTATCGGAACGTTGAGGATTTTGAGACCGATCTGTGAAAAGTCACGTTTTACCGTCTCCCACCTTCCATAAAAAAAACACAACGAGCTCGCAAAGAAAGCGTACCTGGCACGTTTTTTAACACCCTGTAATCGTACGGTTTTCAGATCGAACCGAGAGTCCCGTAAACATTCGGCAAGTTCGAGAGAATCCCTTGCAGGTTGCTATGGAGCGAGAACATTGCGGTCAGAAATGAGTCATCGTGATTAAAGAAAGACATGTGATCCAGCGTGAATCATTTCAACACGGCGTAATCTTGTGTTTTGTCATTACATCTACCTTTATTGTCTATCCCTCAAGGATTAAAGTACGCATTAATCTGAACCCAAAATGATCAGCGACCATGGTAACATGAGAGGTAGATCGTATAGAGTCTTGGGTGATTCCTGCAAAGATGAGCTTGGGCCCCGGCATGTCCTTTTCTCTCAAGCCAATTCCCGGGACTGTGCAGTGGATATATAGTGGGAGGGGGGGGTTTCTAGGCACAACATAATGGTGTAGCGTTGAGAACCCCTGCCATTCTCTAAAGCACAAGTATTCGTGTTCTCCGGCGCGCATGATTTCCTTATGCACCCTCCGCGTGGATTTAGAAGATAGAACGAAGGAAGCATATGGCATGCGAGGATGCAAAGACGACTACGCCTACCCTGTCCCTCGAACCCTCGAAATGCGTTAAGAGAGTTGTTGGCTTGCGAGCTGGCCGCGGACAGTGGGTGCTGAATCAGAGGCACACGGATTTTGGGGTACCAGATCCTGTCTGCATAGTCGGGGAAGGTGCATAACCATCACATCTACGTGACAGCGAAAAATCATTCCATGTACAGTTCAATTGTTCGGGAATGGAATGATAGCGGCTTAGAGGTGAGGCTCGTGGCGAGTACTTAGAGAAAAGCCTGTTGTTCGGTGGTGCCTTTACGGGCGTCCTTTACCGAAGGCAGGTTCCTCTAATGGGTGGTTAGAAATTTAACTTTAAACGAAACCGCGGCCGGAGAGGATCCTTTAGTTTCAACCCTGGCGAGGCCCCTACACTCAAGGAGATAGAGATGTCTCTATCTAGGGAGCGTTTTGTGAGACCGAACGATGCATTTCAGCCCTTCGGTATTCTTTACGCGCGGCACACGGTTAAGTGCACAATGTTGACACATCTTCGGACGGGGCAAGCGGGAGAAGTTGGCATGTCTGTTTGATTAGTCTGTGGATGTGGTGGCTCTACATCGAACCTCACGGTGTCTATAGTATCTACCGTGAGCGGAGGCGAGTCGCTCCTAACTTGAGAAGCTAAACGTATGATAAGGCCTATGTGCCAAGTGCGCACATTAAAGAACATCGTTGAGACCCCCAATGGGAAACATATATCATAAACTCATCCATGTCCACACATGTGGAATTCTTAATAAATACATCCCGTTATTTGCTGAACGATCTATCGCAAGGCAAATATCCTTTGTACACCGCTGAAAAACACGTGGACCACGCTTGTTAAAATTCTAATAACAATAAAAAAGGACTGAATACATTGCAGCCAACATTCCTGGACGCCAGATCACCCCTAAAATTTGCAACTACATGCTCTATTTGTCATTCGCCCAATTTGACCATAATTCTGTGACCTTATTGTTCAGCGACGCAGTGCCACCTGCAGACGGTACAACTAAACCAAAACAAAAGCTTAATAATATTCTGCTTGCCAAGATTTGTAAAAACATCCACAGCTGCGATAAAACGTATCTTCGTACTCTTACGTCAAACGGACGGAACTGAGGATCTGAGAAATTATCAGACCGTGGGAAATGGCAATTAATCTAAAGAACAAAGTTAAAATAGGGTACTGTCGTTGCCAGGTGGTTAAGGCGTTAAACTCTAGTAGATCCCGCGGTCGGATTCCCACCTCACCTCTGGACTTTTTTCTGCAATAAAATTTGACAAATCACTCTTTAATGATCTCAGACGCTGAATTTGGTCCCGACCCCCTTCGAAAACGAGTTTTTTCGTTGGAAGAACACCGGCCACCGGGGGCTCAATTCGCACACGTGTTGCTAGCCTCCAAAAATGCAGCCAGAAAGGAGTATAAAAGCTGTATCAAGGAGCTAGGAGCAGCAGGGCACAGGGAGAACTCCTCGAGTTCCTGGTATCCACCACAGAAAAAACAAAGTTAAATACTAACTGACATGGCCAAATGGCCCGAATATTGTGAAACGGTACGGAAATGAGCATAAATTGTCTTAAATGTGGACCGTAATTGGCCCTGGATTCAACCACAAACCATCTTTCACCTAGCGATCCTAATAAGGTCATATTCACGAGATCCTCATCAAACAGGCCTATGAGTAGCTCCACATTTCAACCCATGACAAACTATGCCAACATACATGAAAATAGACCTAAAAGAAAACGCCCATATCACGTAAAAAATACTCACTGGATAACTAATCAAAAATAGAGAAGCCTTCAATATCTAATTGATATCAGTAAACTGCTAGTTTAAACGTATATATGTACAATATATTTCGAATCAGGGACAGGATTGGGTTGGTACTTTAACACTAACACCAAATTAATGAAATTATAATTAGTTACTTTAAATTGTGTTAAAAATTGGGATTTCTCCATAGATTGTCTAAATCGATGTTATCTAAAAACCTGACAATATTTGCTGGTACTTTCTGATTTCTGGAGGAGCTTCTTTGGCTTCCTCGTTGTATAATCATTACTTGGTTTTCTTGTGGTCAAGAAGCTAACATCAAAATATAACTTTGTTCAATGTCTGAGGTTCAGTTTCACAGTCGTAGAAATAGTCATGCACAATTTTAAAACTTGCAAGATAGGCTTAGCATTCACCGTGGTTCCGAAAGTGCATTGCGGCTTTTGGGGAGCCAAGCCCCCAGTGAAGAAAGGTTAAGGAAAAAGCCTTTGTTATCTTTGGCCTTGTACTATTTTTTTTGTCTTTTGTCGTTTTTTTTTTTTGCTTTACGAGTGGTGTGACACTCTACCGCCTTTCGTTGGTTCGTTTCGATAGACACTAGTATGTGCTCTAACTCGGTCCAACATGATGGCAGCGCTTGAAACATTCTTGAACTTCCCCTTCACTCCTTTTTTTCTTACATTTACTCTGAAACATAGTATAAAAAGGTGATAATCTAAAATAATTGTAAGAGCCACTACGTTAATTTCACGCTTAGATGTATTCCACTATCACCTCATTGATTTAATGGAACTTCCTTTCCTCTTACTTACTTAACCTACACAAACAACTTGCTTTGTGGATGAGGCCGAACATCAGCTCTCATACCAAACAAACGAAGAAGAGCTGGCTTGTGGTTCATCACCTATAGACTTTAATTAGGAAAAGTGAATTTGTTCCAACTGAGGCCAAGGTTTCTCGAAAAACATTTAAAAAAAAGGCGATAATTAAAACTCCAAAGCTCAGATGCGCTTTCTTACCAGAGAAGAGCTCAATATTTCTCAAGCGAAGAGACCAGACATGAAAGGGACCTCTCTTTTACATTCCACCGATCCCCCATAATTATCTGCATTGACCCCAATCCTGGAAAGAGTCAAATTAAGATATCCGTTTACGAGGTGGGTCCTTAGCGGCTGAAAGTAGTGGAGGAAAAAACCTGTGTACTTTCCAAATTTACTAACTTACTAGTTACTAAACCGGACGGTCATGTTCCATGTTCGGATTTTTTTTTTCTGCTCCGACTCTGATGGATGTGGAACTTCTGCTGAAACACTTTCGCCCACGCTACGATTGACGTGATGCGATAATGTCGTCCCAGTAGAGGCATCTTTGCGGGATTTGAAGTGGATTATATAAACATGTATTAATCGTATTAATCGGATTACGTGCATAATTTTCCATTAATTCACCATCAGATTCCATCTAAATTCCTTTCTAATGAACGTAATTATTGAATGAGGCAAATGCATTTTTTCAAAGAAAAAAAGCAACAAATGTTCACCATGAAACACATACGATTTATACCAGTTCTTCGTTTTTATATTATAAAAAATGCAAAAAATATACAAACTTTTATGTGTTGTTTTCGTTCATCAAATCTCCCAACATTCCGTACATTGTAATATTTAAAACAAATGCAACCTTCAAAGATTAATTAGATTTTCCCCCCTTTCAACTGCAATGTTTAAAGTATTGCCGATCCATATAATTGACCCACTTTTGAAATAGAATGTCTAAATAATGTTGAACTTTAATTTTTTAAATTTTAATATTGCAATAAAAAGATAATTAAAAATATTTCGAATGCCAAACCGTCAGATATCGCGGAAAATTCAATAACAAATAATTAATACTATAGGAAAAAATAATCCTCGAATTTACATTCGGATATCGTCGTCTGCTTGTTCCAAGTCAATGAACCGCTGCAGAAAAACTTTCATCTATTTGCCAATTGTTGTACAAACCGTTCCGAGAACCAGTTTAAGCAAACTAGTGTAAACAGAAACAAATCTATTTTGTGCGAAAATTACCGGAATAGGAAAAAAAACTATCGAAATTGTTTTTGTTTATCCTAGCCTCTTGAAACGAGAAATGACGCATATTGTAGAGCGCGGATGGAGTAATTATATCCAAAGATAATCTTTCTAGCGCGATATTACTTCGCATCAATCAACATAAACAACCTGGAAAACATCCGCAAATCAAACGTAAAAGACATTTGTTTGTTTAAATAATTTGATTATTCTTTTGTTTTTTAAGGATTGACCTGAAACGTTCCTAGAAAACGAAAGGTTAGGGGACTCTCGATATGTAAATGCGAAGGTATCCGGGTCAGCCGGTGGAGAAAGCCACTTTTGACACACATGGCTCAGTCATTTGACTCAACTTTGTTGACTTCGACTTTTCACTTTTTAAGCCCGTCTTTAATTTCAAGGTGATTGGAATGCAACTGTGACTTAAAGAGGCGGTACATGACAGTCCAAGTCCATTACTAGAAACAAAACAGAAACGTTGGTAATAGATTTTTTTTTTCAGACCTTACTCGAAAAATTCGATCCACTCTTTTTGGCCAACATGTTATTGATTTTTCCATAACCATCCTTTTTTAATAAGGATGTTCGTCCAATAACTATCACCATTTTTCTTCTGAAATTTTGAAATAAACCACCTGCTGTAATGATTTTTTTAAAAATAAGACCTTCAAAATAAAGTGATGTAAAATTCTTGTATAGAACAAAATATGAATTTTAATCTTACTTAGGAGATGCTTCTTTTTCTTTGTGTAAAGTCTTTGATAAAGAAAATAAATTTATTTTATTAATAGGATAGGTATTTTATTTATTTTTTCTGTAGAATAACGACAACCATATTTTTATTTTGTTACTAGTGCCATGAAATAATCTCAACCTCTAGTAGGCGTTTTTTTGCATTGAAGTTTTAAGTCTGGGTGAAAAACAGAGAAAGTATATTCTGTTACTAATGACATAATGCCGTAGATTACAATCTCTAGTAAGTGTTTGAGTTTTTTCGTATTGAGGTTTTTGTGTAAAGTTCTGAATGAAAGAATGAAAATTTATTAATGTGATGGCATCGATTTTTTATGTAAAGTCCTGGGCGAAAGAAATAAACTTTATTTTGCTACTAATGTAATTAAACTAAGCGAATATGTTGTTTTTCTATTTAAGTTTTGTTTAAACTTAAACAATAAAATTAATAACAAAACAAAATAAAGAAAAATATTTTTTTACTGTTCACATGAAATAAAAACAATGCCCTGTAGGCGTAGGTTTTTTTCTTTGTGTTGAGGTCTTGTGTAAAGTCCTGGATGAAGAAAATAAAATTCATTTTTTCTACTAATGCTTTTTTTAATTGAGGTATTGGGTAAACTTCTGAATGGAAAAAAGAAAATTTATTGTGATAAGTACGTCATAAAAAAAGATTTCTAATAGACGTCGTTTTTCTTTCTCTGCTTTGGTATTTTGTAAAGTCCAATATAAAAAATATGTATATATTCTGCTACTAATGTCATGAAACAAAAATGATCAGTGATAGGCATATGTTTGTTCTTTCTATTAAGGTTTTGTGTAAAGTCCTAAATGAAGGGAAAAAATATTTTTTTTTACTTCCATTATGTTTAGTGGTCTAATTGACCAAATTACTTCTTTCAATTAACTATTCGTCAGGATTATTATAATATCCACGATTATATATTTTCTCTGTTTTCACCCGGACTTAAAACTTCAATTATTTTTCACGATAGCTCAATTGGTTAGAGCAGCGGCGTATTGAGCCGAAGTTCGTGGGTTCGAATCCCCCTTGTGACACTAACTTTTTCATCTCGACCAAGTCCTTACATAAAACGAATATTTTTTTTACTGTAGACATGGAATAAAAACAATTTCCTGTATGCGTTGGTGTTTCCTTTGTATTGAGGCCTTGTGTAAAGTCATGATTGAAGGAAAGACACATTCTGTTACATTTTCATAAAATAAAAATCATCTGTGGTAGGCTTCTATATTTTTCTTTGTATTTAGCTTTTCTGTAAAGTCCTTAATAACGAAATAAATTTTTTCTGTGACTGGCATTTTGTTTAAAATCAGCGAATAGGTAAAAATTCACTTTTCTTTTCCTAAATTTTCTGTAATAATAACCATCTTACAGTAGACCCCCGTTCACCTATTTTTTGTTTTGTTTTTATATTATTTCGTTGCGAACATATATTTTCCCCATTTGTCCTTGATAGGTTTATATACGCCGTCTGTTGAGTTTGACGTCTTTGTTTTTGTTTAGAGATAGTCTCTTAAGTTTATCAGAAATCCATTAATTATATTATTGTTTTGAAGTAGATGAACATTGACATTAATTTTATTTCGCTTTTGTTGATTAATGTCAACAATTGTTTATCTGCGTATGCAAATGCGTTTGTTTCAAGCAATTATTACGTGATTCTATTTAATACGCGTTTTTGCAAAAATTGATTTGTGTAACCGTTTTAATAAGGATCGTAAAATTTCCGTTATTGTGTTTTAAAACTTCTCATACTGGATTCCGTAATGTGATAAATAGGTCATCAGGGGAACTTCTTACATAAATACCTGCTTTCCCTATGCGTACAGGGCTCGCTGTCCAAATAAAATATGAGATTTGATTATATAAATTATCATTTTTTTCATTTTGTTTGTTCCCCTGATCTAAATTGAAAAGTTCAGGGGTTTTTGGAGAGTTTCATTCAAACTTTGATTTTATTCGTTCTCAAATAATGGCTGAAAAAGACATTCCATCCATCATTTATCTTTATGAAATCTCTGCTATTAAAGAAAGTGAATTATGTTTTTTTAAATTATTTTAATATCCAGCCAATCCGTTTTATTTTGCAAAAGCAGTCATTATAATGTAGTTCTGAGCAAAACAACTCCGACTGAAACGATAAGAAACATCATTCAAAAATTAGAAAGCATTGTATTTTTTCTTTGTCGTTTTCGTTTTCAATCCATTGTAATTCCATGTAATCCATTCAAGCTCTCAAAGCTTGCTGAGAAGGGAATCGATCAGCTGTTAAAAAAAGAGGTTAATCAGTCAATACCAAGGATAAATTAAAGGGATATCATGATGTATATAAAGGACTTACATTAATAATTTAATGTAAAAACTCTATAAAACCATTAACAATTTGATTTCTATGATGTAACTTGAATGAATACGCTTGAATGTTTTTTAACATTTTTATTTGGTGATTAAAACTTCATGTCACCATTTTCCTCCCCCTAAGCTATTGTTTACATGTTAAAAATTGTTTCCAAATCGGAAACCAAATCATAAACAGTTTTAACCTAGAAATACAACATCTAGTCCTACATGTCACCTTGGGATTAGCATAAAAATGTGGATACGCCCTCGTGTTGTGATTTTCTTACAACATGGCTTATACTTATATGATTAATGGGTTATTTGTTAATCTTATTATTAGGCCCTTTGGCCATTGTCTATCACATTATTTACTTACACCGTAAAGTGGAAGCACGTTTACGACACTTTCTATCTATCTTATCTATCATCTACTATATTCTGTCCACCTATTCTATTATAATAGAAATGTTTTAGGTCCCATTGGTAAACGAAAACTCGCTTTCTATAATCTTGTTCTGAAAGTAATTCTCTATATCTTTATCTAATTATCAATTTCTCTATCTATCTACCTGTCCATCTGTCTTTCTATATAATCTATCTGACATATCTGAAGATGGTCAATTATTTTCTCTCTCCTCTTTCTCTCTCACACACTCTCTCTCTCTCTCTCTCTCTCGCAATTTCTTTTTCTCCTATATTTTTCCTATATATCTTTCGATATAAATCTTTCCGCTACATGATGTGTAATGCTCCTACTGCAAATTTCATCCTGCTTCCCCAACATAATGAGAATGTAACGAAGAAAAATTTGCAAATGAGGTGTCAAAGTTAATTGAACAATAAGTTTCCTGTTCCTCCTGTTCTCCCGATTTTACCATTGTTTCAATTCGTTATTCGAAGACGAACTGCCACACAACACCTGTGAAATGGGAAGGAAAAATTGAATTTCCGTTTGAGGTAAACGAGTGGTTATCGACAGTAGAAGCATCTGCATTCCGAAAGATCAAAGTAAGAAAAAGTGAGAATTGCCGCTTCCCCGGACAATTTTTGGAAAAATCCCTCGAAACAAAAGTTGTAGAGCGTAAAATTTGCGAAAACAAGACGGTTCAAAATGTATGCATTTTCGAAATCGGGAGAGTGATCGGGTTTTTTCCATGAGGACGTCAAAAAAACACGTTTTTGCCCAAAAATTGCGAATTACTCGAAAACGATTGAGAAATCGGGCAAAGCCGAAAGTGACCAATTGAAATATTATTAAAATTTCCTATCAATCCTAAAAGGCGCCCTCCAGGGCTATTTCTTGGCTCTAAAGGTCAATTGGAAATTTTCATAAAAACTGCAAAAATTGACAGGTTTCAGGTTTTTTGAATTTACTGATGAATGACTGAAGCTAGGAAAACATTTAAAAAAACTATCTTGATCAGAGTAAAATTTTCTAAAAACATGAGACCTATAGCAGGTCTGTAATTTAAAAGGCTGAGAAAATAGGCATTTTCAAATTTGGCCATTTTTTATGCAAAAACGAGGTGGTTCCCCCACCCTGCGCATTGTATAAACATAAATATTTAAATAAAATAATAAATAATATCCACGAGTGTATGGTAAATTAAATTTTAGCTTATTCCTATTTCATTCATATGTTTTAATCAATATTTCGAAACCCTTACGATTATCAAGATCGCATCAAATCCCACTCGTCGAATTTCTTTTGTATAGTGTGGAAACATTTCCTAGCTCGTTTTTCGTTCGGGAGTACTTTCGTTTGAAAAAAAAATTCACGTGTTTTCTAATTCAATGAGTCTGATAATTTTTTGTGGTGATTAAATCGGCGTGCACGATCTCAGATCTAAGGTCATACAGGGCGAGAGTTAAATATTAAAAAAAAATATATTAAAAAATATCGAAAGTAGCTTTTCTCTCATATTGAGCCAGTCCGATTCACCCAATAATTCCAATCTTGGCGTTTTTCAGATAAAATGAAATCATTAGCCTTGATTAACATGAAGGTGGAGGTCATGCGGTGCACACTTCCTTTCTCACGAGATGTAATTAATCGACCTTTTAACTATCAATATAAAATAATGAATGTTATTAAAGAGTCATTAAAAACAAAAGGCAACTCAGTGCCTTAACGCAATTTAACAATATGATTTTGTATACCTTACCTATTATTTTTTCTTAATTCACTATAAACCTGCTTTAGATAATAATCGCATTACATAAGTCCACCAATCCGAATAAAATGAACTCGCCACTATGAAAAGTATCAATCTTGAAAGGTTATTATAATAATAACTGATATTTTTTGCGTATGGTTTCGCTGCGTCGTAATCGCTCGAACTGTTGGGTTACACATCACTTTTATAAGCTGATTTCAATTACAAACACACTTTTTCAACATGTCGAAATGTACTGTTCCATAATTTTTAAAATAATGAATTGTTGGCCCACACAACCTTCAGGGTAAAAATTTATTAAGATTGATAGACCTGAGATGTGTTTTGAACTATCTACTTTTAATAGTTGCTTAGAAGTATGTTTATCTAAGGTTACAATGTTTAGAAATAGAAGACAACATCACACGGTGTACTTCTGAGTTCGACGATTCTGAATTATTCAAGAGCGTATGCCGTGGATTCGTATGTGACAACTCGTGGATTGTCGGACAGAATTGAGGCTTCAAGTGCCACCGTTAGCACCGGGGTGTCCGGCATATCCGGCCTAGATTACATCCTTATTATTCATCAACTTAACAAGTTGTCTAGACAAATCGGCAAGTTGGGTGATTTAAGCGACGAAATATTACAAGCGATCAAACTTTTATAAAAAAACTTGGTGGATGTACGTGTGGTCATTTGATATTATACAACAACTTGGTGAAATATTAAGCTAAATAAAACAATTCCTTTACACATCCTTGGGGACTAACAAGTGTCAAAATCACGCTGATGGAAAATAATCAATGCCATTATCTCTCCCAGTTTATGTCGAGGGTTGTAAAATTTGACACAGCTCGGCAAATTGACCAATTATTAGAAATTAGTTCTATATGATTTTAAAAATTATAATCTTCGACTTTGAAAATTATAATCTTTTGCTTTCAAAGACTGCAAAGCGATAGCCTATGGACGGTTACATTCATATCAATCTTTTTTTTTTCTACAACGCCTCGTACATTAAAATAAGAGCGCAATTGAATTCCGCCTAATTTGTCCATGGTAAAAATATGAATACCTTATGATACCGATTATAATAAAATATTAAGCTATTCATTGGTGAATTTCGACTTGCCAGTCCCTGCTTACACTTTTGCTGTCGCTCCATCTAAATGGGTTTTTTTGTTAGCCAATGTGCTCCCTTCATACTATTAAAAACAGAGACACTGTAGTTTTTCGCCAAGAAATCGAAAGATGGTTTGCTTACCAAAATCAAATGTTTACTGAAAGATAGATTAAAGTGTAAGTAGTAGAAATGACAAGTGGAGTGAGTGTGTTGTTCAATCTTTTTAAATATTTGAGTCGGAGCTATATTTTTTTTTTTAAGATTGAAGTGTAAAGGGAGCTCATATTCCCGACGACGCCATCTTAATGCGGTCTTTTTGGGACTGCAATTTTATTTGAGTGTAAGGCACGTAGATGATTTATCATTATTATTGTAATGAATGAGAACCCTATCCATCTGACAACTTTTTTGAGCCAATGATGCATTTATTTGGTGCTCACTTATATTCCTGACGTTCCACCAACTTGGAGGAGAGAGTTGGTCTCTGAATGAATGGTCTGTTCTTGCTGGTAACTGACCATCATATTGCTACTTAACGTTTCGATACTTAGTCATCATTAGATTAGGTGGTAGTCTAACATCAGTATTGTAGGTTGGTTAAAATCTACAGAACAGTTTATTCAGCCTTTGGCTAACAGGTTGGACAAAACCGACAAAAAAGTTTTTTTCTGCCTAATGCTATCATCAGTATCGGTTGGACAAAATCGATATAACACAGATTTTTCGGTCTTTAATCGTAATAATATCGTTGTGTAACATGCTAATCGATTTTATTCGGCCAGTCGCAGGAAAAAAATTACGTAAGTTCATACACGTAAAAGTATGCAATTGCACTTTTAATTATCAACCATGATATAACAATGAAATATATTGCACGTTTATACATTATATAATTATTAATTATTGCTGTATTTAGGTAATTATTATCTTATTGTATTATTGTTATTATTATTTGGAATGTCGTTATGAAATAGTTAAAGATGGCAAAACTAATAACAGGTTTTTGACAAAATTTCTTTGGAATCTTTCTAAAACTGCATTTTACTGAAAACCCTCTTACTTGAATTCCATATGGGACGACTTTTCTACGTGAGATTTTGTACACATTTATTTTAAAGTCGAAGAGGACAATGTTTATATTCATTGCGGTTTTGAGATCTAATAAAAAGGAGGAGTTTGAACGTGGAATCCGTTTTGTCAGACGTGATTACAAAGAATTTTCTCCATACAACACATTATATTCTCCGTTGTTGTAAAATCGGTCAACCTATTCGATTGGTTGAGGTATGAAAGGTAATTTTGTCTTCTTCATTATACTACAACTTATGTTTATCCTATTAGTTATACAGCCTGCGCCAAATTGATGTAAACGTTGCCATGCCCCCGACGGGAATATCGCTGACCCACGATGGGAAAGGTCGATTGTCCTGCCTTCTAAACTTTATTCCAACCTCCTTTAGGTATCGTCGGTTTAACCTTTTTTGGATTGTGAAATCAATTTTTTCCGATCTATTGTTACATAAATTGATATAGGCATTCCTTGTGTATCTACCTTTCTAATAGGCAATAACATGTTCTTTGTAAATTTTCTATAAGTCTGTTCAAAGGTTTCATTTTACAAATTAGCCAACTTCTAATAATCAGTTTTGATATGATAATCAGATCTGATTTTTAGTGTTGTCGATAAACTATCGAACTGTCAATTTATTTGTAAAGAATCAGTATCAATTTGTCATCTCTTGATTTAATTGCTAACCTTGTGTTTTCTGTCAGGATTTTTTTGTATAAAACAGTAAGTACTATGCCCATATATTTTTTTTTAATATTCTTATTCTTAGTTACTCTGTAGTTATTGTGTTTAATTATCATGATTTCTTTACTACAATAAAATATGAAAGCTTTAATTCATTTCTTATGAGACATGGGTCAATTTATAAGTCATTAAATAATGATGACGAATAATGATGAACTTTGTCAGCAGTTTGTCAGGATGGTCTGAAATTGGTCTGAAACGCGTCTATATTTTTAAATAAGCATTGTCGAATTTCGTCGTTGTCACCGTTCGTTTCACACGAAAATATGCGGTGGAAATGTTATAAACCGTAAAATTTGCGATTTCAACCTTTTCGCTCAAACCGATATTAGCCAATTTTGGACAGTTTTCGAAGGTGGTCATCGAGCCGAAAAATCGTTGTCGAGAATTTGATAAAACACTTCGCGGTCTGACTGATTAAAAAATAATAAAACCTCCATTCTCTATTTTTACTAAGTTCTTACTACTTACGTCAACTTTCTGCATGCAGAGTTTTGGAGTTGTTAGAAGTGCAGCTTGGGACAGCATCAGACCTGAAACCACCTCGGTTTAAAAGAAAATGGATTTCGGCTGGGTATTTAATCATTAATTCACACAAAAACCTCTGTTTACTCTTGCAATTTGGGATGTCTACCCCTTCTATTCTCGCTCTTCCTAAATGTCTTAGAAGAATTTCTGGATGGTGGTGGAGTACAAGTTGGAAAAAGAGGATTAATGTTCTCGCTTAAGCAGACGACATTGTCCTCTTAGCGTCACTCTCTGCAGAGAATGATAAACCGGTTCAACGATTTACGGATATGTGGGATTTACAAGTGAATCTAAGAAAATCCAAAATTGTGATATTTAGGAATGGAGGAAGACTGGCCAGAATTGAGAAATGGTCTATGTGAGGAAATGATATTGAAGTGGTAAATGAATATATCTTGGAGTGAACATAACTTCACAACTCTCATTAAAGAATAACTTTGTAAACAGAGTGAATAAAGCCAAGCAAGGGTTGGGAGCTATCTGGACGGTCATGATGCAGGAGCATATTGGTATTGAAGCCAAGTTTAGAGTGTTTGATACAGCCTTCAGATCCATAGTCTGCTATGGTGCATAGGTATGGGGAGGGAAAGTATGTAGGGAGGTAGAGGTATTTTACAAATACTTTATCAAGAAGCTGTTTAAATTACGATACAGCATCCCTTCAAATCTCCTCTATATGGAGACCCATCGTAATTTAATGTTCCATCATACACTCAAACTCCACCACGATTACATTATAAAGGTACTGAACATGCCTGATCATAGATATCCAAAAATAGTAGCTGAAATTATCATGGTTCAAAGATATCCTTGTAATGGCGGCCACAGTGGACACCAGAGTACCTACTCCATTAAATAATATTAAAGAATGGGTGAGCTTCTTTAAAATTTATTCAAAATTTCTAGAGGGAGTAAGGAAAACAGTAAAATACCCTCTATATTCGGAGTTAAATTTTGATTTAAAAGATAAAAGCTACTTGCTGGCAAAACTCCTATGGTCATACTTACAATGGATAATCGCAGTAAGAAGCCAAACTCTGAAACTCAAACAACAACCATACAAGGAGATAGAGATGGGATGTCCATTGTGTAATGACCAGTAGTGGTAGAAGATCGGCTTCACTTTCTCATGGTCTGTCCCAAACTATCCGATTTAAAATTGGCCTATTTTCGCGACAGTAAGCCTTCAGCCCAAAAAATGACTGAATATATAAATGGGGAAAATTGGGTATTGCTTGTGCGTTACTGCAGAGCGGCTTACAATTTGAGGGCCAAAATAGTATAAGGGTAATTTGCTTGTGTGTGTGTATAATATTTAATAATAGAAAAAATGGAAAAAGAAGAAGGAGAAGAGATAATTCTTAATGATATTTGTTTTAATTTGGTTTGATTTACTTTACTTTACCTGCACTTATATTATTTAAATTATGGTTTTACATTGATAAGAAGTGTAAAATAATTTAATAATTGTTTAAAAAGGAATAATATGATTTATGTACAATTGTAAATTAGCCCTAAAGTCATTATTAGTTTGATATTATTCTGTCAATGAAACTTTAACTGTAATGTAATGCTATTAGTTTAAAAGAGAATTATTTAATTTAATTATAAAATAAAAGAAATGTAATAAGTAGCAAGGTCAACTCACCCACAACCAGTGGTAATGCATGTCTTTACTTTTGTAAATAGATCATAATAGCAATTATGTAAAAGATTGTAAATAATAAAGACACTTATCTAGCTACTCTTGCAATTTAGAAATTCACGAAGAGAAATGGTGTATTAATAAAAAAGCTCTATTTATTTAAAAAACTAAAGACAGATACGATGTCCAAGTCTTTTACCAATTTGGAATTAGGATATTCGTTTCTAAAAAAAAGACGCTTTTAATTCACCTTGTCTTGCACGGAGAAAGGGAGAATAGGACATCCTTAAAGAATCTGAGTTATCCTTAAAAGAAATGTTATTTTATCTGACTTTTAAATCCACTGAAACTTTTCTTGCCTCTCACTTTTTTCTAACAATAAATAATATACACAATCGTTATCTACTAAAATTGTATAAAGTTAAATAAGGATAAAACTGATGTTGATTAAATACTGTTGGAGAAAGTCTGGGGACAAACATGTATCGCCGATGGCATCCTCCCTTTTTTTCAGTTAAACCACTGCCATAAGAATTTTGGACTCAATATTATTGTTCTGCACAAAAACACTCATCCTGTCGTATAATACGATCAAAACAATGTGCAGAATGAGAGGGAAAGCGAACTCGTCATGAAACCGCCTGTTGTCCTGTACTCCGATGTTAATTAATTTTATTGTTGAATGCGGGTTGAATGCACCTTGAAGAAAAGAGCAAAAAAAGCGCAAATCTGTGTTCATTAGAGCCTGCAGTTATGACAGTCGGGAAAGCCGCTGAACGGAAAATGAGAAAATGTTTAACAGAGAGAAAATAAATCGTGTAGACTTATTATTAAATAATAACCTAACTTTGATTTATGTCTTTTTATTCCTGGTTTTCTTAAAATTGGAAATAGAAAGAAAGAAGATCTATCGATAGATAGATAGATAGATAGATAGATAGATAGATAGATAGATAGATAGATAGATAGATAGATAGATAGATAGATAGATAGATAGATAGATAGATATAGATAGAGAGAGATAGAGAGAGAGGGGGGGAGAGGGAGAGAGAGAGACAGAGAGAGAGAGATAAAGAAGTACGTAGATATTTAGTTAGTAGAAAGTAGAAATATAGGTAGATGGATAGAGAAAGGGTGAGAGAGTTAGATGCAAAGATGTAGAGAAATAGAATCAAAAATAGTCAGGTAGAGAGGCGGAGAGAGAAAGAAAGGGAGGCAGAGAAGTAGGTAGATACATAGAAAAAGAACAAAAAGAAAAAAGTAGATACACAAAAAGATAGATAATGAAAGAGTGAATGAACCAAAAGAAAAAAGTAGATAAAATAACTAGAAAGATATAGGCAGAGAGAGAGCAAAAAAGTATAAAAATTAAAGGCAATAGACAAAACGTTAATATTTCAAAAAAAAAATATTGCACTTCATATCATAAAGAATAATTTGACAGATTGTGAACCATCAACCTAGTCTTTCCTTACCCAGATAATAGTCATTGCGTTTCGACATTTTATCATTTTCATTGGTAGACCAGGTTATAAGCCAGATGAAGGACCAATTCATTTAATTAAAGTGATTTTTCTCTAGTGTCTTATGCGAATTTTGTGCATGAGAACCACAACACCTAAGTGTAACGAAAGTTAGCTACCTTTACAAGTGTAAAATAAACTAAATAATTCTACTGTTTCAACAATTACAATGCAAAGCAGATGTTAAAATACGTCTACCAAAGTACATCTTAAAGTATAAAATTGGAACAGGTGTTAAGCCATTAGTCAGGTTTGGCATCAATCCAGAAGGAGAAATGTGGGACGAGGTTTCAGGACTTGAGATCCAAAAATTACGGTGAAAACTTAAATAAGAGTCAAAAGGGAAGAAGAAATAAAAATATTGTGTTAACATTTGTGCCTCTATGACGTGCGACATAATAAACCTACTGGAAATCAATACATAAAAAGGTCGGCTTCAGAACGTTGGGTTATAACTTTAAACACGAAAAAGTTATGGAAGTAGCGTAGAAGTCATTGGACATTACGTTGTCTTAACTCCCAAATTAAAAAAAGAATTTTTTAGACAATTTCAACAATATTTTGATAGATAAATCTAATTTTAAATCGATGCGAAATGGTTTATGATTGTAAATTTGGGAAATATAAAATTTACAATGCCTATGAACAGGATGATGACCAAGTCATAGAACTGTTGGCCACTGAATGCAGTGGTGCAATTTTCTCATTAAAAGATAATTAACCTTTTCCATTCAACCTCTCTATTTCAAAAGGAAGATTTATCGTTCTTGAAAACCGGAAAAAGACAGAAAAAATGGTAAGAGATAAACATCCAGACAGTAAACTGGTTTCGATCGTGGGATCCGTCAAGACACTTTGCAGAAGGTGATAATTCATTATCTTAAGATTTTTAAGCCGGAAAGAAAACCCATTTAAGATGGATCGGTTCTGGTCTAGGCCAGTTTACCAACCTTCCACGATTTATTCCCTTCCAAGATCATTTTCGGTCAACTGAATTATTTATTATATTGGCAAGGATAATTAATGTCCAGAGAATTATCTTATAAGCTGTTTTTAAATTCCTTCTCATTTCTCTCGTAATGCAGTCGACGAGGAATGAAAATATTAGGTTGGATTAACCGTTAAACCTCTGAACGACATTCCTCTGAAACGCTATCAATTTTTTAATGGGACATAGGAAAACATCAGGTCTGCACTTTCTCGACTTTTCGCCCTCAGGCACGTTTCCTCTGCATGTACGGTCCTTTTGTTATCCTTTTATACAAGGTTGATCAAATTCTCTCACACATCCTTGTTACATTTACGGTAACAGTAAAATATTAAATAGAAGAAAATTAGTAAAATTTTAAAAGGTTTTGTGAACTCTTGTAGACAGAATTTTTGGATAACTATCAAACTATATTAATTATAAGTTCAAGAACCTCGCTTTGATTGTTTCATGTGATCTATAAAATATTTCTGGTGTATTAATTAATAACGGTCGGTTCTTTCGTAAGAGTTGCAGTCAGACGAAGGTCATTACCTCAGAGTATATCTGCCCACATTTGTATGTGGGCTTTGAAGGGTATCGTGAGTCATCGACTTGTCTACTCTCTTGCACTGGGTGTAATTGAACTTTCCAAGTGCATTATTCCACAGTTAAATTGCAAAAATTCCTTTCTGCCATGTTTTATTTAGTATAAGACACCCGAAAAATCTCCATATGTTCCTACGTTTAGAAGTGTTCCAGTGATAGTTAATTCTTTTTTAATTTTAAGGCCGCAAACTACATTGGTCATCGCCAGCCCTTTCTTCCTTAGCTTTACACATCATTTCTTATCTTTCTCACGTCTTAATCCTTCTAATTTCTGTTTTTGTTACTCCAGCTAAGTTACGATGTTTTATCGTATAACGGTAACCAACTCCTCTTTCCTTCGTCCTATTGCTAGCCTCTCTGTACCTCAGGGCCTCGTCACTTGTAGATCAAATAACACAAATAACAAACACAAATGCACAGAAACACAGAGCCAAGGTAAAAACATGACAGTCTGGCTAGCATTTACACTACCCAAGAGTACTCAATATTCCTCGGGTTCATTGGGTATAAGCCCCTTCATTCAAGCTAATAAATTATATTCTCACATTCATTCACTCTATCCTAAAGTACTCGACATTGCTCGGGATAATTTGGGATAAGCTACCATTCACGCTAATAATTTAAATTAATTATTATCAACATAAAAGTTTTCTGCAGTATGTACTTTGAATTTATTTCAACTATGGAGAATAGTGCGTAGAAATTGATGTCAGTTTTATAAACTATCCATACCCCAATGCTTATTTGTGTTTTTACATCATACATATTTTTGTCTTATGTTTTTCGAGTAGTGATAGTTTTCTCTTTGGAATTCGTGCTTTATTGACCTTCACAGCGCTGTTACATGCTTTATTTATTTATTTAGTTGGGAAGGCCTCAGGAAAAAGGATTAAAAAATAACCAAATTGGCTGAAGAGGAGTTCAGAGAAATTCTAAAAGGCTTCCTAGCATAATATTGAATTGAACAATTAAAAGAGCGCTGTGAAGTCCGACAAAGCACGAATCCCAAACATAATAAGCTGCAGCAAAATAATAACAAGAAACAACATCCAGTATCATTCTTTTTTGTCCTACGTTATTTCAAGATTAAAGTTTTTGTTCGATGTGTTCAATTTTTCTGGCTTTTGATAGTTCATTGTTCTGTCGCTGTGTTTTTAAGTGAAAGAAGTCGGTGCCTTAAACTGCAAACATCTCTTAAAGGCACAAGCAACTGCAAGATAAAGCAATAAAACAATAAACAATTATTTATTTCTTTACATCATATTCAAGTTCAAACCTATAATTTCAAATTAGGCTGGATTGCTTATTTAATGCCTTTACCTTTAGTTTAGTCGTTCTGTTCTCTCCGGCTGTCGGTTTCTTCTAACTTTAACGGTTTGTGTCTACGCCTCACCCTGTATATATCCCTGCCTAACCATTCGAGAAGAAGCCAAAAAGCGCCTGACAAACTATACAACATCCCTACGCTGTAGATTATGCAAAATAAATTTTCTGTCTCTAACCGACTTACCTTGGGAAGAAAGAAAGCTTATGAAAACAGGTGATCAACTCGCAGGCGCAGAAATCTTTCTTAAACTTCTTAATATTACATGAAAAGCTGTATGTAGGATATGTAACTAGAACTTTATAATAAAAAAAGTGCATTGTACAAATCATACTGAAATGAAAATCATTCATTTAAATGTCGTCATGAGAATTTAAAAAGTAAGAAAATTCTCTCTCCGTATTTGTACGATCGGAAGGAAGTGGAGGAGGACGGGAATGGGCCGGAACCTGAAAAAAGGAGTGGTTCGCTTGCGAGGAAAAGCAAGCATCCTCGTTTTCAAGTGGGAAAGTTCACGGAGTGCTATTTACCGAAAGAAGCCAATCTTCCCTAAGACCGGCTACGGTTTCAAACCGCCGTAATTTCCGAAATGGTAGTACCGTGCTTTCTCCGTCGCTTAAAATCCTCGGTGCACCTCATTTATTTTCATTGTGAAGGAATATGACTCGACAAAAGGGTCAGCTCCAGTCGTCCGACGGGACAATAGGCCGTCCTGGAGAGATTAAATGGCGTGCTTAAGCTTGTTCTCAGCATGCTAACTACAGCGTTTCAACACAATAAATAACATCAGCATCAATTAATGAGATATGTTGGAACGAGTAGAGAAAATAAACGGGTATGCGGGATTGCTGGGTGAAATATTCAATATCCTTACCTTAAGGGGCATTTGATTTTCTTTTGACCAGAAAAATTCAACACATCGAACAAAAATATCAAGCTTCAAACAGACAGAAAACAATAATGTTGGATGTGCATGGAAAAAGCATATTGATGCTCAAATCCCATTGATCTTGAATATATCGAACACGAAACTGATACTTCTGTTGTTTTATTGCTGTATTATTTTTATTGCTTGTTGGACTTCGCAGCGCTCTTTACATCGTTCATTTCAATATTATCTAAAAAGGCCTTTTCGAACTTCGTTGGATTAACATGGGAAAAATCAATCTTTACAGCATATTGATGTTCAAAGCATGAAACTGATTCTACTGTTCTTTTATTCTTTTTACACTGTATCATTTATTTGGGATTAGTGCTTTGTTTAACACAGCAGTGCTTTTTACATTGTTTATTTCAAGATTTTGAGCCTTTTCAAGTTCCACTGAGCTCCTCCTCATTTCTTATTTTTAAGCATTTTATTTAATTTACCGTTCTTGCTTTATTTTGAATCTCACAGTGTACATTGTTTATTTCACTATTTTGTTATGAAGACCTTTTCGAGCTTCTCTGAGCTTCTCCTTAGCCATTTGGCTGTTTTTCTTTTTTTTTTTTTTATTTGAGACTCGTGGTTTGTTGGACTTCAGAGTGTGTTTTACTTTGTTTATTACCATATTTTGTTATGAAGCCTTTTTAAGTTCCGCCGAGCTCCTCTTCATTTGGTAGTTGAAATTACTTATTTTTGAACAGTTTATTTTATTTAACGTTTGTGCTTTATTGAACTTCACAGAGCTATTTACATTATTCATTTTACTATACGGTTAAGAAGGCCTTGGATTCGCTGAGATTCTCCTTTGTCAATTTGGCTGCTTTCATTCCCTTCTCCTAAGGCCTTCCTAAGTAAATAGTGGCATAAAGAATGTAAAAATCACTGTGAAGGTCAGTATAGGACAAATACCAAAGGAAGACAGGGCAAAACTGACAATGAAGGAAAAACTAGCTAATATTAGCCCTTTGATCTCGACGGCACTTTTATAAACAATCGATGATATTAATGATTTTTCATGATTGCCATTTTTCCCTGTTTTTCTTCTTTTATTTGAAAAAAAATTGTTATTGATTCCTTGCCTCTTTTGCTTCAAGAAGTGCGGATTGCAGCATTGCCGCATTGAGAAAGCTCGCTTTTTCGAGAAGCAGTCAAAATTGTTGGGGGCCAGCTTAATATATCTTATACAATCTCATTGTATAACACTGTAATTATTAAGTCCTTTACTGGGTCGGCGTATTTCATGTTGAGAAATATACCGTTTAATTGAGCCGGCTCTTCTAAAACTAGTTTTCGTCGTGGTCCAGGAAGTCAAAACATCGGGCTGCCAATTATTCAAAGAATTTATTATCAAACGGACCTAAGTCGTTCAATTATGCAAACTCCTCACGTTCGATAAATGGTGAATGCTTGGAACTCGTTTTCTGACTTGATCCACTTTAGCCGAACAATTAAAAGCCTAACAAATCGTCATCGTTAAATTCAGACGCAGGAAGTTAACCCGGAGGTGGCTGAAAGGTCTTGCGGCGGTAATGGACAGCCGTGGGCCAGAACGGAGATGTGTGCCACAGATTCACACCATTATATTATATTTCACGGATGGTTGCCCATTTCCCACAGCGGGATGCCTTCTGTTCGCCGATAATTCTTCCTTCAGGCCGTTTCGTCTACATCTCGCGAGTCGTTAAGGCTCTTGTAAAATTTCCCGTTCAATTGGACAAATGTGGGAAAACCAAGGCGTGAAAACACACATCGTTGGACTGGCTAACAGCGAGCATCGACGGACAACAGTTATTTAATCAGAGTCGATAACATAACATGAATTCCCAGGCCACCCACGGAATTTCGTAAACTACAATTGTTTACTTTTTGTTTGACTCCTTCTGTTAAATAATTATTTCCATGCAATTAAAGCAACATAAGTAAAATTATAAGAACTACAAATAACTCAGTATTGTTACAACGTCTTACTTCGTAACTGTCAACCACAACTCCTTGCAATAAAGGAAAGAGGGAAAAACGAAGAAGTGAGATTTAAATAAATGAATATAGAGTATATAAAATGAGAAGTCTGGCGAAAACATAAAATAGTGGATAGTCCCTACTATTCAAAATCTGATTCTTAATTTTGTTCGATGTATAACAAATTTTACCTTCCCTTCATCATTCACAACTTTAAACCATGAAGTTCCCTATATCTCATAAAATATTAATCTTACTAAAATTTTATTACACTAATAAAAAGAGCATTAAATAACCTGTGGTATTAATCGTTTTTTTATTATTAAACAGATAGCATAAAAAATCACTTAGAAGGTAAATTTATACGTGTTTCTAGTCCAAAGTTTAAGATTGTACTGCAAATACTTTCAGAAATGGTGGTTTCACAAAAGTTGTCCCCACACATACTTAATTTCATAAAGGTTATCTCCCACGTAAAATTAAATTTAAGTGCTAAACATTTGATTTTTCGATTACGAACCTTTTGAAATTTATTTTATAAAAATAATGTTAGTAATACAAAGTACACAGAAATAGACTGTTTGATTCAAAATTGAATATTATCGAATAATTTCGTTTTATTTGAATTTTATTAAATTGCCAGTCTTTTTGTACTTTGCCCTTACAAAACTTTTGCTTACATCGTATCCTTTCGCCTTACTGTGCTAATTGTGTTATTTGAACACGCGACAACTGGTCGTGCTTCAACGCTGGTTAACGGGCAGATTGGCCATTTGCATTGTGTTCTCAAGCCATTACGCTTTCGGACAAGTGCCCTAGTCCCTTTTGTAGTACGTGCCAGACAAAAGGGTTGAATAGCTAACAAATAACAGAGAATAATCGTCTTCCATTCTTGACAAAGCAAGAGAATTGGTTTCGCAACGTTTCTGATCCGAGCCGCAGATTTCATTGTTTTTTTTTTATTTAATTCAAAATTGAGAAAAAACGTGTTGTTATGTATGGAAAAATATCTAAGATAAATGTGTGTTATTCGGGTCGGAGGTGTGATGAACCGGTTTTATTCCGTTTCTGATCATTCTTGTTTGTATATTTTTTTTTTGTAATGGCCTGTCAGATGCATTTCGGCTTCTTGCCATCTTCAGAGGTTAATCAAGAATATAAGTAGAGTGAGAAAAACTTTACAACACGTCGATAATATGTCACACATTGTCATTACTGAAAATCGCGTAAAACTTTGTTATATGTTGTACTTTTACAAAAAAATTGGTTCCTTTTAATAAACTTGATATTTTAAAATGCTTTTACCAAAATGTTCAGTCAAACAGGTTTATTTTATTCATTTTTGTTCATCTACCCTTGTAGCTCTGTATTTCGTTTAATACTTTCTGGAATTTAAAATACCAGGTGGTTCATTTTAATGTTATATATTGAGACACATCCTACTGTAATTTGTGCTTATCAATATTCATCAACACAATCACGGTTTAGCCATTAAACTATTAGCAGTAAATTATAATTCAGTTTCAAAATTATAGCGATTCCGTTTGTATTTCGAACCAAACCCGGTTTATGTATGATGTCGACCTTCGCAATTTATGAGAATGTAAAAGGTAGCACTGTTATTGAGCGTGACTAGAATTTGCAACTTGATACCTTGAAATTAAGCGATTTTTTTTAAATCGGCATCAGGCGTTCTTTTTCGACACCTCTACAATAAACACGTCCAGGGCGCAATTTAAATTCAACAGGATGTCATTTGAATAGTTTATCTCCATGGCCTAAGCCGAGTAAAATATGTAGGCTTCTAATTAATAAAGCGGTCAAATCGTCAAATAAATAATTTGTTGTTCAAAAAACACGACTTACAATTTATGGAGATCCGTTACATTTTCTTGATTTAATTTGAATTTATTTGTTCCAGGAACTATGCCAGGGCTCGAGGCCTGTTTTCGTCCACGACTCCCCGTCACAATTCGACATAAGCCCGGGGAAAATGGGTAATTATTTTGTTTACTTGGGTTGCCTTGTTAGCCGACTCCGCTTCACCGCTTTTCCTTTCCTTTCTCTCACTCAACAGTACTGCTATCTGTCTTATCACTTTCCCGTTCTTAATACTTTCTTCGTGTCGATCCCGCGGAACTAATAGCTGAGAAAAAAGTTTTTTTTTAAGAATCCTAGCTATAATCCTCGGATCTTTAGTCACGCCACCATTCGTCTAGCTCGTGACCACGCCCTGTCTGAGATAAGCACAGGGATCCGTAGATTTTTTATAAGTTTTGTTCAGAAATGTTTGAATCGATGTTCCAAACAAAGAAAACTTATGGATCCTTTTCCCCGAAGCACACGTTCTGCCGATTGACGTTTCTATTCCCGAAACAATCGACGGTAGAAAGACAGCGAACTGCCCTATCAAACGTGTCTCGACCGGGTTTTGCAGATCTGCTGAAAACTCGAACGGCCGTGAATCATTTCTTCCTATATTTCGCAAGAGAACAGTACCGGAAACATAGGAACAATTTTCGTCTGATACTTTTTAAAAGGATATTTCCTACTCACAGTAAGTTGTTTTGCAACGATCCGGATTTCGAGCCTTTTAGCTCATCATCAGGTTGAACTTCTTCTACAACCTGATGATGAGCTAAAAGGCTCGAAATCCGGATCGTGCAAAACAACTTACTGTGAGTAGGAACTATCCTTTTAAAAAGTATTGAACACCACACTCACTCCATCATTTATCATTTCTATTAATTTTCATCTGTGTTATAAACGCATTAGTCCACCCTTCAACACTTATCTACTTGGATCATAAAGTAAGGCTATCGATTAGTATGAATTTCTCATTTCCTAAATTAAATCAAAACTGTTAACATTCAAGCTGAACAGTCTTCTTCCTACTGATACCAGTCGCCTTCAGAACTGATCAAGAGTAAAAATCTGAATTTACAAGCGTGTGTTGAAAGTTTCCTATGCTAATTCCTACGTGGGACATACACCATAGAACCGGTTCTCAAAATCATGACCTACACAACTTACAAAATAGCCTTTAGTCGGATACGATAAAACTCAAGACTGAGTCAACTGATAACATTTGAAAATTGATCATCGCACCTACATACATTTAGCAAACTACAGAATATTATAATTCATTACTGACGGTACTTATTTTTATATTTTACAAGATATGGAATTGACATGCCTATTAAAAAAAGAAAGATGGGTTTCTCGCCTCATCATGCTTATAACACAGGCCAAACCTTAAACCTGGTTAAATAGTTTTATCAGTTAAAGTAGACGAGAAGACACCAGAATGTTAGATGATGATTGTCACATAAACATAAACACAGCATATAAACAATTAGTCTGAAAGTTTGGAGGTTTTTCTGCCAATTTAGTAGTAGATGGAGGATTTGACGTATTTAAACAATGTCGCTTGCCTCGTAAGTGGAAAATTCAGTTTTTACGTCTATGACACAATATTCCCTCATAGAAATATTTTTAAAAGCCTTCGTCAATAAAATAAAGAAAAGCATGAGCCAGTGGGCGCCTGTGTCAGGTTTTTCTTTAAATTATGGTGATCGGCACTAGATTGGCCAAATCATTTTATGACCATTGACCACATATTCATCTCCAACGTTTTTCAGCCTCATAAATATTGTATTTTTTATCTATAAAGTTCTTGTGGCTCTTAATAACTCACCTGTATGCTTTTCAAAATTATGTAATGCTGAAAAACATCTGCTGTAATAGCTGTTGATGTGGGATAGGAAAACGTTTGCTTTTTCGTGTCAACGTTTCGATATTTATTGAGATCACTTCTGGGCCTGGGATTTATAAACATTGTTTAAATTATACTAATACATACAACATATGAATTTATACAATTATGTTCACAATATAGAAATTTTTAGGTTTAAACAAAGTATTTGTACTCACTCAAAGGGTGAGTTTTCTGTGTAGTCGTGTCGCTGTTGTGTGTCGTGTTAAGAGTGTTAGTGAAATTTCAATGTTTTTTGGTTTACATATTTAAGCAAAAAACATTAAAATCTCACTGACTCTCAACACAATGCACAACTGTGACACGACTCAAAAAACACACACTTTGGGTGAGTGAGTACAAAAACGTTGGTTAAACCAAAAATTGAACATGATCTGAATAAAGATCCAAACGTTGGCACGATAGGGAAAATGTTTTCTAACCCACATCACACCAGACTACATCTCACTATCTTTAAATAATTAGTTAATAAATTAAAGACTAACATAGCAATCTAGACGTGTCCTTATAAAAACAACGAAGAGTAAAACAATCGTTAAAAAAAATGTTTAAAGGAAAAACAGTTGAAAAGCGTTGAACGGCAGTATTTCCCAACACAATTGGAGAGTTAAATCAAGGTTAAAGTCTGCTTATGCGGTGCTGGGTTAAGTGTGCCATTAACTGCTCTCCCCGGCACCTGACCCACTTGCCGCGAGTTTCCAGCGAAAAGTTCCTGTGCAGACTTATGACTTCGTTAATAATAATTTTATATTGATTTATTGATTGATCACAACCTGTGATAAATATCACTTAGACAAATTGCGTTGGCCAGCCAACATGCCAACATAAACAAAAGTGACAACGCCTACTAATAAAAGAATGCATGATTTTCATTACGTAGATTGATGAACGTAAATAATTAGATAATCGATCGATCAATGGATAGATAGATTATAGATGGACAATTAGATAGATAAATAGTGGGGGGAAATTGATAAATGTATGAATCGATAATGAGATGGAACGTAACTAAATAGCTAATAGATAGATAAATAGATAGAAGTAGTGGGGAAAGTTGAGAGTCAGAGACATAGAGCGGGAGAGAAAGAAGATGAAAAGTAAATAAATAGTGTGGCGATTAGTGACCGTTAGTCGATGATTATTCGTAAATCCTGACGTAGGTTTCAGAAAAACATTTTAACCATCCCTAACCTCTTTATCGTGTAAACGTTTCGATCTTTATTGAGATCATCTTCAGGGCCTGGGATTTAAAAACATTGTTTAAATTTAACAAATACATGTAGGATGTGGAAAAAAAAGTGAATTTTTACTATGCAAAAAATATTTTTTGTATTCAATCAATGTATTTCTACTCACTCAAAGTGTTTGTTTTCTGCGTAGAAATACAGTGAGTAGAAGTACATTGATTGAATATAAAAAATATTTTTTTGCATTGTATAAATTCACTTTTTTTCACATCCTTCATTTATTTGTTAAATTTAAACAATGTTTGTAAATCCCAGGCCCTGAAGATGATCTCAATAAAGATCGAAACGTTGGCACGATAAAGAAAATGTTTTTTATGAAACCTACATCACACTAGACTGCATCTCACGATTTCCGTAAATAAATAGGTCATACATGGGCATATAAATAGATAGATCCAGAGGGAGAGAGGGTGAGGAAGTGAATTAGAATATTATAAACCTAAATACAGCGAAGATAATTTAATCTATAAATGATAATAAATAAGAAGGCAAAAAGAAAAATTGTATATATTTGTGTTAAGATTATAATATTAATGCATATTATAAATTATATAATAATAATAAGAAGAAGAATATAAATAAAATTATGTTATATTGGCGCTATGTCAGGGTTTTAAGCAGTTTGAGCAAGATAACGACTCTTCTATTACTGGCTGGGGCTTAACCTAGGCTAAACCTCAGGGCCAAGGCATTCTAGTACAAACTCCTAGGCAGTAGTCAAAAACAAGAGGGTTGAGGTTCTTCACTGAGACATGGAATGTAAATAAATAGGTAAACTAATATTTAAAATGGAAATGTTTTTCAGCCGGATATACAATTTTTTGCGTCATCATTTTCCAGTTAGCAGGGGTTCACACGCGTAAATAATAATAAGTTAGGTAAATAATTAATGACAAAAAAATCAGATAATTCAGACCAGAACTTTCGTCAACAAAAAACACGTCTTCTCACCGTATGCCGATCCTGGCCTCGTTTTGGTTGAATTAATAAATATAATCCGTTTAATTCTGGGAATAAGCCGGCCTGCTCTGGATGAAAGAGTGAAAGCGTCTTCCGCGCGACCCCAGGACATTTATTTCTTCTAATCAAGCCCGGTGCGATTCCGTCGCAGGATCGTCTTTCACTTTCTAAATAGGCTTTCTATAAAGATCTAAACATTCGTAAATGTTCATTCCGTTCTGTGACCGGAGATCGTAAATCATTATTGCCCAACCCAAGCTATTAACAATCGCGGACGGATATTAATAATGTTACAGCCGTTGGGCAATTTTCAAATATGTGGGTCATTTATTGAAAAGTGTTTTTGAAATAGGGCTGTTGAATTTTTTAACTGAAACGAAAAATAAGCTTGTCACAAAATTAATTAACCGTAAATTATTTTAAAGTCATGACTCGTTGCAGTGAAAACTGGTGCTATATGATCTCAATTTTTCATTTCGTTGTACTTGACACCAAAGGGTTTCAAAATTAATTAATAGATGTTCATATTTGTTACAAAGATACAAAAGTTTTATTGTATTGGGTAAACAAGTCTTGTCATTACATTCGTCAAGAATAGTACAAATTAATTCATTTTTATCCCACTATTAATACTAATACTACATAATAATGAAAAAACTCCTCAAAGTCATAAAAGGCATTATGTTATTTTAAGTTTAAATTATTTTCAGGTAACAGTTTGATTGCTTATTAAAAAAATTTATAGCCCAGTATTTACAAGAGTATAAAAAAAAATCCTCATAAGATCAGACAGCCAAGCAGCTATTAAAGCATTGGCATGTAAAAGAATTACATCAAAACTAGTCAGTGAATGTATCCAAAATCTCCAAAACCTGGGAAAACACAACAACCTGATGATATCTGGGGTGCCAGGGCACAGGGGAATTCTGGGTAACGAAGAAGCAGACAAACTGGTCAGAGGAGGATCTGCAAGACCATACATAGGCCCCGAACCTATCCTTGGTATAACAAAAACAAACATAGAATCCTCCATCGCAGAATGGATCCAAACAAAACAAAGAGAGAAGTGGATCCTAAGCTAGAAAAACCCTAGCGGTGCTAGACATAGTAAACTTATGATGAAACAACCCTCACCAAAATTGGCAAAAACACTGCTACAATTGGAGAGGGCAAAACTCAGAGGAGTGGTGGGACTACTAACCGGTCACTGGTATCTGAGAAAACATCTACACAACATGGGTATGTACAATGATGATCCCATTTGCAGATTATGTAATGAGGAGGAGGAAACAGCCACTCATATCATCTTCGAATGCGAAGCAACAGCTCAATGGAGGTTTAACCTAACGTACGAAAAAGACTCAGGGAACCAAATTGCAGCAATAACAGTCAATGACCTGATACTTCTGAGAAGAAGGATTGAGTCTATTGACTAAACTAGGGAACTGGGAAGGTACAATAAGCCAGAAGGCTGCAGTGCCTGGGGAATACAAGTCCCGCTTCCTATTCCCAGAATACTAGACCGCATCTCACGATTTCTAAATAAATTTACAAGAGTTTTCACATCTTTTAAGGTTCAGCCGCTCAGGAACTATTTTATTACAGTTTCTCGTAGTGATTATGTACAGAATTAATTTTTTTTAAAGTCTCGCTTTGTAAAAAATACATTACCTATTGTAAGATGTATATGCTGATCAAGTCTAAATGTTTAGTTTAGTAAATGTTTCTCTGCAACATTCCCTAAAATTCTTATTGCGGTGTTTTTTGAAGATTAGTTTGGCGTGACCCCAGACCAATAAGGGCATAAACAATATACGATTGGAAACAAGAAAAATAAACATTAATTAAAACTCTTTGAGATACATTACATATGAGACTTTTCAGTAAAAATAATTGTTTGCTAAGTTTAGATGCAACAAATTGACAATGTGCATCACAAGGGAGATGTGAATCTATAACTACATCCAAGTGTTTTATGTATGTATTTAGATTTATTCATCACTCTCTCTCGCTCTCTNCTCTCACTCTCTCTCTCTTTCTCTTTCTCTCTCTCTCTCTCTCTCTCTCTCTCTCTCACTCTCTCTCTCTCTCTCCTTCTCACTATCTCTTTCCCTTCTTCTTTTTCTTTCTTTATATATCTATCTTGTATTATATTTATCTATATATCGTTCTATCTTCGACTTTTGCTTCCGAACTTCCTAACCCTTCCTAACCTAACCCTAATCAGTCATAAGAGATGCAAATTTCGTATTATCTGTCTGATGGTGGCTTTTTAGATCAGAACTTATGTAATAATGGAGCTATTTTGTATTCTACTTGACAATAACTAACAGGCAATAATGAAGCAAAGGTAATGGGAATAACCTATCAGATATCTCTCTCTCTCTCTCTCTCTATGCTTTTGGCTTGATCTGATAGAAGTATTTTTAAATCAAAAAACCTAATTGTAGGGTTTGCTTTGGTGTGATGAGAACCAATTTATGTACTCTTCTGATTAGTTTTGTTTGCTGTTTCCAGGAGACAGGTGGCTGGTATCCTGCTTGGGAGTGCTCTACCTGAGCAAAGGACTTTTCTACAGGGTAGTCCCAGCAGACCAGAGCTTTAGTGGCGAAGGATACGCGGGCGTATTCAGGTTCAGGCTTTGGTGGTGCGGCGAATGGGTCGAGGTACTGGTTGACGATCGGCTGCCAACAGTCAACGGGAAGCTGGCCTTCGTCCAGACACTCCATAGCGACCAGTTCTGGCCGTCCCTCCTGGAAAAGGCTTATGCAAAGTAAGCGATAAAACAGCCACCAATATCACCTTCGAATGCGATATCGCTAATTGGAGACATAACCTATAATAAAGAAAAACCTAGGGAAAGAAACTGTAGAGCGACAGTCAATGACCTAATACTTCTGAAAAGAAGGATTGAGTCGATTGCACTGAACTAGGGAATTAGGAAGGTACAATAAGCCAGAATGCTGTAGTGCCGGGGGAACAGAAAACCCTGCTTCTTAGTATTCATCGTCATCATTATCAACATCGCCAAGCGATAAAACAATTGAGTTTCTGTCGTACGTAGACGAGAGAGGAAACATGAACGCAGTATATTATCTTTTAGAAAGTTTTTGTCTCTGTCATTGCGCTTATTTAACATTACTGTCCTTGTGCAACTTATTTTACCTTTCTCGGAAAGCTATTTGCACGAGTGTCGGAAAATCATAAATTAGAATAGTAGAATATTAGTAGAATTATTTTCCATTTCTAACATTTAAATTACTTCTAGTAAAAATAATGCTCACTCATTTTTGTATTATTTGACTAAATCAGAAAGATTGCATAAATTTTACCTCTTACAGAATAAATTGTTATGAACGAGTAACCTCAGAAAAAGAAAAATATTCCAAAGTTTAAACGTATTCTATACAAATCAATAGATTGTCCAATAGATATCTCTTATGTACAGAATTATGATAAATTGAAGCTATTCATATTTTTTAAATATCATACATTCTCTGCAGATAAAAAGGACCTGAATCGCCTCGACTTTAATAATTTATATATTCCGGGAGCGTCCTAAATCGAGCTCGTCCCGTTCCGCGATCAGTATGGGCGTTGTATCGAGGAAAATTGGTCAGACGAAGGCTCGCATTAAAATAATCGGGGCGAGTTCAAAAAGAAAAGAACCAACAACAAAAGATCCAGCGAAAACTAGTTCAATGTAACGGACAATGAATGTTAAATATACTTTATTAGAAACAGTTTTCCGCATATAATCTACCTTGAAAATAAAAGAATAAGTAAAATCGTTGTCACTCAATGGACAAGAAGGCAGTCATGCTCAAAAGCCCCTCACGAAATATAAAGCTTTAAAAATGATTAAAGCGGCTTTTTCTTCATATTGTTAGGCCATAGTTATAACAGTAATTGGTTGGAATCGATCGATATATCTTGACTTTAGTTCTCATAATTCCATAAAATTATGATGATCAATCTCCTTATCACTTTTCTTGTTCTTTCGGATTCCTCTACATCACTTCTGGAGCCCCTCTAGGCTCAACTCCGCTTCCCTTGGTTGCTGTTGTTACTTTAATGACTTCCAAAAGTTACCTTTCTTTCCCACCTCCTGACTTGTAAGCTCATTATAGTTGATGGCTCCTGGGCCCCTGAAAATGGGCTTAACTTGAATGTAGATAAGTCCCAGGTTATCGTATTTGAATCCAGTCCTTACATCCCATTACCATTAAGGCTAAATGCACATTCTATAGTATTTAGCATTCCAAAATAATTCGTACTTATTTGACCTCTCATTTCTATATTACTCTATTTTTCATTTGGTAAACGGAGTTACATCCCTAACAAATAGAATTAACGCAAATTGGTTTGCAAAATTGTTAAATTAAAAAGATGTATAATTTTTGATTAATTTTATTTAAAAACTTAAGTTCACTAATTTCATGGTCCGCTTGACCAAATAATATATTCCAATTAATTAAGGTTTTTAGTTAAGATAAAAAGTCAATGGCACGAGCGGGATTCGAACCCACGATCTTCGGCTTGATACGCCGCTGCTCTACCACTTGAGCTATCACTGAGGTCACGATAGCTCAAGTGGTAGAGCAGCGTCGTATCAAACCGAAGATCGTGGGTTCGAATCCCGCTCGTGCCATTGACTTTTTTATCTCAACTAAAAATCTTAATTGATTGGAATTTATTTAAAAACGTTTTTTTTATTTCTAGAACGGGAAATAAAATAAACTTTGAGCTATCCAATAATCTCTCTCTCTCTCTCTCTCTCTCTCTCTCTCTCTCTCTCTCTCTCTCTCTCTCTCTCTCTCTCTCCCCCTCTTTCTTTTTTCTTTCTTCTCTTTCTCTTTCTATCTTCGTCCCTTTACCTATATATTTCGGATTCTATTTCTCTACCTCTCTCGCTCTGTCACCCGTTTTCTATTTATCTGCCTATATTTCTACTAACTGCTAGCTAAATATCTACCTACTTTTCTCTCACACTCTACCTACCTGTCTTTCTATCCAGCAGTTTGTTCGTTTTCGATCATTCTAGTTTGCCTATTTTCGCAGTTGTCACGTTTCTGGCATTTCGCAATCTTCACTGGTGGATTTGTGCTGTTTTATTTGAAAGGTGGTTTATCTTAAATAAAACGGATCAGCCGAGGATATTGTACAGTATGGTACTGGGACATTCGGATAAGTAGGAAAGAAACCTAAAGAAGAGGCTACATACGACCAGGTATGAGTCCTCAGTAGGACAAGAAGAACCCTTCCGTATCATTTCAACCTACCGTACATGTGAGATTTCATCCTGTATAATAAACCTATTATTTGATAGTTACTTCCTGGTATGCCTATAAAAATTAGCGAGGATAGGCAGACCAGAATAATTATCAAGCAATAGCATAGTTGTGCCAGACGAATTTCGTAAAAACTTCACGCCCAAACTTACTTAAGACGTGCAGCAAAGCCGGACAGAACTTCAAGTCATTGCTGGCCCGTTGATTAGACATTGCTGATTTAATGGTCGAATAAAAACGTTGGGAGGGTGGAAGTTGGTCTAATGAAAACGTGAAAGTAAAAAATAAAAAAAAACCGGTATTTATTCAAAAGAAAAGCTAAAACTAGCAAACATAACTGTACATCAAGGGTTGGAGGCAAATAAAAAGCCTAGATACGTATGATCCATGCTTTGTGATGGACGAAGTTCATAAGGCTTTTAACTACCTCAATCTATCTAGATAAAAAAAGAACAAAATTAAAAAATGTTTCAACCTTCTTATCCTTGAAAGTATGATTCAATTTCAATGCTATCGACTGAAGAGGCCTTGGATTATTGTTTTGCGCTGTTTAAGAAGATAACAACCGATGTGAAACTTTGTGACCGTTGAAAATTCTCCGGGCTCGTTAAATCCACCTTTTTTTAAGTTGATAAAAATTGACCTAATTAGATTTTTTGAACGTTTTATCTCAGGGCTCTTGTATTGAGAACTGTTTCGATAGGTTTGAAAAATTCAATTATGAACGAATTGTGAAATTGGATTTGAAGAGTTTGGGTGAAAGGGGCTGCCGAAGTCGAATCCAGCGTCCGTCCCCATCGGATAAGACGATGATTGAGCGACGCCGTACAAATAAGACGATTGAAAATCCACGGATAACTGTTCAATTCCCCTTCCTCCAGCGGAAAGTGAATCCGGAGGGAATTGTTATTATCGTCGGTAACTCGGTCATCAGGATGGCCTCAACACTATGAATTAATTCGTCTAAGAATGGGTAAACTTTTCGGATGGGGGGGCCTCGTGAAAGTAGTCTTGATTGTTGAACAGTTAACTTTTGTTCTACTGGGTCACATAACAATTACGATTCACAGGGAAATTAATTACGTTGACCCACTGCTTTACACCTAATGGCCACAACGAAAAGTCGGACACATATTACTAGAGAGATCTTTTCCATGTAAACACTTAATCAATTCACTATTTTTCGTGGTACGCTTGACCAATTAATATCTTACAATTAATTAAGGTTTTTTTGAGATAAAATGAGATGTGGATTCGAACCCACGACCTTCGGCTAGATACGCCGCTACTCTACCACCTGAGCTATCCTGACTTCAGTCGCCAGTGAAATCACGATCTTTCTTGGTTATATTATCACGTTATTGGACATTCTTGCCACGTTTTCAAACTCAAACAATGCAATTATGAATATTAATATAAAGAACTTTTTTATTCTCTTTAAACAACCTTTAAAAAAGCGCGTAAGTTTTTAATCTATAAGTGCATTAAAATAATCATAAAGGATTAACAGATTAAGATAAGAAAGAATTACGAGATAAAAATGATAACATAATAAAGTTTAATAAGTTTAGAATAATAACCACCACTTTTGACTGAAATAATAAAATATAAAATAATATTTAAAAAATAATAATAAGGAACTTGATATATAATAAATCATAATTGATAATTTTCATCATTAATAAAAATGTAGATAATAATTTACTTTTCTGACTTTTATCATATGAAAGATATTTTATTAAATTTTGACTCTATTATCACACATATATTTTTTTACTTTAATTTATTTATATGCGTTATAGATACAAATCTGGACAGTATGTGGTTGAGTTGGCTCTTGGCTTGTTCACATAAAATATTATTGTCTGTAAAATACAACATCTGTAAACTTATGCTCTGGAGGCAGCTAGGGTTTACATCAATTGGAATGTATCTAGGGTTCATAGAACATAATAATTACAATCTGGAAGCAGCTGAAGTCTATAAAACCTAATTATTCGAATCTGGAAGTAGCTAAGTAGATAAAACACGTCCATTACGCTTTGCGAGCAGCAAGAATACATGAACCATAGCAGTTACGATCATGAGACATCTATGGCTCAAAAACACAACCATTAAATTTGGAGGGAGCTACGGTTCATAAATCAAAACTTCTTTTAAGCAGCTAGGATATGTAAAATTTAACTATTACAATATGGAGGACGCCTAGGGTCTAGAAATCATAACTATTCTAATCTGAACGTATCAAGGTTTATAAAATATAACTATTACAATCTGTAGACAGATAGGGTCTGTAAAACTTCTGGTGGTTTCTACACGTCAATATTAATGCACAACAAAGTTGAATATAATATATTGCGTTAAATCACAAAATTTTGATATTTATTGCGCAGTACGGAAAATACTGTACCGTGTGTTGACAACACTGTGCAATATCGCGTCATTTACTGATTTGAAGGAATAGATTTTCACATTTCAATTCGAGCAGCAGCCATCACCAAAGGAAACAGTTCAGCACCATACGTAGAAAGTGTTGAATTTAATTTTGCTCGCATATTCTCAGTTCATTGAGTTTCAGGAGTGTATTTCTCTTTTTGTCTCTCTTTGGAACCTCTGTTTTTGGCCACCTCCGTCCTTTTCGTTTCTTTTTTTCTTTTGGTTTTTCTACACGGCAATCAAATGCAGCAAATTTCGGTATCACCCTACACGTTCACCATGTCACAAACAACAGAGTAATTTAATTTCTTCGGCTATAACATTATACGTCTATGCCCGCTTTGCACAATACTTTGCTCTACTATTCAATATTATCGCCTCTATTTTTTTTGCAGTCCATTTGTTCAAGAATAATTCATGTATATGGGCTGCTTAAGGTTCACAAAACATAACTATCACAATCTTAAGCAGCTAGAGGTTATAAAACATAATAATTACAATCTGAAGGCCACTAGGATTCATAAAACAACAATGACAATGTGGGTGCAACTAGGGTTTATAAATTTAACAACTTTATTAATAAGCTTGTTTAACTGGTGTTCAACATATACATCGACCACCATCCACCATCGACTTCCGACAATGTGATGACAGCGATTTGATTACAATCGCATCCCTTACAATACAGATGTATTTTTAATTCGTGCTGTTAGAATTAAATTAATTTTCGTATCACTTGTTTTTCTTGCAAAGGTGAAGTAAACATTACTTTTCATTCCAATGGTTTGGGTTGTTCAGCTCTATATGATCGTTTACAGCCTGCTGATATTTTTTACTGCAGGACTTCTCTGGCTTTAATTCCAACTTTCTTTTTCTTCAAATTTCTTCATCCAAGTAGAGAGTTTCTGACGAGGTCCTACATGAAAATAACATATGACAACACAATGGTTCACTATTATCTTCACTGTAAAAATATCATTTCGATGAATTAAGTTCGTAGGACTTGAGTTTTGTTTATGTTTACGCCAGAAATGCCGTTTGAAACAGTAACAAAGTAGAATGTGAAATAAAGATTCAAATTAATAAAATCTACGCCAATCTAAATTGAAAATATAGTTGTGTTCTTTTTCTTCAGGAGGACGTTTTATTAAATTTTCTGTCTTATTATTTATTATTAAATTCACTGTTTTCGTGGTTCGCTTGACCAACTAATATTTTTCAATTAATTAAGATTTTTAGTGGAGATAATATTATTTATTATATTCCATAGACGGAGACAACCGTTTTTTACTTTTAAGCATCTGAATAGAGGGAGCGGGCAGCACCTCATGATTTTTTGCCCCGTTTATGGAATTTAATAAATAATAAGATTAAAAAAATAAAGATTGAAAGATCTCGAGAACAATACTGATGAAGATCTTTGTTGAAATATATCGTACACCTAATAATCTTATTTAGACACGTGTCCGATAATCTCTTCGAGAAAAACAAGACCTTTGGCCAAATATTGTACAAAATCAAATACACGGGATGGTAAAGAAAAATATGCAATTTTAATCCTAGTTTCTTTGCTCTTTGTTTATTATTTATTTACGACTTATCTTCTTTTCTTTTTTTTTTAATAAAGATTGTTAGGGGCGTCGGTGGTCGCTACGGTTTTGACACGACGCTCATCACTGTGACAAAAAAAAGGTCTCGGGTTCGAATCCAGCGGCCTTGCATTTGAACCCGACAAACAATTTTTTTTTCAAAAACACCGACACCGAGGGTTGATATGACCTTTACTGTTGCGAACCCTTGTAAAAAAATGAAATTAAGTTTGTTGCATTTTGATAAGTTAAACGTGAGAAAAACCGTAAATACTATAAAACAGATGCCTTGAAATTGGCAGTTTTTATACCTTTATAATTACAACCAATTATAGTTAATTCTTAATTTGGCGCGTAATTTATAAGGCCTATTAAAATTTACATTGTTAAAATTAATTAGCCATGATATAAATGATTTATTCTATTATTATATTTTTTTATCCATTTATTATTCTATTTTTTACTGCTAAACTAGATTTAAAATATGTATTGCAATCTAATTAATAATAAATTATTCATAGAACTTAAGAGTTAAGCAAGTTTTGAAAGTTATCACTCTAATAATCTATGATTTTTGTTTTAAATTGTGATTTATGAAATAGAAAATCTATAAAATACAATACATTTTCAGGTTGCATGGGTCATATGAAGCGCTTAAATATGGTACGATGATGGACGGTTTGTCAGACTTGACAGGTGGAATAGCAGAGAGTGTCAGCTTAAGACAAGACCCGACCGCTTGTGGCAGACTCCTTAATAGTCTCCTTTCTATGACGACTATTGTCACAGCTACTGTCCAACCACAAAACTCACAGGTACATTGAGTGATTATGCAATATTTTACTGTTTGTCTCTTATATCAATTATTTTTCAGATAAGAAACAATTCTGAAAAATTGGCGAATGGGATTCAAATCGGGATCAACTACAGGCTGTATGCAGTCGAAAGAGTGAGTGATTTTTATTATAAGAAAAATTTTGTCTATTGGATGCTTTTGGGTGGTTTGTCAGGGTTAAATCTGCATGTTCATCCCATCACAGACCTCAACATGATGTTTTACAATTTTCTAACTCACTTGTCACAAATTGAATATTTTCATTAATTATTAAGCTACAATAAATTCTAAAATTATCGTATTTCAAGCTTATATTTATCTGAATGATGTAATATTTAATGTTACTAAAACAATAATATTTATGTTTACCAAGAGTTTTATTGCTAAATAATTGAAGTTTAGTGTTAGTGGTTGATAAGCTTCAAAGTGGAAGAATGAAAAGTAAACATGTGTAATGTATAAACATGTTTTCTTCATGGGCAAGCCTTTTGTCAAAACACATTCTCAATTATGCAATACTTTTCAAATATTTTTATCCTTAAAATTTTGTTTAAACACTAAAGTATGTGCTTATTGAAGTTTGAAGCAAAATAATTATTTAATTATCCTGCAAATTATTTGGTTTCTGTTTACCCTGCATCATTTGAGTCATCCTGATTAAATAAAAGTTGACAAAAGTGTTTATCAATTGGTAAATTATAATAAACACATAATTAAATGATACATTTATAGCCAGTTGTGAAATAGAAAATTAAAAAAATATTGTGCAGCTATCAGCAGATTGTCATTTCATTACATAACAAAAATTCTATTTCAAAACAAAAATATCTTTTTAACATTTAAATATCATAAAAAAACAAGATAATTCAAACTAAATTTTAAATGAGTAATTTTCTATATTAATAATAAACAGGTAGAAACTATAAGTGGAGAAGGCGTGCAGCTTGTAAGGCTGAGAAATCCTTCTGGTGCTGGAGGCGGTGAATACGTTGGTACATGGTCAAGAGGGTGTACCCATTGGCATCAGGTGCCAGCTCAAGAGAAAGACCGTCTCGCATTATCGCACAGCCCAGAGCCAGAATTTTGGTATGTACAATTCACTCAGTATTTTTATCAAATACAAAATTTTGCTGCTTGAGTGTAAGAAAACCAAATTAATACAAATGATTACAATAATTATTTACACAACTATCGCATGAAGAATTTTTAATCTTTGTTTTTGACATGAGAGACGGTTTAGGCCAATCGCTGGCCAGTATTCAATCAAAATTGTCGAATGGGTGTTGTTTATATTTTGATTGGGATAATTGCATTTTATCTGACGTTGGGTCAGTTATCAGCAAGATAAAGATTCCTTTGAAGCTTGTGCAACCCACTGTAAACAGCAGTCTGCTGAGATACTCCGAAGAGGAAGCACCTCCTCTTGAATTGTTCTCTTTGAAACTAGTTTTTACACGTCGTTTATAATTTGTGTTAAAAGGTTTAACATAGAGCTTTTGTATAACAACTGTTATTTGTGATTGATAACAGAACTAATTTGTTTTTTTTAATTATTAGTCAATTTAGTGTAAAGTTGGTGCAGTGGCAAGAATTTTTTTTTTTTTTTTTTTTTTACTATAAATTGTTTTCAAAATGAATCTGTCATTTGCGGGCTGTGGATTTTTGGGCATTTACCATGTTGGTGTTGCTGTTTGTATCAAGAAATATGCCCCGCAACTTTTCCTGAACAAGATTGCAGGAGCATCGGCTGGGGCTATTGCTGCTTGCAGTCTGCTGTGTGACCTCCCGGTAGGTGAAGTTGTCAGTGACATGCTCATACTCATTCGAGAAGCGAGGCTCAGGACACTAGGCCCTTTCAGCCCTTCTTTCAACGTCCAAGAATTCCTATTAGAAAATTTGAGAAAAAACCTTCCTGAGGATGCACACCTACTAGTCAACGGTAAACTCCATATTTCATTGACAAGAGTCAACGATGGGAAAAACGTTCTTGTCTCTCAGTTTGACAGCAAGGAAGATCTACTTCAGGCTTTATTGGCCAGTGCTTTTGTACCGATCTTCTCAGGGTTTATCCCTCCGAAATTCCATGGAGAGAGGTACATGGATGGCGGTTTCAGCGATAATCTACCAATTCTTGATGAAAATACCATCACAGTAAGCCCATTCTGTGGTGAGACTGATATTTGCCCGAGAGACAGCTCTTCTCAGCTCTTCCATCTCAACCTTGCAAACACCAGCATAGAGCTATCAAAGCAAAATATATATAGGTTCGCAAGAATATTGTGGCCCCCAAAACCTGATGTCCTGTCAAATCTGTGTAAACAAGGATTCGAAGACACTCTTAGATTTCTACAAATCAACAATTTAATCAACTGTACAAAATGCCTCGCTATTCAGTCTACCTTTGAAATATCTGAGATGATGGAGGACTCTTGTGAATACGATCCTCAGTGCCAAGAATGCAAATTACACAGGCAAGAAGCTCTAGTAGCCAATGTTCCTGATCTAGTTATGACGGTGTTCCAGGAAGCGATAGATTCTGCAAACAAAGGTCTGTACAATTGGCTACTTTCACATCGAGGTATGAAACTAATTACAATAATGAGTCTCCCATATACGATTCCTGCAGATTTTATGTATGCAATGCTTAAAAAGCTCAAATCCTTGATACCCCACATGAACAACACTCTCAAAACAATGATAAGATTTTTTATTTCACAAATGCTTAGCTTATTAGACACAGTGAGCAACAAAGCTTGTGATCATCTCTCGGCGGATGTGACTTTTCAGCTAGAATACAATTTAGGATGTGAAAAAGAACATTTCTACGAAAAGGAAATTAACCTCAAGCTTGATAATTGTGAAGTTGATCAGATAGATAAACTAAAATTAGGCAATGTCCTATCATCAAGAAGAGACAGCGTGTCAGTAGGAAACAAAATAGATTCAATCGAAGATGACACGTTTGAAAATATCCTTCAAGTCACTTCACTTCACGATGCTGTCATAGCGTTTTATTACACAGATGACAATAACAAGGTGAAAGTAACAGAGATATTCGACGTTACTGACATGCCTGAAGAGCCTGGTGATGATGTGCACACCTTAAGAGAAAAACTGACTTCAAACTGGGTCAATAAAAATGACCATTCTTACAATTTTCTAGAAGAGGATGAACAATTTCTGTCTGAAGGGGACGAGGGTGGCGAGAACAACAACATTTTTTCAGATCCTGAATCTGAATGGACCAACCAGCAGAGTAAATGTTCAAGAGGAACACATCACAGAGACTTTAGGCCAGAAAGTGATCAAGAAATGTCATCAAAATCTGATGAGTAACGATTTTGAAATTGCCTCAATTTTAAACAAGTTTTTATAAACCATAATTTTTTTTCTAATTTTTATTTTGTTTTAACAATATTACAAAAATTCATTTTTGTATGTGTCAGTATTTAATTAATTTTTGGTTTTGTTTTTGAATAACCAATTTAAATTGTCAATATTTAAATATTTCGTGTAGGTAATGGAAATCGTAAAGATAAGACTTTTAATTAACTGCGTCACTAGTTTATCTTAATATGACAATTAATTTTTAGGTGAATATCTCTGTAAATAATTTTTGTTTTTGTAAAACTGTAATCTTGTGTAAATAATATTTTGTAATATGTAAAAATTGTGTAAATAGAACGATTTATTTATCGGATAGGAAAGAAATTTTTAACTTGCATCGCAATAAAAAAAGTTTTAAACGATAAGAGAAATCTCTTCTTGTTTCTTCCCCCTTTTTATCTTCTATTGAACAATGCGATCAAAATAATGGACAAATCACTGATAAAATTTATGATAGATATTGAACAAAAAAACAAAAGAAAAAAATCACTGTTTGAAAAACAGATTATAGTATTGACTTTTGATATACTTATAGGGGGGGGGAGAAAAATAGATCTTATGAGAACAATACACCATTTTATCAAATCTGTTATTTATTTTTAAACATCCTGTACAACTCTCGAAAAAATTGTCTAGTCATAGATCAAAGTTAAGTAATCGCTCGAAGAAGACTTTTTTAAAAAAGAAGAAACTTTATTGTCAAAAATGTACAATGTTTAATTTTAAACCGACAGAGTGACGGGCAGAAGGCTATCGTAAGTGTAAGGCAAGGATATTTGGGGATTAGGGTTTTTATACTAGTGTTAAGAGGTGCTCCTTAAGATGATGGGTGGCCGTCTGGACCCGCCAGACTTTGTTGACGTGTTGGTCTGAGGGGTGTTTGGTTATTCCATAACTTCAATGATCCATATATTTAAAAACTACAGACATATATATGTATTATATAAAATATTATATAATAATACATTGAAAAGTACAGCCAACATAGTAGCAAGTTGATTGATGTGTTTAAGAACAAATTCCAAACAAATCTCAAGGAAGTTGTATATCTGTAGAAGTAGAAAAGCTATATCTTGGTTAAAAGATTGCTTTAGTCATGTAGGAAAAGCTAAAACTTGGCATAAACTATTTTCCACTTCTTTTGGTTCACTGGTGACCAAAGTATCCCATTCTTCTGAAACCAAAAGATCTACTGTTGAAAAGAATCTGCGTTATTTCAAAACCTCAAAAACTTTCTGGTTTTTGTTATTTCTGTAGGCATTAATATTGTGGAAGAGTCATCATTGTGGACCTCTTTCTGTTTTTTCATGAAAGTGGGCAAATTACTTTTTTCCCACATTGGGTGGTAAATGAACAGCAATTGGCCAGTATAAAGACTTATTCTCCTTCCTTAATTCTTGCCTTTTTTCCTTGCTTTTTCAATCCACTTGTTCACTTCTGCTTTTAGCATGCTTTGGGGTATGGCAATTTGTGATTTTCGATCAAAGGGGCTACTCCTGCCTATGCACGGGAACTGTTCGCTTATTTTTTCATATTTTTTTAGAAAAAAAGTTTAATAGTCACCAGTTAAGGGACTGCAGTGGCCGAGTAGTTAGAGCATCCAACTCATATTTGCCACACTAGAGGTTCTGGGTTTGATTACCAGCAAAGCTTATAATTTTTTTAATAGATAATAGTATAAAAGATATATTTTAATGTGCTTTGACCCCTTTGCGATACTTAATGAGTTGTTGGACATTAAGCCCTCTTGTATGACAGGAGTTACTTCATTTACTTTTTTTTTTTAATATAATTTTCCTCAATACTCTTTTAAGTATTTAACTTAAACTGTAATGTTTTTCACTTCTTCGCTACTACTACAATAGCTTTCAAAGAGTGCAGTATTTATACTCCCCAAACATTATATTACATCTTCCTTACTGCATAAAAAACAAAAGATTACATTTCTTAAAATGTTTGTAATTTAAATTCAACACATCACGCCTCGCATTTGTTATCCATCTTATTGTATTCATGAGCCTGTATATCTAGTGTTTGTTTAGTAAGTTTATGCACTATTTCCTCAAGATTGATTTCTTTGTGGCCTGGTTATTTTAAACTTGGACTTGATGAAAATGTTTTTTTTTGTTGATTTTTATCTAGTTTGGCCAACTACCTTCTTGATACAAATTTTTATGAAATTTTGGCAAAAAAAAGAACTTTTTCAGTTTGCCTGCAAGTAAAGTAAATTGTAAAAATGTGCCTGACTGAAAGAAGAACGAACAAACTTCAGATTTTTTTTTCATCAAATAATATGAATCATCTAAGTCAAATGTTTAACAAACAAGTTTATTCGATATCTACAAGGCCGAACTGTTTGTCACTTGGAAATTGTTGACTCGTTGAAAAAATAACAGGTTTTCACCAAGAACTTATCAGCATAAACAAATTAACAAAGGGGAAAAAGTTCACATTCATATCACAACAAAAGGACAAAGGCTATGCGTTACATCTCACATGAGATTATATATTTGCCATTCTAAAAAACAAAAAACGAATCCAATGTTTTTTTCTTAAACATTTTAAAATTTTACTGAAGATGTGAAATTTAAACAAAGGCATCAATTTCTCTTAACTTATATATAAATGTATGCAGTTCTTATGCTAACATGTATGAACAGTTTTTACAAAAGTTTTTATTTATATTGTTGGAAAATTGGTTGGATTAGTATGATTAATAGTGACTGTATTTAAGCAGAGCAGATAATTATTATTTAAAATAGTTTATTAAGCTGTGTTAATCTAAGTAATTATGTCTTCAAACAAGCTCTGATTTATGGAATAAAATTGCTATTGGTATTAGAAAATATCAAATTATTTACCAACGGCGCTAATCTTTTGTAAATTTGCTTTTTTAGGATGTCGTACAGTGAATTTGTGAAAACTTTCACTCATATCGAGGCGGTGCATCTAGACAGCGAAACTGCTCGTGATGAACCATCACTCCACAACAAGCACACATGGCAGATGAAAGTTTATCAGGGTGCTTGGCTGAAAGGCGTATCAGCTGGTGGATGCAGAAATAACCCAGGTATACTGCATATACAATTAACTAAATAAAATAAATAAACATGTATGAATGAGTCATTTTGATTTTATGTACTGTTACATAAAAATGAAGAAGACAGGAATGTAATGTACATACAACTCTTCTCTGATATTGTAGCAATAATTAATAGAAAAGGAAGAATAAATTTTGTAATCTTGATATGACGTCAACTGCCTGTACTACAAAGGCACAAATTAATTAGCGCACATTCTTTATAAATCTAATTTATCCTATTATTTTTGTTCTGTAATTAATTCCATAATCAATGATAAATCTAAAATGACAACATGATTATAAAAAATTTATTATTAAATTGTTATAAGTGAAAACAGTGTAAATAAGTAGGATAGTAAGGACTTTAGCTTTAGATTATTAAAAAAAAAAATTAAAATGTTAAAAACATTGTGGTTTTCATTTTTACAGAAACATTCCACATAAATCCTCAGCTTCATCTGATTCTAAGTGAAATGGAAGAAGTCATCATATCGTTAAATCAGCATAGCATAATGGAGCCCAAGGCGAGTATTTTTTAAAAATAAAATTCAAGTGTTGAAAACTACTATGTGCAGGAATGTCGCAGTAAAATGGTTGACATCTGCCAACTCGGACATAAAGGTATGGAGGGTAATGAAAAGGGGGACATAGCAATCTCTGAAATCCGGCCCTCTGATGATAAAAATGCAATTATAAATAAATAAAAAACATGATTAAAAGAAAGTGACAGTGTCAGTAGGATAGATCAGCAGTGAAACTCTCATGTGTGTAGAGTGATGTCGATGGGGGCCCTCAGAGGATCTGACTTGTATGTAAAAGAGGAGTTACCCCAAATATGGGTCTTGCATGTAGAGAAAGATTGCTTGATTTATTCCATTTCATTGCATGCATTCAGTCCCTCGCTCTATATAGAGAGCATGTAGGAATACCACCCGATATGAGAATTGTGCTTGTGCATAGGAGTGAGTATCTGGGTCCCCTGTTCCAATTTTACAGATCTCTCAACTTGTTTCTTGGTCTTGAGACTGCATGTATTTATTAGCATGAATGTTGTGTGATGATGGAATATTGAGTACCCCATCAACCCTCATTTAGTTTAATTATATAATGTGTTTGGAGGGTGATGGAGATATATCAAGAACACCACTCTGGGTGAATGGTATATAAGCAGAAAAGAATGAATTTAAGAGTGAGTGAGAGTGGGTTTGAATTTAGAAACTGACCTAGACCTTGGAGCCCAACCTCGGTGTGGACGGATAAGACCGAGGTCTGAACCCGGACAACCAACACACAGGGTGGGTGATTCTTGAGGCCTACCTGTAATTTATTGCAAACTACCAAAAGATGGAATTGATGGTGATAAATGATAAGCTCTGCACATGTGTGTATGTACATTCCAGTGCAGAAATGAGCTTATATAAATAAAATAAGCACCTAGCTTATATTAAATAAATAATTTATTTTTTATTTTTTTGTCTTTTTAACAAACAAAGTTTTCATTGTGTTTCAGGTGGTTGGGTTCACAGCGTACTCTTTACCAAAAAATACCACAGAAACTGCAGGAAGATGTTTCTTCATGCAGAACAAATCTCTAGTCAATTCCCAATACACCAACAGTCGTCAGGTAAAAAACTTCCTCTCTATTAAAATAAAACTATATTAATTGATAAATGTACTATTTGTATGTCAGGTGAATCTGAGATGTCAATTGGAACAAGGTGGTTATCTTCTGTTACCAACAACATATGAGACAGGCCAGGAGTCAAACTTTACTCTCCGTGTCTATTCGTCCAAACCTCTTAAACTCAAGTACGACTAATTACAATTGTTAAATCAATCAATATTTAATAACAATGTTCTGATTTACAGATTGTTGGACACAGCACCTTCAATATTGAAATCTGCCATTGTGAAGGTCAGTACTAACAAGTGTGATACCTACAATAGTATTAAATATTTGGATAAAACATTTGAATGCTAAATGAAAGTTAAATTGCACAGTAGAGTTTTATTCCAAAATTAAAACATGTAAACCAAGCCCTTTTTGGTTTTGTGGAAAATTTTGATTAGCATGTAAAATGTAAAACCGAGCAGTACAACAGGTCTGGTTTATTTATGGATAAATGTGTAGAGACACAGGAACATGCCTACATTAAAAAATAAAGCTGGGAGTTTTGAAGAAGAGCAAGACAAGGGCGGTAGTGCAAATAATTCATTTCTGATCATTTTGGCTGTCTTAATGCGTTATTCCCTCTGTTTTTGATGGATGTGTTTCAAATTCTTGCCATTTTCAATTATTAGTAATAATTTTGACATTTCCACAAGTTGACTGGACACTGGAGACTCTAGAGGCATGTGCATAAGACTCAGAGTAGCAGATACAAACCTGCAGTCTGATTCCTACTCCTGGGAGAGGAAAAGCCCAGACATGATGCCTTAAGCTTAACAAAGAACTATAGATAATAATGCAGATTGCACAAAAGACCAATATTGGTCAGGGTGCATAAAGCTTTTTTTAAACTTAAAACCCAAGAAAACTGACAGTCCAAAATGGAAAAAAAATACAGGTTCATCGTAATCTAAGGGTGAAAGTGCAATGAAAATCAGCAGTTAAGTCCAATGTGGGCAAGTTGTTAGCCATTAATATCATTTAAATTTAACTCGAAATTTGTTTTTTAATCGCCCAACCTAATTGTGTTTGTATTAGACAAAACATTCCGATTATTGGGACTGTACTGTAATTGTAATACCATGAAATGATTGACCCATGTAGAGCCAGTGTTAATAACTAAACAAAATAATATTGATGTTTAAACTAGTTTAAATGTTAATAAAGATTGGGCCATTTTTTGTTTTTGTTACAGGCTCCTGCAACTCTTGACAACAAAAGTTTTAGCCAATACGAAGCAGTTTTTCTTCAGCTGGCTGATGAACATAGAACCGTGAACAGTTTTGAATTACAAGAGCTGCTTGAAGCATGCTTACCTAATGGTAAAGCCAATTTGAAACTATAAACAAAAATAATTTACAGATGTAATTTTCACTTCATAAATTATTGCAGATTATATTAAAAGTTGTGCAAGCCTTGAGGTGTGTCGTCAAGTTGTTATGACAATGGATGTATCCTTTTTAAATAAAAAGGTCAAATAAGTTTAGATTTTAAATTTTTTTTAAATTGTTTATAACAATTATTTGCAATTTAGAATGAAGGTTTTATACTTTATTGATTAAATTCACCCGAAGAGTAGAACCATGGGAAAACAACAAACTATATTTTATTTATTTTAAAGGTACAAAAAGGGCTTTAAGCCCCTTTACATGTACATATTTTAGAAATAAATTTAATTTTATAAAAATAGTAAAAGAATGATAACAACAATTATAATAATGACAATAATATATTTTTTTGAATATTAGTTATTTATATTTGAATGATGGAACCACATTATGAAAGAAAAGCAGAAAGAGAAAAAAGATGCAAAGAAAACAGGAAAACGAAAAGGAAGAAAAGGAGATGATCCATGTAAAAACTCATACACATTTGAAAACGCATACACATGAACCTGAAACAAGCCAGCTAGGAAGCAGAACTTACTTCCCGGCGAAGCAAAGTCCAGTATTGACCCTGCAATTCTAAAAGATAAGGTGGTAATGTAGGCTGGGATATGACCTGGTGAATTTGTAGAAGGAATGGCGGGAAAAAGTTGACAGATATTGATTTCATTTATTTGATTTAATTTCAAATGTGTGTAATAAAACTAGGTTTATAGGTGCTAAGAATGTTAAGGTGGCTGAAGATATTAATATAGGAAGATTTGTGATAATATGATCTCTTGGTTAAACATCATAACAGTACTTAATGGAGGAATGATAAGAAATGGAAGATATTGAACAGGCTGTCTAAAAATTGAAAAAATAGGTACAGTAAGAGATTAAAGGAAATATTAGGGATTCAATAAGGAGAACTAGTTTTCTAAGGAGGGAGAAAAACTGAGGTCGAAGAGAATTGAAGCTTGAGTAGATCGTTTTAATAATAGAGCTCACATGTTTATGCCATCTAAGCCTGGGGATTAAAATAACGCTGAGATTTTTAACTTAACCCAAGCAAAAAATGTGGTTTGTGCATTTTAAAGTAACAAGAAGGGAAAAAAATGACTTTAATAGGAATGAGATTGGAACCTGTAACATTAGATTTAATTGAAAATTACACATTGTTATTTCTACTTTAGAAAGGTAAACAGGATAATTTAACAATATCGTCTATAGGCCAATTTCACAATGTTTAATTTTAAAGCATGAAAAAATATTTCTTTAACAAATATACAGAGTTGTGGAAATGGACGTCTTAAATTGACCGACTTCAAAGATCTTATGTGCAGTTTGAAAGCATGGCAGACGACATTTAAGAACCACACAAAAGAAAAGACTGGCATATTAAAAGCAGAGAGACTGCGTGACGCACTTCATGAAGTTGGTAAGTACGAGAAAGTACTGTATTAAAGGATAAGTTTTAAACAGCCTTTTTTTGTCAAAGGGTTTCAGTTAAGCACTGACGTACTTTCAATCCTCATATTGAGATACATGAGAAAAGATGGAACGTTGAGATTCGGCGACTTTGTATCAGCCATTTTACATCTAAGCGTCGCCTTCAGTAAGTTATTTTTCATTATAATTAAAAGCCAGAACTATCTTGTTTTAATGTCTTTTTGTTTAAAGATATTTTTGAAGCAAAAGACCCACTTCAGAATGGAAGCGTAAAAATGACAATTGCTGAGGTAATTGTAATAACATTTATAAATAATACATCAATACAAACTATTTTTCAATTATTAACATGTTATTTTGTTTTTCAGTGGTTGAAATCTGCACTGATATGCTAGCATGCAACTGCTATAATCTCATTCCATTCGAATGTAAATACTTTGTATATTGTAATATTTAAAAAATGTACAAATATGTGAATAAAAGTTATTTTTAATATAAAAAATATATTTAAAAATGTTAGTTTCTTTGTAATTTACTCCCTTAATAATCTACCCTAATTCTAAAATCGAAAATTTCACATGGGACTGAATGAAATCAAACCCATCAAAACAAAACTTTTTAACTTTGATTTATTTACTCGTTCTCCTTACCATTTAACCTCTGAAAACCTATGTTCCATAACGTCAAATCTGCTTTCCTTGTTCTGTATCAATCAAATCTGATTCTGTATGATCCATTCGGTTCTATTTCCATTTCTATTGAATTTCGGTCATACAAGGCCTGTGTGACCTAATCTTAAAAAGGCAGAGTTGAAACATAGGGACAGGCAGCCTAAGGTGTTAACTGTACATGCCTTGTGTATTACGCAAGTGTGTTATGTAGATAAACAAGGTCCTGTTTATGAGTTTGTTCAGTGTACTGAACTGTTGCAACCCATGAGGTCATTACCCCCAACTAGCTTCAAGCAACAACTACCCTTGCAGGATTATCGACACTGATACAAAACATACTTGATAATATTTAATGAGGAATATCTAAATTTAATAGTTAATGGTACTATTAAACTAAAATTAAATGACCTGTACACTGAACCCTCGGCCCCTGAAATCAGGAAGGGTTTGCTGTCCAAAGAAGTGATTTTGCAATTTTTTGACTATTTTTCTTATACCTAATACGGGGATTTGCCATTTACGTATTAAAAGGTTCCCCTATGGGATGGTATGGGAAGAAATATATAATAATTCTAACCATAGACGACTGACAAGGGTTTATGGAAAGCCAACTGCAAATGGACTACAGCTTATACAAATTCTGACAGTACATGGAAAATTAGAGGAATATCTCTTTCACTTCAATACCCCTGTCTTTTCTTGTTCTTGTAGTCAGGCATCTCCTTAGACTGTGGGTCACCTTTTCCTGGAGTGTGTTCCTGCCAGGCTTCCGTTACTGCAGCACAAGATGACCGGGGCTTACATTGTCTGCCCCAACAAAGACATGATTTTTAGAGACTGAAGTGCTACCATATTTTATAGTTGGTAGCTAAAAAATTAAGTTATTTTTAATTATCTTAATTATTATTAGGAATTAGGAACTGTATGTTCTAAGTAAGTAATGTCTTGACCAGAGTTAGTTGTTTTGATACGCAAAACAAATTTTGGCTTTATAGTCTTCAGTATCCAAGTTGTCTGTTGCTGGTGTCTTTATTAAGTCCTAAGTATCTGAAATTAGTAGCTTCCTGTTGGTGTACACTAGAGAGCAACTTTTTTTTTTTCTTCAGTGTTAATGTACATTTTTTCTCATTCAGCCTTTGATAAACATAAACTCAAGGTGTTATTGGATGTTGGAAGCTGCTTGGGTTTGTGTTAGAAGACCAAATTTTGGTTTCATCCATTTCATGGTGTTGGGTAGTAACAGCAATAAACCCAATAAATATTATACAGAATGGTACCAAGAATACTCCCTGAGACACCAGATAGGTCTAATATCTGAGTATTTGTTGCCTCACCTCAGCCCGAATCAGCAAAATATAATTAAATGCATTTTAAAAACCTCTTTACAACTTCATTTAATACATAAGGTTTAAACTTTAAAATTGCAATCCTGAAAAGTTGTGCTTCTTGACTTTAAAAGTATGTTTCAGTTCAAAAGTCACTCAAAGTTCGAATTTCCAGTTCAAGTTTACCAACATCGAAAATGCATTTTATAACAAAAATATATACCCAGGGCTACACAGGTGACATTATAAGATTAGCCAAGGGAAAATTCGAAATTAAAAGAACTCACCTAAAATGGTGGAACAGTAATATGCACTACAGAGACTTAAAGCAAATCCCTCAACTACTATAATTGCTTTCACCAAGAAAAGAAACAGAAATAGAGAGGCCTATGCTTCATTGCTTCAGGTTAAATAACTAGGAATAATCTTTGATAAAAAGTTAACATGGAACCTGCAGCATACTATAACAAAAGGTAAAACATTGTTAATGGCTACAGACTACCCTAGGCAAATCTTGGGGACTAAAACTGAAAATGTAATATTGGCTATTCTCAGCAGTAATAAGACCTAAAATAACCTACGGATCACTAATCTGGTGGAGTGAAGCTCAACAAAAACAAGCTATCTCAACACTAGACAACATACAAAGATTAGCAAACCTATGTATCACAAAGGCAATCAGAACAATCCCTATAAAGTGCGCTAGATACTCTTCTAAACCTACCTTCATTGGAAACATTCATACAAGGAGAAGCTAGGAAAAGGTCATTTAGGCTCCAAAAGCAATTAAATTGGATGGGAACTAAACAATTTGGACACACAACCATAATTAATAAATCATACACCCATTCTTAGAAATGGGGACTGACTACATGAACCAAGAAACATTCTTACAACGTCCTATAGTCTCAACAGACTCTCACTCTCTCAACTCAGAAGAGCATACAACGGTATGGTATACAGATGGCTCTAAAAGGAACCGGGTTGGGTTTTTTGTAGAAAAAAAATTTTAAAAAGTGGTTACACCAGCAAAAAAATCCTCATAAGATCAGATAGCCAAGCAGCTTTTAAAGCATTAGCGTGTAAAATATCACATTAAAATTAGTCAGTGAATGCATCCAAAATCTCCAAAACCTGGGAAAACGCAACCTGTTATCTTAAGAGCCAGGACACAAAGGATTTTTGAGTAACGAAAAAGCAGACGACTGGCCAGAGGAGGATCTGAAAGTCCACGCATAGGCCCTGAACCCATAGTGGAGACAACAAAAATAAATGTAGAATCCTCCATTACAGATTGGATCCAAATAAGACAAAAATAGAAACGGATAAACTCTAGAGGCCCTAGATGCATCAAACTTACTTATGTTAAAAGAACCCTCACAAGACTGACAAATTCACTGTTGTAGTTGGAGAGAGCCAGACTCAAGAGGAACGATAGGAATATTAACTGGTCACTGGCATCTGAGAAAACAACAAAACAACATGGGCACATATAACAATGATCCCATTTGCAGATTATGAAATGAGGAGGAATAAACAGCCACCCATATATTCTTTGCGAAGCAACAGCTAAATGGAAACAACCTAGTATATAAAAAAACAACAACAAGGGAATGAAAATTGTAGAACTTGGGAATTAGGAAGGTACAAGTGCCTGGGGAGCACAAATGCCGTTTCCTAATACCTCCATCCATCAACATAATAAAAATTGACTTACCATAGGCACCTTTTATTAAGACAGCTTTTTATCTAGTTTGTTAACAGTTGAGTTGGGCTCATTTGACCTGTATCAATTGTGATAACTCAATTTATTTTTAAAATTAATTCCATTTGCACTAATTTAATGCCAATTTTAATTGGCACTATTGCTGAACCAGAGTTGGTGTCTCAGGGGTACAAAGTCAAGATAGCTCAAGTGGTTAGAGCAGTGGTGTATTGAGATGGAAGTCTTGGGTTCGAGTACCACTGGGACATTAATCTTTTCAATCTTTCAACCACACTACATAAAATTATAAATCACTAACTTAATTGTATTATGTCTTCTTTTCCCTTTTCTTACTTCCTGAAAATAGCAGCGACACTTGTACAGTGACAGTTGGTTTGTATTGCGGGCTGTTGGAATTGGTCGCATTTATTCAATTGTTATAAAAATCACGTAAAATTTGTCGTATTATCTAAAACAAGTCTGAAGGCACATAGTTAATCAATGTGTTAAATGTTAATTATCGCTAGTAATTCTTATAAATATTAATACCTCAAATTCGACTTCTTTAGGGATAATGTGATCCAGTTCATGTTAAGTAAATCTACTACACAGAAGAAAATAAACAAATAGCAAGAAATAAAAATAAATAAAAAAAACTCCAAAATATTATATGTTTTATTGGAATATAATGTTTATCAAACAAATCCATACCTCCCTATTTACGGCGATCCCAGTGTCTACAATGGGTAAGAGATAAAAAGAGAATAACATTGCACTTAAAAGAAAAATATTAAATTTAATCATAACTTGTTTTTTTTGCCTAATTAATATTAACTTCAAAAAATAAATATATTGACAAAATTAATTGATTTGATAATTTCGTTTTACCACTGGAATGCCCAAAGCTGACTCCCAGAAAGAAGGGAGTTACACATTTCCTTTTTGTTCTGATTTTTTCTTTTTGTATTTTATATTTTTTTGTTATACAATTTTTTTCATTTTTTCTTAATATGCAGTTATTTTTCATGAGTAATGATTTTGCCCATGCACTTGAGTAATATAAATTTTGTAAACTTTCATCCCACGAACGTTTTTTTAATTTTATATATATACAAAGTCCGTATACAATATACACTATTAATGTGTTTTTACTTATAGTAATATAATGTGTATAACCTTAAATATTTTTCCTTTTACTTTTAAATACAAAATAAACTGACAAGTGCAAGTGCAAAAGCAATTATGACAATCTATTTTGTTCTTCTATGAAATAATACAAATATCAACTACCATTTTACCCTTAGAGGAGAAATGTATAAGAAAATTGGCCTAAATATAATACATACGTTAGTATCTACAAAGAGTACTATTTTACGTTACTATAAAAATAATTGTTGCATTGCCCACATGTCAGGGTAAAAATACAATCCAGCAACTATTGTACAACTGAAGTTTTTTGTTTTTATTTTTTGTAAAGATAAGAAATAAATCTTTCCTCTTTGTTATCGTGTCACAAAGGAAATACATATACATCATTATTATTTTACTATTTAATTATTATTAATATAAAAAATATATAATTACACCAGATAACTTAAAAACTGTTAATGTCTTATTACCAATGCTATTTAACACTCACTTATCAATTTATATACAACATAAGTGAAATAATTTATGAAAAAGAAAAAAAAAAAAGAATTATTTTTTCATATTCAATCCTCACTCTAATTACACTAAGGGTCTTGGTGCTTTCGACCACTTGCGATTTAATTAAACCTGCCAACAACAGATGTTATAATTAAATTGGTATAAAAATATTAATTTTAAGTGAGCTCTAAAGTATTACAATAAAAAACCTACTTAAAAAGTAAAAAGAAAACTAATTTTTAAAAATAACAAAACTTTATACAATAAAATGAAATATTTTGAAAGAATTGGAAAGGGTGGCGGGATGAGTATATAAAAAAAAGAAAAATAATAATAATAATAATAAATAAATAAAATAAAAACGATGCTAGCATCTGAACAAAATGAGTGAGGATTTTTGTAGATTTAATTTAGAATGTGTTTTTAACTTACCTTAACCCTTAAACGATGACATCATTTTTGTAGTTTTGGATGTCTTTTTATTTTCTATTTTTAAAATGGGTATAAAAAAATAGAAGAAAAAAAGAGGGGGTGCCTAGCCCCATGGAATTAACGGTTGACAAGATTTAAACTTTTACAACAAGCATGATATTAAAAATTCACAATGAACATTACACCTAAGAAGCTATTAAAAGCTCTACCTTATAATACATCACAGAAATAACATTTTGATAAATTATTTTAATTTCATTTGACAGACTAATGCTCTAATTTTTGTAAGGCTAATGTGTCGAGAAAAAGCTTTGTGAAAAAACATTTTGTAAAGTATGTAAACAGTTCTTACAAAGATGGACTGGCTTATTTATTCATTATACTTTTGAATTTTTTTAAGAGTTTGCTTGTACAAATTACAAAAATAAACATCCAGTTTATTTTTCCAGTTATTATTTTTATCCAGTTAAAACTACCATTAAAAAACAAAACCCTGCTGTTATGATTTTCATGCGAGCACAAAAAAAGGCAAATATTTTCTTTTCCAATTGATTTTTATACCTTTGAATATTAATGTTTATTTTATTATCAAAATGTTCTATCGAAGTTTTTCTTTGTACTTGTACTTAGAAAAGCAAAAAACTCCAGACACCCAAAAGAACACACTGAAGAAGTTTAAGGGTTAATATGAATAAATCGCTCTTTCATTTTAAGGTCATAATATAATCAGTATTTATTATTTTTAATTAACACCTCACATAATTTGTCTCGTTTGACACTAACATCTAAATTTAACAAAAAGAAAGAACAAAAATTCTACTTTTAGATTAATCAACAGTTTTTTTTTTTCATAAAAATAAAGTTGCCATGAATGTGTTGTATAGAGAAGAGATTCGTCTTCAAGGGATATATCAATCATTTCGCATAATTTTGTTTGGGTTGGCGCTGAAAATTTAAAACTCTATTACCTTGGCTGGTTTGGAAGGTGCTGGTTGAGATTTCGTTTTTGCTCTCGCTGGTTGAGGTATTATAGTTATTTCATCGTTTATTTTAAGGGGTTTAAGAAGAGTGTCGCTCTGTGAAAAAAAAAAAAAAAAGTTTGCTCTTTAATTTTGCACCATAAAATTTAAAGCTTTTAAACAATCCTGATCCACAGCAAGCTTAGTGATTACACATAAATAGTGAAACTAAGCAGAACAGAAATATTGATTGACACTGACTGTTCTATTCTTTCTAAATAAATTGAAAGGCAGCTTGACTTTGTTTTCTAAAATGTCCACCCAACAATAAGAAAACCATATTTTGAATACAATAATAGAATGACAAACAGAAAACTCCAGACTTATTCCATCCATCAAAGAAGGGGCAGTACCAACTTACACGAATGATGTTTAATACAGCAAAAAATGCTTATACAGAAAGACAAAACCTAGAATATTGGTATGAGTTCCTCTCTTTATTGCATAGCCTGAGGTCATATCATATCTAGCCAGAGGTTGTACTCCCCATTTTTGTGAAAGTTCCTTACACACTTTGCTTCTTTCCCTAGTTCACTCTCTTCTAATCACCAAATTCCTAAACCCCAGCTCAAAACATCCATTAGATAAAGTGAAGGACCTCCTTTCAAACACAGCTTCTGTGCTTTTTGGTAACACGCTACAGTATTGTAATGCAGAATGGACGAGCGGCAGATCTCAGCCACTCTGCTTAACTATATTATGATTAAACCTTAATTTAAAATATTGTAAGTATATTTGATAACCATTAGAAATAGTTTCAAAGTCCTTATGAAGAGGATATATTCCTCGAAAGCTGGGGAAACAGTGGCCGAGTGTTTACCACATCCGAATCCTGGGAGAGAGTAATAATAATAATAAGAAGGAATAAATTTAATAATAAGAACAAAAAATGTTTTGTAAAGTGGTTTGACCCCTCGTCTACAACACCCAATGGGGAGACATTAAACCATCCTGTATAATAGGAATTATATTCCTTGAAAGCTTGAAGTAACTGAGTGCTTTTCTGTCTTTTGAATTCGGCTTATCCCTATTCTTTTATATACATTTATAATATAAGGCTGGTAACAAATCAAGTCAAGATAAACTAGCGCAACCGGCCAATGTGCCCAAATTGAGCATCTCATCTCTCAAACAATTTTTCAAATAATTTTTTGTGCAATCTACAAAAAAACAAATGTAGGTAATGAAACAAAATAGCTTATTATTTAGTGCTTTCTGTTTTTTAATTTAATCTAATAAGAGGGATGGCTGATGTCCAGATAAAATTTGAATATGAAACTTACCTGAGAGCTAGAGCTAGTTGAAGGCTGAGGTGTGTTTGGTTTCTTATCCATAACCCTCTTGGCAACCACACTATGTGCCGAGTATACATGGTTTTCAAACTGCTTGTACATTCCGAATGTCGCTGTACATACTGTACATTTGTACGAGAGGTGCGCAGGCTTCAGAGACATGCTATGATCACGTGCGACATGGTTCAGCAGCTTCCACTGATATACCTTAATTTGAAAAAAAAAAAAAAAATTCAAATATAAAATGGGTAAAACACAAAAACACAAAGTGCATTTTTGTTTGTAAAAAATGTTACTTACTCGTCCGCACACTGGACACCTTCCTCCGTCTTTACCCTTGTTGGCCGCCTCTTGCATGCTTGAAGTAACTAGACCGTGTGAACCTAAAAGATGCCTCTCCAATCCTTGGTCTGTAAAGAACCTAAACTGGCATTTTTGACAATTCAAAGGAGGCCTGTTATATATCATCTTGGGATGAATTTTCACTTTATGAATCCACTGCATGTGATTCCTTAATTGTTCCAAATCCTAAATAATGTAGTCCCATTAGATTTTTTGTTTGTTTAATAATTGTTAACACACAACCAAGTCATAAAACAAACAACTCACTTTGATGTAACCATCACAAATTTCACAGATTACGAACGATGACTTCGAAGTTCCGGGTGGCCTTCCAGGTTTGGCCATAAAAGGCTGCATTTGAGGCGAAGTGTTGATGACAGACGTCGGTTGTCGAGGTAGCGGGGTAATGGAAATGCTTGGCTGTTGCAGAAGTTTTGCAGTCGCACCTGCTGCTGCAGCAGCCACAGAAGAAGCTGAATTTCCTTTCTGTACAAGAGAAAGCAATTTTACATCAATTTTATAAAATCAGTTTTTGGGGGAGGGGGTAAAGGGAAAACATTGTTCCATCAACTAAACATTAAAAACCAGATAAACAACATAATCATGCTAAGAAGAAATAGTTATTTCATGCGTACAAGATGTTTAAATAAGAAATTAGATAAAGAATTGATAGAGATGGAAAATGTTTGTTGTCTTAAAAAGAATATGTTCTCAATATTCCTAGCTGAACCATTAACTAGCTGTATACTATATTTAAAATAATAATAATTTAACAAAAAAAGCCAATAAAATATTTTTAAAAATTTTGTTGTATTGCCAACAGATAAAATTTTTCATATTTTATAAAACTACAATTGAAATTAAATTTAATTGTTACTATTTCCATCTCTACACGGGGACAAAATGTTTTCAGGTTGAAGAAATAGGGTGGTACCTGACTAGTAGCTGCGATGTTGGAAACAAGCGCAACCGGAAGTGGTAAGGGCCTATAAGGCTCATTCTCGACCTACCAAACATTCGCAATCTCTCACAACAACTCCCACAACCGGTATAATACGTAAAACAAAAATTTACAAAAGAAAAAACATGATTAAAGAAGAGGCTTTTGAAGAGGTAGAAATTTAGCAAAGGAAGATTCCTTTTCCAAATCCTCAAAATCAATAAAGAATTACGTTAAAATAATGTTTATTTACACAATTATTATTATAGTTGTTAATTATTTTTTATTAATAAAAATTTAAAATCATCATAATTGAAAAACAAACACCTTTGTTGTGCATGCGTGTAATTAAAACTCATACTGAAATTGTGGTACCTGATATAAATTGTTGTACGGTGATGGTAACAGGACTGGTGGCTGTGCGTTTGATCCTGATGGTCTAAAAACCATACCTAATAACAAAAAAAAAAATTCAATAACAAAATTGTTTTAAAAAACTGTAACTATAATTTTTAGAAAATCTCTTTAATGAGTTGTTCATTATATTACAGCTCTTAAATGTCCATTGTTGTGGTCATAGCCAGCCTATTTAAAATGTGCATTTCCATTGAACCAAATGGAAATTCTAATCACAGTTAGTGTTACAACCTAACGTTCTGAATTTTCCATATATAATGAATAACATAATCATAATTGAAAATGATATTTTGTAAAAAGTCAGTAATACAAAATCAAAATTAATAGTGATTTCTGAAATACAAAATGTATAGATACAATAGTAACTTTTAATCATGCGTTATTCAAAAATCAATGCTCTGAATTTCCACATATCATGCCATTTATTATGTGCACCACAACAAAATTGTGAATAAATAACTTTGTTTTTTAACTGTTTGTACTTGTAAACAAGAAAAATAAATATGCTAATTTTAAAAGTTAAGCTATTTTTTCACAATGGTTCCGAGAGATCAGACAGGAACTTCTAATCACAGGTAAATCATAACCCAATGCTCTGAATTTTCCATGTATCATCATATCTCCCATTGGTGCACATTTCATAACAATATCAGCATAGTTATTTAAAAAAAAAGTATCAATAATGGAAAATACTATACCATTTCCAATTTATTCAAATGATATTTCATGATGTACAAAATGGTCAATTTTTCATTTGAAAATTTTGATTTGATAACCAGTTACCTAACTGAGCATTCCAATCTTCAAACTAAGTAATTCATAACGGTCATCTACTCAACATTTATGTTAATTTTTTTACTTTTTTGAGAGATCAGATAAGAACATGTAATCACAGGTAAATCATAACCCAATGCTCTGAATTTTTGGTGTATCATCATCTCTCTCCCACTGGTGAACATTTCAAAACAATATCCACATAGTTATTATGAAAAAATTTGAATTAATCAAATTAATGGTGTTGATATTCTTACTTTCTCTGATAAAATATAATTTGTTTATTCTGTCAGCCACGGCTATGTTATTTCCTTTAAAATTAGAGAGATTACTGCTTTATTTTTAATAAAAGTAACTTCACACCCGTTATCAGTAACTTTTGAGACTGACATTAAGTTTGTACGTAGTTCTGGGACAGATAAGGTTTAGTTTAGGGAAAGAGTTTTATTGGATTTTCCGTCATTAATGTTTATTTTAACCTTTCCTTCACCTGTAACTTTGGTTAATGATCAATCGGCTAAACAAACGTTTTCTTCTTTTGATTTTTCAATATTGTCAGAACATTCAATTTCCGAACACATATGTGAGGAACACCCGCTATCTAGACACCAACGATTTTTATTTCAGTTATCTTTAGCATATATGAATAACACTGTGTTTAATCCAACTTGGTTAGCTTTTGATGATGATCTACAATCGGCTGCTTTATGGCCAAATTTTTGTCATTTACTGCATTTACCCCAAAATTGGAAAAATGCCTTTCCCTAAAAATTGCCAAATTGTGCATACTGATATTTGTGGTCCTATGAAAATTAACTCTTTAGACAGAGCCAAATACTTTATTAAATTCATGTATGATGCCTCCAGATGGACTGAAGTGTATTTCCTAAAGAAAAAGAGTGACACTTTGAAGACATTCAAAGACCTACAAGAATATGGTAGAAAACCAGAAAGGTTGCAAAATAAAATGTTTACAATCCGACAATGGAGGGGAATATATCTCAAATGAATTTAATGATTTTCTGGAGCAATGCGTCATTAAAAGAAGATTAACCATTGCCAATACACTACAACAAAATGGCATCGCAGAACGCATTAATCGAACATATCTTGACATAGCCAGATGCATGCTTATAGATTCTAGACTACCCGAAAAATTTTGGGCAGAAGCCATATCTACAGCTTATTACATCAGAAACAGATGTCCAATTAATGCTTTACACGGAGAAATCCCTCGCAAAAATTTGGACTGGAAAGTGCGCTACTGTAGCTTATTTTATAAAATTCGGATGCAAGGTGTACTTTTTGAACAAAAGCCAAAACAACAAAGTTTGAACATCGGTCTCACCCATGTATCTTTACAAGCTATTCGAACGAAAGTAAGGCCTATCGCGTATGGTCTACCGAAGACAGCAAAATCCGAATTACACGAGACGTGAAATTCTTAAACGAGTTAGAAGAAATTCAATTGGTTGAACATGAAGAAACAATGACACAGCAAATGACTCATCAAAGGAAATATTATAGATGCCCCCTTACAACGTAGAACCAATAATTACTGACATCAGATACACAACAGGAAAGTAAAGAAACTGAATCAAATAAATCAATAAACACGAGAGGAAGGGGAAAACCACAAATCATAAGAACTGGAAAGCCGAGAAGACCACACAAGGGATACACAACGATTGTTAATGAAAAAGGAACAGAAGTGGAAGATGAAGATAAAAACATAGAAGAAGAAGACAAAGACAGGGAAGAAAATGAAGAACCGACCAACATTGTCAACAACTGTGAAGTATATTACAAAGATTCTGTAAGTGGCCCTGAATCATTGGCTTGGAAAAAAGCTATAATTAAAGAATACACATCCCTGATTCGAAATAAGACATGGACTATATGTGACAAACCAAAGATCGAAAAGTGATCGACTGTCAAATGGTACTTAGAAATGAAATTTCACCGGACAGAAAAACTAACGTGAAAAAAGCTACATTAGTTGCGAAAAGGGTACGGTCAACGCCCCGGCATATATTTCAACAAGACCTTCGCACCAGTCATCCGTTTAAGTACTGTAAGAACATTGGCAGCATTGACTGTTGAATTAGAAATAGCATACACCAGTTAGATGTTGAAAGTGCCTACTTAAATGGTGACTTGGACAAAATGATTTTCATGGAAATACCAAATAACCTGAAAGACTCATTACAAGAGTTGACAAAGTCCGATGACAAAGTAATTAGAGACGAATCCCAAAAGATGATTCAACAAATTCAAGATATGATAAGGTGTGCAGCTTGAAGAAGGCCTTGTATGGACTTAATCCGGCAGGCAATGGTTCAAGAAAATGGACAACACTTTAACAGATTTGGGATTCACACCAACAGATGCTGATTGTCTCTACTTCAAGAAGAAAAATAAGAACTTTCTTTTTGTTGGCATTTACGTAGACGACATTATCATAGCCTCAACTGATTTCAAATGGTTGCTAAGTATGAAGACCAGCATAATGAACAAATTCAGGATGAATTATCTACTGTCTGATTTTTTTAAACATGGAAAGAATTCAAAGGAGATATTTCTATCACAAAAACAATATATCCTCGACATCCTTAACAAATATGGGATGAAAGACTGTAAACCACTGAATACACTTTTAGAGGTTTGCAATGTATTGAAGAAGCCGGCGGAAGAAGATCAAGAAATCATGAGGATGTTACCATTTCAATCATTAATAGGATCCCTCATGTACATAGCTGTCGCTACAAGACCTGGTATAGCCTATACAGTGAACTCTCTCCGCCTATTCGATAACTGCTACCTGAAAGGCACACCAGATTTTGGTTAAGTTATAAGAAGACTGGCAAACCTATTGAGGCATGTTGTGACACAGATTGGGGCAACTCATTAACTGATAGAAAGTCATACACAGGACTCATATTCTAATTAGGAGGAGCAGCAATTTCATGGGAAGCCAGAAAGCAACGGGCAGTTGCACTATCAAGTGTTGAGACTGAATACATGTTATTGACAGAGGCAGCAAAGGAGGCTGCTCATTTCAATTCACTCCTGAATAACGTGTTGGAAAATATATCTCCAATCACAATAAAATGTAATAGCCAAGGTGCAACACGATTAGCAGGAATCTTATCTAACATTCATGCACGAAGCACATCGAATTGATTTTTTGAGAGTCATTTTTTAATCAATTTTTAATTCCACTAATTTCGTGGTCCACTTGTCCAATATATTACAATTAATTAATGGAAAGATGGCAAAAAGGAGGGAAAATTCAAAAGGTGGGGTTGAGATGGGAGTTAGTGTCCGAGTGGATCGAGGTATCTACCACGATAGCTGAACCTCCGAAGATCGTGGGTTCGAATCCCGCTCGTGCCGTTGACTCTTTTATCTCAACTAATTAATTAATTGTAATTATCTTTTTTTTTTTGAGAGAGAGAGAGATCAAATAAGAATTTAATCACAAATTATTCAAAACCCAATGATCTGAAATTTATATGTATTTTTTGAGAGATCAAATAAAAACTTCTAATCACCAGTTATTCATAACCAATGATGTGAATTTTATATGTATTTATTGTAGTTTTATACGTATTTTAATTGATTTTTTTGAGAGATCAGATAAGAAATTCTAATCACAAGTTATTCATAACCCAATGCTCTGAATTTTATATGTATCATCATGTCTCCCATTATGCACGCCTTAAAAATAATATCTGCATAGTCCTTACGAAAAACCACTATAAAAACTGCTCAGACATAAACAACAAAAATAATTGAAAATACTCTAAATTTCCAGTTTATTCAAATGACATTATCATCAATTTCACTAATTTCGTGGTCCACCTGTCCAATATATTACAATTAATTAATGGAAAAATGGCAAAAAGGAGGGAAAATTCAAAAGGTGGGGTTGAGATGGAAGTTAGTGTCCGAGTGGATCGAGGTATCTACCACGATAGCTGAACCCCCGAAGATCGTGGGTTCGAATCCCGCTCGTGCCATTGACTCTTTTATCTCAACTAATTAATTAATTGTAATTATCTTCTTTTTTTTGAGAGAGAGAGAGAGCAAAAGAGAGAGAGAAAGAGAAAGAGAGATCAAATAAGAATCTAATCACAAGTTATTCAAAACCCAATGATCTGAAATTTATATGTATTTTTTGAGAGATCAAATAAAAACTTCTAATCACCAGTTATTCATAACCAATGATGTGAATTTTATATGTATTTATTGTAGTTTTATACGTATTTTAATTGATTTTTTTGAGAGATCAGATAAGAAATTCTAATCACAAGTTATTCATAACCCAATGCTCTGAATTTTATATGTATCATCATGTCTCCCATTATGCACGCCTTAAAAATAATATCTGCATAGTCCTTACGAAAAACCACTATAAAAACCGTTCAGAGATAAACAACAAAAATAAATGAAAATACTCTAAATTTCCAGTTTATTCAAATGACATTATCATTAATTTTTTTTTTTTTTTTTGAGAGAGAGAGAGAGAGAGAGAGAGAGAGAGAGAGAGAGAGAGAGGGAGAGAGAGAAAGAGATCAGATGAGAACTTCTAATCACAGGTAAATCATAACCCAATGATCTGAACGTTTCATGTATCATCATATCTCCCATTGATTCACATTTCAAAACAATATCAACATAATTATTCTTTTTATCTAAGCTCTTGGTTGAGATGAAAAAGTTATGTTTCATGAGTGGGATTCAAACCCACGACCTTTTTTTTAAATCTCAACTAACACCTTAGATAAAAAGGATAATTAATTGACATAGTTCATATGGTTTCACTAAACATATATGGATTAAGATAATATCAACCATGTTATTATGAATGTGTCCATGTTATGTGTCAACAACATAAAATACTATAAAATTTCCAGTTTATTCAAATGCTTTATGGCCAATGTTTCTTAATCTTTTTGAGAGATCAGATTAAACCTTTTAATCACAGGTAAATCATAACCCAATGCTCTGAATTTTTTGAAAGATCAAATAGGAATTCTAATCACAAGTTATTCATTCATAACCCAATGATCTGTATTTTAAATGTATTTTTGTGTGTTTTATATGATTTTTTTGGGGGTTCAAATAAGAATTTAATCACAAGTTATCCAAAACCCAATGATCTGAAATTTATATGTATTTTTTGGGAGATCAGATAATTACTTCTAATCACAAGTCATTCATAACCCAATGCTCTGAATTTTATATGTATCATCATGTCTCCCATTATGCACACCTTAAAAATAATATCTGCATAGTCCATATGAAAAACCCCTATCAAAACCGCTCAAATATAAATGACAAAAATAATTGGTTGATAGATTACTGGTTTATACATAATTCTATGATAGGGCAAAAATCTGCCCATACAAATGGATCAATAAAATATACCAATAATATATTGGTCTGTACATTCAAAAAGTAGAAATGAAATTTCCAGATTTACAAAAAGATATGGATTTAATCACAGATTATTCATAACCCAATGCTCCGAATTTTGTATGAAACATCATGACTCCCATTGTGTGTGGTTAAAATATCAAAATAGTTCTTGTAAAAAAACCATTAACTAATAAATGATAAAAATAAATGTAAATATACTCTAAAATTCCAAGTTTGTTCAAAATTTGAAGATAGGGCAAAAATCTAATCTGCCAATACAAATAGGAGAGTAAAATATACAAATAATGTCATATTGTTTATTTAACTTTACTTTATAATCCAATTTCCACAAATGTTGACATCTACAACATCTATTAAAATGTTTTGTACTGTTTGGGAATAACTTGACAATTTATTAATCAAACAAAACGATCTATCATGCATTTTTTGAATTTATAGTACAAATTAGAAAAAAAAATTTTTTTTAAAAAAGAATTTCTATTGCTTTGGATTAAATGATTCTTCAAAGACCTCCAATCCACATTAAACAATAATCCAACATCAATAAACAAAATTTTTAACTTCTTAACAGACAAATAACTAATAAATGCCATTTAATTTCCTATCCCCTCAACTCTTGTTTCCTCTGTTCATACCCCCATGTTGGCGGAGCCTCCCAGGACTCAGATCACAGAATCTCCAGGAATCTTGGAGGAGGTGTCAATGGTGACTACACACTGACCCTTCCTCGAAAAAACCCTGTGCACAATATTAAGATTAAAAGCCTTAGTTGCGCGCGATCCGTGGCTTTCCAGGCTTGTGGCTGCCATAGTGGGGGGTTCGTTCTGAAGGGGCCGGGGTGCACTGCTGACTTGTATAGACTTGAGGCTTAATCACCACTAAGGAGGTCACAGCCTTATTGAGGGGAAGGAAAGAAAGATAAAAACGGCTTCTTCACAACCCAGTGTTCTAAATGTCCAAGACTTTAAATTATATTATTATCAATTATTGAAAGATGATTTATTATGACTTATTATGATTACTACTTATTATGATGACTTATTAAATTCAAGTAATCAACTTTTCTACAATTTGTACGATAGATCAGACAGAAAATTCTAATCACAGGTAATTCGTAACCCAATGCTCTGAATTTTCCGTGTATCATCCTATCTCATTAATAACATAGGGTTTGATTACATTTTATTGAATTTAAAAAAAATCTTCAATTAAGTTATACAACAGGGTGTTTCAGATTTACAGGGGAGAAAAAACTTTCAAACTATAAATTCATTCTATTTGCAAACAAAAAACATTTTTTCTATAACACTGCCAATGTTGGTAGCAGAAATATCCCGTTTTTGAAAAAGTTTGTTAACGTACCGAAGAAGAAATCTTTGTCTAATTTTCAAACTATTTTTGTTCCTTGACTTATAAGTGGTCCCTAGGGAGCAGATCAAGTAAAAATTTGAAGGAACAGTCTGGAAAACACAAGAGAGGGGCACGTTTGTTGCCAGCCTTACTTAGAGATTTTACTCTGAATGAGTGTAGTTGTGTGAGGCATGACATTGTCATGGAGAAACATGATGTCGCATCTATTCACTAGATTGAATGTTTTTCCTTCAACATTGATCCAGCACGCACCCTCTCAGCCGAAACAGTGCCCAATAAATTACTCTTTGAATATCCCACTGAACATGCAATAGAATTTTATAATGAGGCAATACTGTTCTTGACATCGGCAACAGTTTCAGTCCTTACAAATGATCCTTCCATGTTTTAAAGATAAAACATTTTTATTGAGCCATTTCTCATCCATCTTCAGTGACTAAATAGGAAATAATTTATTTATTCCTCCTATTTATTCATATTCACATGTGAAACACAACAAGCCACAAGGTCTTCCTTGTTCCTGAAGATAATTCATGGGGAACCCATGGACCAAATTTTACAAGAGATCCGATTGTTCTTTCTATTGTTTATGAGATATACATGAAATTTGATAGCTCTGCTACTGATAATTTGTCCTCGTCCTCCAATGTCACTAATAAGTTGTCACTTATAAGCTTGTTAAATATTCCACAACAGGCTTTGATTCATCTCGCCATTACAAAAACGTCTGGAAACACTGTTCGCTTACACATTCAGTTACTACGTGTTAACACTGTAAATTCCACATAAATTTGGACAGGCATCTATCTGCCTCGCTATGTCCAAGATCAAACTTGTGTAGAAAGCAATGCCTCAAATTAATTTTGTCTGCTTCCATATCATAACATTGCAGTTTATTCTTGCCTGACTTTTGGTATCAATTACTGTTTTCTTAACTATTTCTTTCAACAGGATTTTTCCCATCCTAGGACTAACAGAGCTAGCAGCTAATAAAGGATCACCTTTATAAGGGTGAAAGTTGAAATTTGAAAAAAAAAAAAATTCCATGCACACACCCAACCACTTAGAAAAATATTTAAGACAACTAATAAAATAACATTAAAAATTATTAAATTCACTAGTTTCGTGGTCCGCTTGACCAATTAATATCATACAATTAATTAAGGATTTTAGTTGAGACAAAGAAAAATGGCAAAAAGGAGGGAAAATTCAAAAGGTGTGGTTGAGATGGGAGGTTGGTGTCCGAGTGGATCGAGGTCACGATAGCTCAAGTGGTAGAGCAGCGGCGTATCAAGCCGAAGATCGTGGGTTCGAATCCCGCTCGTGCCATTGACTTTTTTATCTCAACTAAAAACCTTAATTAATTGTATTAAAAATTATGAGAGTCTAATTCAATAAAAGAAAAAACTGACATCTATTATTTACGATTTAAAAAATTAATAAGAAAAACAAATTTATAAACCTATTTGTGAATGTGTACTACTGCTTTTGTATAATTTTTTTAATGTAAATTTTGTAATTTTTAAAAAATAAAGTACCATATTATTATTGTTATACATTTGGATGTATCAGTCTTTTTATTTCATTATAAATGTAAACAATAAATTAATCGGCAATATGCACAGAAAGGCTTTAACCATTGTTAACTCTTATAGCGAAAGAAACATAACGTTAGTTATTTATATAATTTGTTTAAATATTATAATGAAAAAGTGAAACTGACCTGCTCCTGCTCGCATATGAGAGAATTTGTGATGAGGAGACGATCTACCATCAGGTAGATTTCTATTGATGTAAATGGGTGGTCTCCCCCTACCCCTAGAGGCCAGGACCGAGTGACCCGATGGAGAGGGTAACCTAGCCATCGGAACACCCGCTCTTGGGGCTAGGGAAGCTGAATAGAGGGAGCCACCACCCAAACCGATCCTAGAACCTCTGACTCTGGGTATTTTAGCCGGCGGTTCCCAGTCCATAGGCGGTTCCTGTAAATTAAAACAAGTTGTAATTTTTTTATTTTTTTTTTCAAAATAGACTGCGTGTACTTACTTGATTCCTCTCTGGTTTGTATTTCTTTGCACATGATAGGAGATGTCGGCTTAACTTTCCTTTCTGGTTGTCTTCAAACGGACAGTTGGGACACTGATGATAAGCCGGCGCTCTTTCCAGTCTGCCTCTGACATTATGCTCAGCCTCCATGTGAAAGAGGATATCATGAGGACTCCGGACTTCCAAGTTACAGAAATTACACCTATAAACGTAATTTCTCATATGAGGCGTCTCTAAATGGTGTGCCATGACCAATGCCGATTCAGTTTTGAAATTACAAAGTTTACACTTTTGCATTTCGAGTTTGTAAGGCTTGTTATTCTCCTTGCTAAATTCTAAGGTTCTTAGAAGAGAATCTATGGCCATTTGTACTTCAGCGGGACAGTTCTTCCCTTCTCTGTCTTGTTTTCTTTTTTGATTTCTCAACAGGTCGGTTTGAACGTGTTCCTGTACTAAATTCACACCAATTTGCATAAAGAATTTTCCAAGAGGATTTTCAAAGTAATTTTCACTTCTTTTGCCTCGGTCAGATACTATTTCAACGCTATCGCTATCTTTCTTACTGGAAGAATCACTGTCTTTCCCTTCATCGTCAGTCTCGGTATCACTTTTCTCGCTCCTTTTATCATCTTTTATACTCTTAGTATCACTTTCAATATCATCATCAGTTTTTTCTTTTTGACATTTCCTGTCATCAGCTTTAGATTTTAAGTCCTTTTTATCAACCTTTTCCTCTGAATCAATATCCATTCCTTTTTCACTATCCTTTTCAGTTTCTTCATTAACTTCTTTGTCAACATCCATTTTTTCATCTGATTTTTCTTTATCTGATTTCTTCCCCTCTTCATCTTTCTCAGATGTCTCTTCTTTTACTTTATCAGATGTAGTTTCATCTTTGGCCTTGTCAGAATCTTTGTCATTTTTAGTTTTATCCTTCTTCTTTCTTTTCTCTTCCTTTTCTTGCTCTTTAATAGCTTTCTCTATGTCATCTACATAATCTTTCAACGGAGTGACCGGAGGTTTTTCATAAACATAAGGAACTATGAAAGAAGGCGCTTCCACAACGTACATGTCATCTGTTAAAGATGGTAAAATAACAGGTTTGGTCTGTGATTGTTGAATTTGATGCTGAGGAGATGGTGTAGATTTCATTTGTTTGTTCTGGAATGCATTCACATTGACAGGAACCATAGAAAACCCTTGCCTTGATGCAGACTGATTAAAAGACATCTGAGACATTGCGTTTGGCATTTGATTTGACTGCTGGCTTACAGGAACTGGGCCTTTACCAGACAATATCGAATTTGTGTCTATGATGACCAATGTAGGCTCTTTTTTCCCCAATCTATTTTGCTTGCTCCCTGCAGCAATTTCAACCAATTTTTTGGTATCATTAACAACAATGGTGGTTTTCTTTATTTTCCGTTTGTCATCTGCCAACGGATCAGTAGGTATAATTTCCTGTATGTCATCATCAGATTTTTTGTCTATTTCTTCTATATAGACATCTTTGTCAGAGTACGATTTATTTTTGTTTATGTTACGAGAGCTACGTCGAGGTGTTACATTTATAGGTTGCTGTGTTTTCTTCTTTTTTAATGGCGCAGATTTTTCAGGAGAAATTTCAATGCAGTCATCATCTTCAGAAACTTTCTCCGGTGTCTTCGTCACGGAATCTTTTGAATCATCTGCTATTGTAACAACATCTATTTCTCTTTTCTTGGCCTCTTCTTTTTTCAATTTATCTTTTGGTGCTTCCTTTTTGACAAGTGTTATTTCTAGAGATCCTCTGGATCCAATTTTAGTAAGGTCCTCTAATTCTTTACTAAGTTGAATTTTTTTAGCTTCCCTATCTCTGTCATTTCTCAACTCGTATTTTAATTTATCAGTCTGTTCTTCCGAGCGACCGTTGCTCGGAGTGACAGTTAGGCTGTCACTTTCAGTCCTATTAATTTCACTAACACTGTTTTCACTGTCTTGGTCCATATGATCATCAGAGTCTTTCACTTCACTATCATCCACACCCGTATAATCCTCTTTATCACTAACTTCCTTTTCGCTACCATCACCAGCAGGCAGTTCGAGGATTTCATCATCATCGTCGTCGTCGTCGTCAGCCTCCATCAGCTCAGAAACTTCCTCTTCGTCATAACAGGGTTCATGGCCGGCCTCATGCTCAAGATCTGTATGATTTTCAATTTCTTCGAGCTCGGTCTCAGCTTCGGTGTTGACATCGACATCCATTTCCATTTTTTCTATACCATTCTCTTGTGAAGGCACTTGATCAGTGGTGGATGTAATTTCACCATTTGTATGGCTATCTTCTTGAGATCTATCGTCAACTAAGTCGTCCTCCTCTTCCTCATAAGAGCCATTAATCTCACCATTCAATTTCACCTCTGAAAAACAAAACAAAAATTAAAATGCATAAAAATAACCCAAAGATATAAAGTAACTAAGACCATAATATGTTTAAAAACCAACCAACTTCACCTTGTCTAACATGTAAATACGATGCACAACCCCAACTGGTTATCAGTAAACAAGTGAATCCAATAGAGGCATGATATGAAATTGTAGTTTAAAAAAAAATACAATTAAAAACTAATGGATGGAACTAAGACCAAACATGGCCAAGAGTAAAAGTAAAAGTCTTAAATAAATCTTTTGGTGCTGGAGTAAAACAGAAATAAAATAAAGAACAAATGAATTTGAACACACACACCCATGAACGCACACACACATGCGCGCGCTATGTGCATGCGGACGCAGACTGTGGTTCCCAACGGAAAGAGAGCAGTCAACACCAACAGCCAAGTGGTTCTACTATTGATCCACAACAATAAAAATATCACCCCATTGGCTTACAAAATAAGAGAGGAGGTCAACTATCTTGAAAACATGCTGGACAGTATTCGCGCGGGTAAGGGCTTGTACAGGTGTTCCTGGTAATGAAGATGGCAAAAGACGGACACCTGGAAATAACCTTTGCTACAATCCCGAGGACACATTCCTGCGCAGTATGTGTAAATTAAGGGCCTTTCAACCATGGGAATCCCTCTGGTATGAAACGGAAAACAGTAGATACATGAAGGCATTTTTCTTTAATATCCAATCAAGGCTCGACTCCGACTTCAAAATAACAGTTAAAGTGACACAAGTGCTCAGCGGGCATGGGAAACACTTACAATACCTCCTTCATTTCCGCTTAGCTGAAAGCCTGTCTTGACCCAGTGGCACAACCATACAGAACTGGAACCACCTAATATATAATTATCCTCATTTCGACAACATTATGAGTATTCTGATTCTGACATCACTCTTCAAGTGAGCACCAGCTGGCCAATGAGTGATATCACGAAACCAACAACAGTGAAACTATTTGAAAACTTTATAAATAAAATGGACTTCAATCTATTTACAGACTAGAATAAACAGAAAAAAATCTATGTTAAAAAAAGTCTATCAATATTGTAAAAATAAATTCACTAATTTCATGGTCTGCTTGACCAATTAATATGTTACAATTAATTAAGGTTTTTAGTTGAGATAAAAAGATCGTGGGTTCGAATCCCGCTCGTGCCATTGACTTTTTTATCTCAACTAAAAGCCTTAATTAATTGTATTGTAAATATACTGTAAATACTACCAACTGCAATCAGTAAATTGTCTCGTAGGGTTACTAGGGACAGGAAAACAAAATACACAAGAAAAGAAATGAACCCTTACAATGGGGGATTCAACTGCCTTATGTATTATCTTCAATTGTGAAACTACAACTAGAACTGTGGTACCAGATTGGTAAATAGTAATTAATTTAAGGTAACCATTAACACTTCACCAAAAGGTACAGACACTATCATTAAGTGGCACTCTGAACACTGAGAATTCAGAAGCATCCTAATAGCAAAACTATGCCACTGTTTTAATAAACCCAACCAGGATGTATAAATAACTTCTGTAACAATTAAAAGAGACAATAGTTACATTTAATTGAATTTTCTAACCTTGAGAATGTATGGATTGACTTTAGAATTTAATTTAGAATCAAGTAGCATATAACTGTTATTATCTTAGAAGGTGAAGGGCACACAAATAGTACTCTATTATACTTACATCTATATGACATATTTAAAACGGAAAAATAACACAAGTATAAAAAATATATATGTAAGACGTGAATAAAAGACGACGAGAATTTTCTGCAACTCTAACTTACTAATCAAAAAAGTTTTATCGGCTGAACAACACATAAAACGTTTTTACTAATTACCTGCTAACTTGGGAGGGTGTTAATTTTTACAGTCAGGTGAAATGCTGCTCTCTTGGAGATTTTTATCCATATGAATAAAATATTGCATGAGGATAATAAGTTGGATCATGCAATATAAAACTGAATGACACTTGATCACACTCTACTTGGACTGTCTACTATCACAGCTTTAGCTTTGTTTAGCTGAAACGCATTAAAGTGGAATCTAAACCCGTAGGTATAGACTGATAACGAATGATTAAGTGTTGATCAGTTTAACGTTTTTGCAGATGACCAACAACTTCATTGACTATAATGGATTATTTTTATTAGGACTATACTTGGGATCATTAGAGAAATTTACTTTTCTGTTTTCATTTGAAGAAAAAAGCAGCTCAAGGTCATCGATTGCTGTACGAGGCTTATAACGACCATTGCTCTTTTAACTTCAAGTTCATCTCAAAGTGTTAGATGTTCAAAAGTGGTGATTCTGACAAGGAGAGTAAGGAAAATGAAGGAAGGCCAGAAACGTTTGATAATGCAGAATTGGAGGCATATTGTACGAAGACTCACGTCATACGTTATAACTTTCAGAATCTGGAAGTGACTCAACAAGCAATTTCATTATGCCTCAAAGCCATGGGAATAGTCCACAAGTAAGCAAATTGAGCGCCATACAAATTAAAGCAAAGAGACATTGAAAATAATTTTGCACTTCCAAACAGCTGCTCAAAAGACAGAAACAGAAGTTTTTGCCTCCTTCAAATCGTGACTGGTGACAAAAGTAGATTCATTAACACAATCCGAAGCGAGAGAAATCATGGAGTAAGTCATGCTATGCAGCAACGTAAATGGCGAAGCCAAATATTCATGGATTCAAGCTCATGCGGTTGGACCGACTGAGTGCAGTGAATTATGAGCTGCAAAAACCGAACAAAATCATAAATCACTACCGACCATAATTGACGTGTTTGAGCCGAGCACTGAAGGAGAAACAACCACAGTATGAGCAGAGACAAGACAAAGTTATTTTGCTGCTTGACCACATGTCGTCACACTAGTCAAAATCTACTTGGAATCACTCAAATGAGATATCTTACACTACTCGCCGTATTCTTTTGACATTGCTCCTTCCAACTATGTGACATATCCGAGCAACACTTCTGTCTTTATGAGGAATGCAAAAAAATGGTGGTTCTTTCATAGCCTCTAAAGGCCAGGTTTCTTTCATAGAAAAGCAGTATTCGCATACCGCCAGGATTAAAAGTAGTGGCAAGAGATGGATGACACATTGGGTAATCAATTTGTTATCATTTTTCCACAATAAAACCCCAATGTGCACAAAAAATCCTTTAAAACTTATTTCTACCCAAATATTTTCTCAACAAAAAGGCGAGGTGTATAAAGGTGTGTCTTTTTTCCACAGTAGATTAAAATACAGTAAAAAAATACCTGAACTAAATTTACATCCACGTAGAAAAAAAATAAAAATAAACACAAGAGAGCATTTAACCTTTCTAGTAGGACTGAACATTCAGACATAGCCATTTTACTCAATTGTTTTGAAAATTTTATAATACTGATAAAAGTGAACACATTAGTAAATAAAATGGCAAGAAATTGGAGAACTTTGAACTATAATCACTAAACTATTGAAGGTTATTAAAAAAAAAAATAAGTGGGGGAATAAGTTCAGAATTTTTGCTTCTAAATGTATTTTCAATCAAGATAGATACAATAGGTAGATAATCTGGTGTAAAAAGAAAGGAAAACCCTATCACAAATAAAGCTGTAAACTATAAAACTAATGCATAATAAAAAATTCTCATGATGAGTAAGCAATGACATTTTTATTTAAAAAAAAAAAGATCCAGTGAATTTACCATCACACGCTGAACTTTTTTTTTTTAATATCACATCAATTTTAAAGTTCGTTGTTATAAACGGTGAAATTAATATGGGTCAATGCAGTCACCTTGAAGATAGATTATTTATTTGGTCACATACTAGTGAGACAATTTTGAATCTCTGAGGTTGTCAACAATGAATTTTGAATCACAATTTTGAATCTCTACGCCCTGTTTCAACAAGGCAGTTTAGTTAATTCAACTAAGTTGCCTAGTTGACTGCCATGTGAAGACTTTTCTTGGCTGGTTTCACACTAAGCAACATGTGGAATCAACTTCTCTTCCCAATGGGTTAGAACCCAAGAACCTGGTTAGAGAAAAATGTCGGTTTATTCATTATTGCAAAATTAATCTCACTACTGCCGTGCCCCTTCCCTCCACTCCTTTTAGTTTTGTTGCTATAATCCTCACATTTCACATCCTATCATGGGAATAATACGAATTTCTTCACTGTTCCACATTAAAAATTGTAACGGCAAAGTTTTCTTTGAGTAGCTCAGCCAACTAGGCGACTGGTGGGAATGAGAGAACGTGTGCGACACTTATGCCTGCTTACCCCCTGCTTGTGTTAAGGGGTTTGGGCAGTTCCTAATCATTTACATCATGGCTACACTCCTGAAAACTCATCCGTTAAACTAACTGAATAACTAAGAGGCCTAAGGCTTATAAACCTATATAAATCTATAACCTATATAATATATAAATCAAAGTATTAATTTTAAAAATTAATAATCATTCATCAATAGTTAATTATGCAAATTTCAGATTCAAATGTTGATTGAATTTAACGTTACGGTTATCGGAGATTGACTTTTGTGTATGTCAAAGCATTTTCTTTGATCCATAACAAACACAGACTATTTGAACATAATGTCCTCCAGTTAACCTGATTCCGTTTAAGGTTGAGTAGGATTGTTTTTTAATGTAGTGTTAGATTAAAATTTGTACTAAGTGCAAAGTCATAGAAAAGTAAGACTCAAAGGAAGAAATCAACATGCTTAAATAGCAATGTTTCAACCATAGGAGAGGTACCGTATACGAATATGATGTATGTACCATATGTTTCATTTTCAGGTACACAAAAATAAAAAAAATAAAATAAATAATTTTAAACATTAATTATTCGGAAATCGTGAGATGCTGTCTGGTTCGGTTGTTTCACGATTTCCGAATAATTATCGACCAACGGTCACTAATCACCACACATTTAAACATGTTTTTTTAATACAAGAATAGTTGCTAGGAATTTTTTTAAAAATCCAGTGACATCATTTGGAATAGTAAATTTTTAAATAATGATACTTAAATTTATAAGACAGAATTTGCTGATTTTTCCTTCTCTCTTAAAGTCAAAATGATTCAAGAATGCAATTATTATTTATTTAATGCTTTGTTTAGCTCTGGTAAATTAGTCGTTTTTTTGTTGTTATAGTGAATCCAGATAATTGTGACTGGAAGTGATGCGCAGTTCTAAGATTATTTTATAAGATATTATTTAGATAAGTAATTCAAGATAATAGATTGGACTAGAAAAGGTAGTAAATGGCGTTCGAAATTTTTACATAATGACCTTACATTACAAAAGTGTAAACAATATGTGAAAGCGTTATGTAATACAAACAGGTAATTTGCGTATTATTAATTGATTATTTATATCTAGCAAAAAAGTCAGTCAGTCCATCAAGTTTACAGTGAATATCAAGGATGTCAGGAATTATTTGAAACAAAGCTCATTTATTGCACTGGCATGACTTGGAGTCATAGATTAGGTTGGAATCAATTGTTATTAATAGGGACTGGGTTTATAAGTATTCACACATTTTTTTTCTGTGCCTTGAATTTTTGAAACTTATTTTAAGCAAAAAACAACCTTATTTTATTTTACATATTTGTCAATACACATAATTACATTTTTTGATCCATATTCAATAAAATGAACAAATGATTAAAAATTAAAAAGTATGTATGAATGTAGGAAGGTTTTTTTCTGATGGAAAAAAAATGAGAGGAGAGAGAGAGAGAGAGAGAGAGAGAGAGAGAGAGAGAGAGAGAGTGAATTTAAAAATGTATATTATTTCAATTGAATTTGAAGATTAAGCTTAAATTTTTATTTTATCACTTTTTCACGTTTTTTACACAGACTTCTACAATTCCTTAATTATTAAAAAGATGCGTTTTTATTTTATAGAACTTTTTAGTATTAAAAAGATTAACTTGTTATATACTACATTAAAATTGTCCATTTGTAGTTGTGAGTAAGATTGATGCTATACTCTCAAAGATACATGACATAATAACAATAGAAAAATGAAAAACTTGAAAAACAAGAATTTTTTCTCAAAATTCATGGATTATGGAATATATCAGTGAACTGATCAGAAGAAGGTTAAAACACAAACCAAGTACTGTTTTTCACTTTACAACTAGTAAAGTACAAATAGTAAAATAAATGAAGAGAACAATTTATGATGATGGACTTATATCACAGCGATGTTCAAGTAAGTTTTATCAAGTAAAAAATGAGCCTGCCCATTTTTTTATGTGTATCCATATATGGTACTGAATAGAAGGTATAATTATAGGAAAGTCATACATGATATAAAGCAGTATAATAGCAATAGAAGACAGGAAAATATGAAAATATAGTCTATTTGTAATTAATTATGCATTATTCGTGAAATAACTGCAGTGAAATCAAATCTTGTAAAGTTTTTGGGTTGTAGTACATGGCTGTGAACTGATCGGAAATCAAGTAATGTTTTTCACCTTAGAATCAGTTTTTTTTAAAATGAGGAATAATTAAAGCTTGTAATTGACTAGAATCATCAGGAATGATACAGTCAAAGAAGATTCAGATTTTATGTGTATCCATATAGCATGGGGCGAGTGGAAGGAAATGAAGCTATTTTCTCAGCGAAACATGTCATAACAATAGAGTTTGGGATGTTATTGGGTATGTGGTCCTTCAATGAATCATACTCTGTATGATCATTGTATGATTCATTGAAGGACCACATACCCAATAACATCCCAAACCAGATTATAATCAAAGTTGGTCGATAACTGAACAACCTCTAACAATAGAGGAAATAGAGGACTGGAAAACTCAAAAAGTGTGAAAATTAATAATTGATTGATTTAAGGATCATTATAGGTAGAAATAAACAGCAGCAAGACTAAAATGAGTTTCTTCTTCAGAATTTGCGGTGTGTTAAACATGGCTGTAAATCATAGACGGTTGAATGCACAAAAAATTAAGTTATGTTTTTCACTTTAGAACCAATATTATAAATATTGGGAATTATTAAGGTTGAAATAGACTATCATGATCACTATGATGGACTAGGATCAATAGTAATGATCAAGTCAAAGATGAAACTGTCCATGAAGTTTTTATGTGTAAAGTAGACTCTAATTACCCATGGGGGATATGTACCAATCATCTTCTAGAATAACAAAAAGCGCGGATATTAGAAAACATGTCGGATTTCAGGCTTCAGAGCATTTCCTTCCAGCTGCATAACCATCACGCTTTCTGTATCGTGTATGCCTATTGTCAATGTTATATATGAACATACGTACACATTTTTTCCCCAATAAGAATCCTAATCGCTGGGTTGTTTTTTGTGATTCACATTCCCACTCTCCTGTTCCCTGTCTCCTGTTAGCTCAACTAGAGGGGCAACCGCGGACGAGAGAAAATGAGGGCCTGCTGTACCCATATATTTTGGTGGAGCCGAACCATTCGGAAGGTAATATACCTATTTTCTAAGTAATGCTGTAATAACAATATATGCCTAGAAAACTTGAAAAATTTGGAAAATTATTAATCAATTAACTATTGAAGGATTAATATTGGTTAAAATAAACTGCGGTGAGGGCAAATTGTTTCGCCAAAGAATGTAAATGGAGAATAGTTAATGTTGGAAGTGATTGTAATCAACATCATGACTAGGATTATCAGAGACGATCAAATTTTGAAGAAGAGTCCAACCCCCCAACCCCAAATGAAGTTCTTATATGTATCCATATATGGCAGTGCCTGGAAGGTAACAAAGCTATTTGCCTAGTGAAACAACAAATAATAACAATAAAGAACTGGAAAATTTAAAAAATGTGGACATTACTAGATGATGTTTAAGGATTGATATTGATAGAAATAATTTGCGGCAATACCAAATCGAGCATTTTTTTGTTAATGTTTGTAGATTATGAATCATCATAAGGTTAAAATCACCAATCAACTACTATTTTTTCACTTTTTGGCAAGTGCCCAATATTAAGAATTTTACACAAAGTTGTAATAAATAATCAATATGATAGACAAGGATCGGGGATGATTAAGTAAATTCTATCAAGTCAAAAAGAGCCTGCCCTTAGAGGGGTTTTATGTGTATGCATATACGGTGGTGAGTAGAAAGAATGACACTATTTTCTCAGTCATATATGACATAATAACAATAGAGGATTGGAAAACTAGAAAAATATGGAAAATTACTAACAATTAATGATCGAAGGATTGAAAATGGTAAAAATAAAATTCAGTGAGACTGTTATTTAGCACAAATTGTGTATTGTTTTTCACTTTACAACCAGGGTCTGTAAATGAAAAGTTTCACAGGCAAGTCTCTGTTGGAACAGATTGTAATACCCTGTAAGACCCTGGTGACAGTTGGTGAGCTGACGAAAGGGCAAATAGTATAAATTTAGGCGGTGAGATTTGAGCGGATGAGAAAACACTGATTACTAGTGAAAATTGTTTACCGTCTTTGGGTGGTTCTTGACTGTGCTGTTTCATGGGAGCATCCCTTTCAGGGCAATCGTTGCACGACTCCATCATTTTCGACTGAGCCTCCTGAAACAGAAAAAAGACGTTTTGTTGAAAGTCGTCTCCGGTTTGTTTATACGGAATGTGAATGTGCCGCGCCGCCCCGGGCGGAGGGAAGGCCGGCGGCTCGGGGGGCGGCCGACTCGCGGGACATCCCGGAGGAAATCCCGGCGGCCTCCCCTTCGCTGTTACGGCGGGGCCGGGAAAAGTCCACCCCCGGAGGTAAACGCTTTTCCGGCCCGATCCCGGATTCCGACGAAAGCGATTAAAAGAAAAATTCAAAATGGCTGTCCCACTTCTTAATAGGCCTACGAGAAAAGCCAAATAATTTTACTCTCATACCGAGTATCGGGGATTTCCTCCCTATCGTGAAAACTCACCTAAAGACGCTGCTCCCTCCAAGTCATCGGTGATTCGACGTCGCGTATCCAATAAAAAGCCGGTGCGAACTCAATTTTCATTACTAAAATAAAATTTAATAAATCGAATATTGATAACCTATATGCTAGTTAGGCTATGTGTCTAACACAAACATCGAAAAGGAGCACTGGGCCGACTCTCGAAACGGAAACGTCGATAAACCCCGCCCGAGTACGAATAAATAAAACTTAAAAAATCGAAATTAATACTGCGCCGGTATCACAATTTTTACCGATTTAACATACTTAAAACACTATAGTTTGAGGAGACGACAGTACGCGCAGTGCCATTTCGTAGTTGCGACCGGCCCGTAAGAGCGCGCCCCTGTTTTACACACACACATACACACACACACGCGCTTATACAGGGATGGGCGGGGGAGCGGGCAGAAAAACGGACGGATCCAGGATCAGATGACGGGGAAAAAGGCAAAACGGCGGGGAAAGCGACGGCCGGAGGCGGGACGGCGAATCGGGCGGCACGTGGCCGGCTGACAAGGGCGAAAATACTCAGACGAGAACGATCCCGGCAGATAAACGGCTCCCGCCAAACGGAACGCGCCGCACGGTACGGGTACGGCCCACGACCGGGGATCGCGTCTGCCTGAAAATACACCACCGAGGGTAATTGCGGGGGCGGCTAATCCTCCGAGAGCCGCCGTTGGAAATCCGGCCGGAAAGGCGTCTGACGCTGGCCGGGCGGCTGTCGCGTGAATCTGGTTCGGCGAAGAACGTCGGGTGGTCGGACGGCAAAGGCAAAAGTTGTGGAGACTCGGCAGTCGGCTGCACTCCACGGCAAAATGGCCGCCCGGTTCACATGACTAGCAATTCTGACGTAATGCAACAATAATTTTTGGTTTAAACAAATTCCCGGCACCGCCGCCCCCAAAAACCGCCGACAAACCACAGCTCGATCAATTTCGGCGGTTAATTTACAACTGTAATTACTCCAAACAAAAAAAAATTAACTCCATACCTTTTGTACAACATCCCATCCATTTAGCACTACAGCATCACAAGAACTAATCATTCCATTCCAAACAACACTTTTTCACTTCCATTTTTTTTCAATTATAATTTTCATAAACAAATCGTACATTTTCAATTATGTATTTTTATTTTGTTAAAAAAAAAAACTTTATAAAAATATCCAAACACCAAAATTCCTAAAGAAAATGAATCAATATAAATAAAAATATATATATTCAACTCATTAACGAATATGAATACAAAATATTATGATAGATAGATCCCCCCCCTAGACATAAAAAAATTATTTGTTACTTCCTTGATATTTGGTGACGCGTTCTTATCCCTATATAATAATCGGAGGTAGAATACAATGAAATTTAGAATTTTGGTCTACCATGAAGTTTTAACGCTGTGTGACTGGATGGCGATGAGAAAGTTTTTGGAAAAAGCTCTTTATCTTAAATTTACGACTGCAATATGTACCGTATACAAAGGGTGGTGCATTTTTCGATGCACCATAATAAACATAATGCATCACCTGCTTAAATCGTCTCTGTGCCATTTGTAATTTTCTAATTAAAGTGAATTTGTTGATAGGCACTGAAAGAATTTTATTTCAATTTGTCAATATGGAGTTGTTAATAAATGAATTCCGCCTAACTAAAAATCAATCCGTAATCAAAATAAATAAAACCATAAAATCCACTTATGAGAAAATGTATCAGGTATTTTTCTAAATTTAAAAAAATATTCAGAAAACAATGCAAAAAATGTTTATTGTTGTTAAGAATAAACATTAAGCTAAATAACTGATGTAGTAATTTTTAAATAAATGGAATAATAAAATATTCAAGCACCTAAATCATCATGAATGTATAATTGGTGTATTATAAACGAATAAATATTAAGTCTACATTTATTAACGAATGTGAAAACAAAATATATAAAAATACCTCCTTTTTTTTAATAAATATTTTCAGATAAAACTTTCTTGGTTTTTTATGGCGCGCGTTCTTTGTAATATTTGTAATACAATGAAATATTGCAATATTTGGAATACAATGAAATTTAGCTTTTTGCCCTAGCAATATAAATACAAATTAATTACACTTTTGGAATAGAAATGTATTTAAAATAAGAAAATACAGCTAGAAAATCCAATGATAAGAAATGGAAAACCAAATAAAAAAGCATTTCCAAAGTTGAGAAAAAAATGCTTCCTTGATATCTGATGTCGCGTTCTTATATAACATTTACACGTAGAATGCAATGCATTTTAATTTTTTTTTTTTTTCAGGTCAAGTTTCGCCGCCGTAAAAAAAATATTTTGGACGATGAGAAAGTTGGAAGAAAGCTCCTCCGTCTTCACGACTTTATAGTTCATATTCAGGGTAGAACAGTATTCACCCCAATTGAGACTTGCTGGAAGAAGAGTCAAATTTAAGCACTTAAAATTAACTATATATGACAAAAATCAGGGATATGGCAAATTTGGAAACAAAAACAAAATTAAATAGAAAAAACAGTTCATTCCTCGAAAGATTTCCCATTCATCAAGATTTTGAAACTATTACTAACGATTTAAGCATTTAACAAAAACACCGATGGACAAATTTAACGCACACTATATTTATTTAGTTTAAAATTAAATATATTATCTTTCTACATTAGTTTCAGGTAATTATGAGTCATTAGTCAAAATAAACAGTAAATAATGCTTTGTTTACTACCTGTATATACTTTTGTATTGATTAATCCCATTTGCACAAAAAGTAATATTATGCCCTTCCATTCTGCTACGCCTAAAGAACGCTTTCAGTTAATCTTTTTCATTCGTTGATTTCATTTAATATTATTTGTATTCTTAAACCTTTTTCAATGGGTCCAGTCAGGCATTTGGGAGAGTATGACAGTGTAAGAGTCATAATATTATTAGAGGAAGGATACAGCCTGTAAAAAGTCGCCAGGAGACTGAATTTAAATCACTCTACAACAGGAAGGGCTCTTCGGCGTTTCAAGAGAACCAGGGCTAGTCACACTAGTAGTCCAAGACAGGGTCGACCTAGGTCTACAGACGAGAGGCGATAGATTCATCCGTCACCAGGCTTTACGAAACCTCAGCATTGCAATTAACTGATAGCGGAAAAATAATAATAATAGAACCTCAGAGATAAAAAAATATGTGAAAATGTAATTGATATAAAGTACCATCAGACTGTTTACGTTTACAAAACACCATTACACCATTACATTCGTGCCTCACAAATATCAATGACGAAAATTACCATACATTATCAATGACGAAAAAATTAATTAATCTTGTGAATTGAAATGAAGCCTAACGTGCGACAAGTGTGAAAACTAATACCTTGTGCCATTTAAACTGTCAAGAAGAAGAAAATAAACAAAAGATAAGAGAATTAATACATTTAATTACCAAAGTGTATTGCCTTATTTAATATACATTAATTGTAATATACCACCATTAGAAAGGTAATTGTATTATGATCGTTGATCAATACTTCTTCGCAAGCCTTTTTTTCACATCCGGTCTCTTTGTGTAGAAGTAAGATACCGAAATAAATAATAATATAGACAATGTAATATAAGCAATGTGTGTTTTTTGGCGATCGGTAGTTTAATAATATGCTAGATTCGCGAGAAGCGGTCATGAATGGGGAGTTTAGAAAAACACTTTTTTTTGCCGACCTTTATTCGGGTCATTTTCTGGGCATAAAGTCCTATTGGTGTTGTGTGAATTTGCTATAAAACTACGTTTCAAGAGAACATTGTGTGTGTGGGTGTGTGTGAGAGAGAGGGGGGAGAGAAGGAGGGAGGGAGAGAGAGAAGACAGAGAAGGAGGGAGGGAGATAGAGAAAGACAGAGAAGGAGGGAGGGGGAGAGGGAGAGAGAAAGAAAAAATAAAACAATAGCCTCAAAGAGTGATTTTTTTTAATGGTGTCCATCCTGATTTTGTGGAACATTGTCTTTTCCACAATAGTCCTATTGGGCGAAGAAGGAGAAAGTTAGAGAGAAGGAAAGAGCGTGAAAGGCCGGGAGGGGAGAGGGGGAGAGAGATAGAGTGAGAGGGAAAGGAGTGTGGCAAAGGAAGAGAGAGAGAAAAAGATAAATAAAAATAAATAAAAAATAAAGCCAGGTGTGTGTGTGTGGGGGGGAGAAAGATAATTGGAAAAAATATATAAAAAATAAAGCCAGAAGGAGTGGGAGAGAGTAAGAATGAGAGAAAGAATGATTCAGACTGATAAAGAAAGTAAGAAACCGACAAAGAGTGAGAGAAAGATAAATAGAAAGAAAAACAAAGAGACGAAAGTGAGAGAGAGAGAGAGAGAGAGTTGTGAGTACTACGTATATATGAGAAAGAGAGAATGATGGAGCGAATAGGCGATGAGAATTTAAATAGTACAAAATTTAAGTCCATAAAGTGCAAAGTTCCCAAAGATCAAAAATTCCATGAGAACCAAGAAACTAAACAAAAAGACAAATCGTTCTGTCAAAATTGTTAAATTACTATTGTCGAGAGAATAATTTTAATAAAGAAATATTCCATACAAGAGAAGTCCGCCTTGTATAGTAAAAACCCAGCTTATAACTGTATAAAACTGCGTTGTTTTTTTTTAAACCGTTAGAATGAGAAAACCCATGGCATCCATCATTGTTTCTAATTATCCTATCTATCTAGTCATTAATTATTATTCAGATCAGGCACATTTCAAGATGATTTCTATATAATTGTAATAAGTGGCGCACCCAAAAGAAAATAATAATAAAAAACGAAAATCAAAATGTGACTTGTGTGGAGGTTTACGTTGTACTTTACTCGTGTTAAAAGAGGCAGATTTATTTTCATTAAACCCACCCAGTTGTCGTTTATTAGGAAATCGGGTCAAATAACAACTTAATACAAATTAATATTTCTATCAATTGGCTTCTCCCGTCGCATTTTGCCACGTTTCATTTTTAAATCAATTAAAATCCTACAATTGTTCCGTTAAAAGTTATTTAATTAAATGCAGTACTGTTTGTCGCTATTAATTCATACAGCGCTCATGGTTACAATCTACCAAGTGTTGAGTAATAATAAACTCAAGCATTGCATTCCTTCCACTTGCGACATAACAAAGTAAGGGTTACGAAAACAAACTATCAACAATTAATTGTATTTAATCGCAAATAATAATAATAAATACAGTCCACAAACAAAATCTATTTTAGACCACTTATGTTAATTGTTTTCTATTCTACATCGTACTATATACGTGTAGATCATTTATTGAAACTTGCATACTATTGACAGATATTTATGTTTCTTTCTTTATAAACTCATGTTAAATAAGCCATATTTTGGCAAGTAAATGAATGAAAATTGTATTCTGTATTAATACTTAAAGTCCTTGGGGGAAAGCCTGATTATTAAGGCATAACCAAATGATTCTGCGGGCCTAAAGGGAAAGTTTCCCTAACTGCTTCCTTAGAAAGAAATTGCCAATATTACTAGACGTTTAAATGAAGCTATATAAAAAATAATTAAACTGCATTAAAAAACGATAATGGAATAGTTTTCGCCCTTGGAACAGGTAGGTTTCATTTTCGTTAGGGAGGAGGTAAAAATTACTGGGGCTTGCTGCATCAACAACCTTATTCCTACAAGATTAAAACTTCATTTGATAGAAGAAAGAGCAATATTTACAAAAAGTTTAAATGAAGAGCGTTTTCCCTGTAAGCGTTCCTCGTTCTAGAACGGGTTTAAGTAATTAAGCAATCCGCAGCACCCCACAGACTGAACAGGACAATGACCGACCACAAATGAAACTCGTGAAAAATAAACATGCCCAAAGAAAACAATGGCCAAAATTGTGGAGGTTCTGACACCCCTTCATAAAGAACTTCTCACGCGAAACGACCGTATACCAAAACTAGAGCTAGGTTCTTGGCCTGCAGATATACATTTCAAACCAGAAATATGAATTCTGTCTAAATTAAATAGTAAAAGATAAGTAAATGTTTATCACAACAAATAATACAAAATTTACCTATAACCTCTCCATGACTCAAGAACGTTGAACTACATTCTTGAGATTAATATACAAATAAAAAATATTACTTTAACAGGGACGCCCCGAGTAAAATAAAACCACACTATCGATTTGTCAGGCCAGAAACGCCATCAAGTTGAAATTAAGTCCACTCGTGTACGTCTAATAAGTTAGGATCATTATGTTCATCAGGATTGTCTAAGTCGTGTGATTTAGTTGGTATTTGATTAGTGTGAATATCCATTGGTTTTCACCAAGCACAAACAGCGAGAGCAGACGGACCGGAACTAATCGATCACATCGCGAAAAGAGTAAGCGAGCACTTCCGCAGAAAATAAAACGATTCCCGGCCATAAAAGTTATGTAAATTTTACTAGATAAGTTGCTTATTTTTAAATTTGCAGGGGGTCAACAACATGCTTGCTTATGCAAAGGTGTTTAGAAAATCAATTTACAAGAAGATCTGTTGATAAAATTATCGACAACATGGTTATAAAACGTGCCGGAACGCGACCTTTCATATAAAGTTGTATACACCTATGCGCAAATACGGTACACATCAAGATTCTAAATAGTTTCTAATTACTTTCTCGCCTAATTACTTGTTTTGTAACATATTCACGTCCCGGTCTTAGAATCCGTTTATCAGGATTGATAGACTTGATGTATGGATTTTTTTCTTGCTAAATCCTATAATTAAAAGATAAGAACAGTCAGTAACATTTATCTCCGTTAAACATGACAAAAACAAACAATCGATTTAGCTACTAATTATACTGATAATTCGAACTTCTCCACTTCAACATCATATCCACTGCCTTACTCACCTGCCTATCTATTGTATGTTTCTTTTTTTCTTTTAGCTGTGTATATTTTATTTTTATCCCTACTTCCTCTCTTCTCATTTTATTCTTTCTTTGCCTCCCTATCTTTGCTCTCTCTCTCTTTCTCTATCGCCAACTCTCCCTTCCTCCTCTATCTACCTCGCTATTCAATTATTCTTTCTTTTCCTCTTTCTTCTCACTTCTTTCTTTCCATTTCTTACACTACCTATCCATCTATCTCTGTCCCCCTATCTCTATTTTATCTAACTCCCTCTCTTCCCACTCCTTTTGTTGTTCGTTTCCTTATCCCTTTTCTCATATACCTCTCTATTGTATTTTTCTTTCTCTTTCTTTCCCACTTCTCACTCCTTTCTTATCTCGTCTCTTATTATATCTAAGACGATATTCAATCATCCTATCTCTATTTTTGTTCTTATGTTCCCTTTTCTCATTCTTTTCTTTTCTCGATTCTCCCCCCTCTATCTCTCCCTACCTCTGTTTTCTCTTTCTTTCTCTACTTCCCTCTTTTATCACTCCTTTCTTTGTTTGTCTCTCAATTTTTCTTTATGTCTCACCTTTCTCTCCTTCTCCCCCTAGCGCTACCTCTTTATTTTATTTTTTCTCTTTCTCTTCTTCTCCCTCTCATTTTCTTTTCTCGTCACTCATTTTGTCTATCCTTCCCTAACTAACTACTATACTTTTTCTCTACCTCCCGCTCTTTTCACTCCTCTGTTTGTTTGTCTCCCTAATTCTCTTTGTCGCACAGAACCCATTTATCGCCCACACATTTGTTAGAACATTGATACACTGACAATATCTACAATCCATAAATAACTAATAACTTGTTTGTAATATTCAAGGCTCATACCTGGAACTTTATCAATATTCTCGAAGCCAATATTTCAGGTTCGCATTACCAGCTACCTAAAGCCTAGATTTCGTACTCGTTGGAGGGACATTAATTACTTTGGCTATAGCTAGAGTAATTTTAACACTAACAATATTTTCAAAACTTGATAACACTAATAATGTTTATGCATCTTACTACTTCTTAGAGCTTAGAAACTCTACTTACAGCCTTGATATTTTCATGAAGCAAGTATTTCAAACATCACATTACCTTATTACATATCATTACCTAACATCAACTATCTATACGATATAAAATTCTGGAATGTAATAACATGTTTCGTATACTGATAACATAGAACATGCTTGTATTTCGGCTCAAAACCGTATAATTAGAATCTTAGAAATTCATGACTAATAGTATTTCTTAGATCATCGAACTTAAAGCCTGCAGCATTATTCTATTACATGCAGACTTCATTTTTTGATATTGTCCATCCTGATTTTGTGGAACTCCACAATAGGCCTACCCATCAACTTATCCAGACTTCATTTCAAAAGTTCATTCGTCGAGGATAAAAAATTAACAATGGACTGTGACGCAATTGCTTGGTTGTCCACTTGAGTAACGTCGATCCAAAAGACAGAAATACTAGATATTCCAATAATGCCATTGTAAAGGGTATAAGCTGAATTTATGGAAACACGCAAAACAAGCAACCATAATTATTTTTTTGGGCGAAAGATTAGTCGGAAACGCGGAAAAGGCTGGCCAACGCATACTTTTATGATCTCTAGATTGGGCGGTGCCGCCGGTTTGCCCACCCGGCCCCACACCCCTTGAAACGGGTACCCCGTAGGACACGGTTTGGGTCGACGATCGCCTATTATGTTATGCTCTCTTGTTTCTGAGCGCATGCGCTTTAAATTCACCATTTTCTTCTTTCTCCTTCGTCCTTTCCTTTCTCTTAACATCGCTCTTTGGCCGAAGTTCGCTCTCCCTCCGGACTCGCTCCCTCCCTCCACCGCAAAGGCGACTCTCAGCTCCACGCCACCCTTCAGAGTTGCGAAGTGGAATTCACTTTATTCCATCAGACACATCATCCGACAAATCTGAACAGATTTTTCCTACTTTGGATTCTAAATAGAATAACCCCTATACGGGTTGGATTACATTTTTTCTCTCTCTTTTTAATATGAAATAATGAAGAACGATTCCATATATACGACCAAACCCTTGTTACTAAAAACCGACAGTTATCTTTTGATCCAGAGATAGAGTTCCTATCCAAAGTTTACCCAGAATCTTGCTAGGCTTCAAATTTTAAAAAATCTTTTAGTTTCTTCCTCTTCGCTCTTCCAAAATTTTAATGGTACGGTCGAACCCACTCCCGAGCTAATCGAAGATGTGTTTAATTAATGATACATTTATTAAACACAAGGCTTGAACTAGTGAAAAGGTTATCAAAAATTAAATGAGATAAATCGCATTTGATTACTTTTATTCATTTATGATCTCAGCGAGACACTGATTTTTTCTATCTGCGTGGGCGTATGTCCGCGAGGACGAACAGACACTTCAGTTGAAGGATTGTATGTATTAACTTAAACTTTTTATAATAATTCACTATCCTGTCATCTTCATGACAACAATAATTTCACACTTTTTGTTTAAACCAATTATCTTCAGTATTTTATCTTGCAAATTATTTTCCTCATATATATTTTACAGTTATCGATAAAGACGATTTTTTACTGATTAGATGTGCAATTTATTTTCGAATAGGTTTTTTTAAATATATACGATTGAACTATCTGATCCTTACTGATCTGTTCTGATTCTACAATATACAAAAAATCACATGATAGACATCAAGCTAAGGCATTATATGTGCTGATACACTACATAAAATAGGTACCCCCGCCCCCCAAAAAAAGAATAAATAAAAAATAAAGCGAGATTTTTATTAGGTTCAGAGCTCAAAATAACAGAATACAGTAAAAAAAAGAACTGTCATGCTAAAACAATATACCATAATAAACTACTAAAAATAGTACTTCCTGATTTTTTAGGACAAAAGTGATATGAATTTATTTAGCACAAAGAAACACCTAAAAAGTTTTAATTAACCAACAATATTGGCCTTAAAAGGCCTTAAGTGACGGACATTTCTCACAAAAATACTTCAGATTTTAAAGTTAAACTACTCACTATTACAACAAAACATTTCTTACTTTTATGCTAACAAAATAAGAAAAACATCCTATCAAAAGCGTTAAGTATTTATGTTAAACAACAGTTTCTAGTAGTAGAACATAAAGCAAGTAATTTCTGTTTTTTAGGCTAAAAGTGAAGGGCTTGTCTCGTACAAAACGCTCAAATTTTAAAGGTGAACTAATTTTTCAAAACAAAAAGTAGATACGCTTTTCAGATGATAATACCACAAATTAGAAAAAGTTGTCCATTGATTTTTGTCAAAGTAGTAAAAATTTAAGGGTAAGTTTTTTTTTATAAAACAAAAATATCTCTTGGTGGTTCTTAGGGAAAAATAATGGAAAATGTACCATGTAAAGCTCTAAAGGTCTATTCGAGTTAAACGACTAAATTAATATTGTACAACCAAGTTTTTTTGATAAAAAATATAACAACCTGGTGTAATTACTTTAAAGTTAAATGTTTCAAAATTTTATTAAGTTGCAACTTGGTTCTAAGTCATAAGTAGGCAGAACATTTTTGATGTAGGCAAACAATTTTTTTATGGGAAACGCTCTAATATAATAAATAAGTAAGAGAAAATTGTAATTTTTTTAAGGTAAAAAAGGTCAAACATATTAACTATTAGTCCAACTAAATGGTTGTTATACTTATAGATCAAAAATTTTAAAAATCTATAAACTGGCTTTTAAATTTTGTTGGTACTACGCGTAAAAATTGACGGAACGTTTCTCATGTAACCACACACAACATTTTCAAGTTGTAGATGTAGATGTAATTTTAGGGTATGGTATACTGCGCCCTTTAAGAGCTATTGTATCCGCCGTGCACTGCCCAAAGCACATCGGTGAGTCCTATTTCATCAAGAAACTTGATTAACAGGCCCGGTTTCAGGGTTGAAGCTCTTCTATGGTTACATTATACATCCCAAAACATTTCCTCCTGCGGGCTAGTGTAGCTTCACAGTTTGTTAGTAGATGTGTTGGTGTCTCTTCTGCCTCTTTGCAGAATCTGCATGTGCCATTTTGGATTATTCCTTTAAGTGTCCATTTAACTTGCAGTGTCCTGTTAGGTCGCAGTTTATTCGTGCTTCCCTTGACACATTCTGTAATTTCTTTCCTTCCAAAATTGGTTAGAAGATTCTTGGATTGTCTGTGTCCAATGAGTGAATTCTATAGTTCCCTCATTTTCTTTTTGTCCTTCTGTCTGAGATTCTCGTTAATAGTGAGGGTTCCTATGCCACAGAAGGGTTCAGGTCCTGTCAGCGGTGTAGCAGCTCCTTGCCTTGCAAGGGTGTCCGCTGTCTCATTGCCTTTTACTCCCATGTGTCCTGGGACCCAGCAGAGGCTGACTTTGTTTTACGTACCTAATGTGTTTAGTTTGGTTTAGTTCAGCACCATCCTTGAGCTAATGATATTTGAGCTTAGTGCTTCGATGCCTGCTGATATGATAGCTATATTCTTGTTTTTGTACCCTTTACTTAGGTTGAGTTGGGTACATCTTTCGATTGCGTGAATGTCAGCTTGGAAGATACTGGTGTATTTTCCCATGGGTTCTGAGTATTTGGTTCCAGGTCCAACTGTACCTTCTTGTGTTCTAGATCCATATGTGTACCAAAGGATGGTGCCATTCTTGTAAGAGGTGTTTCCTTCTCGTTCCCATTCTTTTTTGGTGCCTAGGTTTATTTGGAAGTTTTGATTAAATTCAAACCTGTTCATGTCGTCTTTTGCAGCATCGGATGATCTTTCCATAGTTTGTTGCTATCTCTCCATTTTAGTTTTATTCCTGCTGGAGGTTTCTCTTTGGTAAAATTAATGATGGATTTCTGCGATGTCCTTATTACCATGTGGTGTAGGGGGATTAATCCCAGTACTCTTTCCATGCTAATTGTAGGACATGTTCTCATTGCTCCCGTTATGCAGACGCATGCATGTCTGTATTTTTGTGAGTTCTTTCCTTTTACTTACTTGTTCTGCTTTGTCAGCCCAGGCTATGGCTCCGTATGTTAGTAAAAGTCTTACTTCCATAGCAGGGTTTCCGGTCTGCATCCCCAGTTCCTTCCTGCTATTCTTCTGCACACCATCAAAGCTCGCGTAGCCTTCGTGATGGCAGAGCCAATGTGTTTCTTAAATGTTAGTGTTTTATCTAGTTTGATGACCAGATATTTGACTTCTTTTTTTATTTCTATCACGGTATTATTGAATGTTATTTGCCTCGTGTGATCTAGTTTCCTTTTCCGTGTAAAAGCAACTATAGTGTCCTAATTCAGCGGTTTTACACCATTCTTCTGTGATTTTTAGACCCTCTTGTATTATATCACAGAGAGTTTCCTCGAATTTTTCCCTGGCAGTCAGGTCTATGTCGTCCGCATATCCCTGACATTTTATCCTTGTACGGTCAAGGGTCTCGAGCAGCATCAACTGTTAGGCTCCATAGAAGAGGTGACAGCACCCCTCCTTGAGGACATCCCTTGGTTGTGCTAATTTCTGTAATGTCTGTTCCTATATTTGTTTCAGCTATTCTAGCTCTTAGCATTTCTCCAATCGATCTGGATGTGGTTTGGTCTACGTGTTTTTTCCCTAGGGAGACCTTCATTGATGCATGAGATGCATTGTCGAAGGCTCCCTCGATATCGAGGAACGCCAGATTGCTATTTCCTTTGTTTCCAGTGTTTCCTTTAGGTCACTAGTTAGCTGGTACAATGCAGTTTCTGTTGATCTTACTGCTCTGTATGCATGTTGTCAGTGATGGAGAAGTTTATCTACCAGTGCTGTCGTACTTATACGGTTGTCTGTCAGCTGTTCAAGGGTTTTTAGTAGAAAGGATGTTAAGCTGATTGGTCTGTAGGATTAGGCAGTGTAGGGTCTCTTTCTCCCAGTTTCGGTATAAACACTGCGTTTGCCCTACGGCATGTCTGTGGTATTTAACCTAGTGCTAAGCTCCTTAGCTTTCAGCGATTGATAGATATAATCGCATCAATGTTGGAGTGATTATATCCACTCGTTTTGCAGGATGGGAAAAATCCCATCCGTTCCTGGTGCTTTGTATAGGCTGAAAGTATTAATCACCCAGAGGACAAACAATTGACATTGTGACAAACAATTTATCATGACCAAAAAAAAATTTAAAAAGTAAGGCAACTTTATTATAATCCTGCTTAGTCCTAACAAAAATACTGCAAAGACATCTTGATATTTAAAATTAAAATAGCTTAAAACAATAAAAAAAAAGTACAAAAGTTTCACAACAAAACTGACTAAACAAGTGCTTTGTAATACATGTATTGTTTGAGCGTTTAAACTAAAACCATTTTGAATAGAACATACGCAAAGAAGTAAGTCTTCCTAGCTTTTAAGTCAAAAGTGACGGATAAATGAGCCCTAACATTTTAATATAAAATTTTCAAAATTAGACTATTTTTTGATATAACGAATTAGCACTAAATTATTATTTTGGGCTTTTTAAGTTAAATGGCAAATATTCGTCATAACAATATTTAGAATCGAAACCAGCTTTTATTGGAATAAAATAGTACAAAATGATGTTCTAGCATTTCAAAGAAATGTTACTTAGTTTTAAGTTGAAAATTGAGAGCTCATAAAAAATGCACACATTTGTAACATTGAGGGCTTTTAAATAGGAAAGAATGGTGATAAAACAGTCATTCTTATTTTTTAGAACAAATGCGATAGGCTCAATAAGATCTTAACATGGAACTACCTTTCTAATTTTCCAATGTAAAAAGTTCTAAGATTTGATGGTAAACAGCTGTTGGGAAATACGTAAGTAGTCCCTAATTTTATTTTAAGTCAAAAATTCATTTTGTTAAGATGCCATGTATTCAGGAATATGAAAATGACCCATACAAAACTCGACCGAGAAAAGAATTATTCCAACGTTCATTACAAATAATTTCTAGAGTTTTAAAATTTTATTGCCCAATAGCATAGACTAAAAACAGAAAATACATTTCTAAATAATTTGAACGTTTTGTTATTTGCAATACTAGGTCGGACATGGCAATAATGGATTTTTCTTGTGTTATTAAAGTAAAAGGTATTGAGTGATTCTATGATAAAAACATCATCCCATTTCAGCGAGAATGAATGTTATTTTTAAATCCAACACCAACAACAAATTGTTTGTAATCTAAGACCGTTCCAGGAGCGCAGAGTCGTTCAGAAAAAAATGTTTTACAGATTTCAATATCCACTGGTCCCCTCCTCGTTGACTTAAAAATAATTATAACAATTACGATCCAGTTTGTTTACAAAATATTCGAAAACATTGTAAATCAACCGAAAACCGTTCAACCGTGGAAAAAAAGATGAAGTCAACACGGTTTTAAGAAGGCAGCAATTTAGGTCAGGTATCGTGCAAGTGGGAGATACCGTTAGGGGTGCAGTAGGAATTTTATAATCAATAAGATAGTAAATTTAAACTTGGCGATTTTAACAGTTTCGAATAGTTGGGAATTTAATGTTTTCAATGTTTTCAAGGAAATATTTGCTAATAAAGCTTTTTCATGATAAGATTTTGTAGGTAAGATTGGACGCTCTCTGCCAATATGATAACAAGAAAATATGTAATGAGTTATTAAAGAAATTCCATTTCTTCTCCAACTTAAGTACTCTTCAATATATTCAATATATATAGCAAAAAAATATATTATATAATTATAAACCCTAGTAGATAACTTCGTTGGTATATTATGTATAGAAGTTTAAAATGAAGAAGCAACAAATATTTATGTACATCAAAATGATCTTATGGGATCGATTCTTCTATTTATAAATATATATATTTATGCTATATGAAAAAAAAAACGTTTAACGACAACATACACAACGTACAGAGAAACAAATGTCGGGGAGCATAAAACGGCTTACCTCTCTTATCAAGAAAAAGTCAGCAGGCGTGGAGGAATGCTTCCGAGGCGAAACTTGAAGGGCTACGGCATTCATCAGATACCTGACGAAATTCAACAGCTGTATATGGCAATATCTGTAACAAAATTGATAAAACATAAGCATATTAAAATACGTATGCTCTAAGGTGTAATCCTATATGTTTTATACGTGTCAAAAAATTCAATCAAACGACTACACCTGTATTTTCATTAAATATTAATATTGTTTATATTTCATTATCATGTTTTATTTTACACCCGCATCGTGCTTTATTTCCGACCTGTTGGCGTAATGCAATACATCCACAGAAAGAGCCTCCGGTACAGAACATAAACACACCGTCATGTACGGCTCGTTAGGTTAAACTAAATTTACTCAGACCTGTTTTAGAGCATGTTTGTATTGGGAAGTAATATTAAAATAATAATCTACAGGCTGACAATGTTTGCTGTATCCAATTTCTATCATGTTCAAAAATCAAAGACCGCATACTTGCCACACAAAATCATCATGGACAGTCCAGTTGTAATAATACACAACCATATTTAAAAGAATTAATCAAAACAAAATCGTAACATATTCTGTACTGTTCTGAATCTCCATTACAAATTGAAATGATTGAAATGAGACAAGTGAAAAGGAAAAATACACGTTGAAATTCAAAAAAGGTGTTAAAAAATGGACTATCTGTCACCATGTTCTGTCGCTCCGATACTAAATCTTGTGGTTTCACTATTCTACACATAGAAAATTACAGTTTTATTATATTCACGCCATAAAATATTATAAAGAGTCGAATGAAAGAAGTCCTAACGAGTTTAAATGCATCGACTTATTAATGGCATTGGAGGATGAGGACACATTAACTGTAGCAGAGTTACTAAAGAGATTTTAGGACCCTCCAACACCTCTTGTGGCCGATGTTATATAACAAAAAACATCTCTTCACAAGACAGCAATTAATTATACATGAGTATGCATACCGGCCGGAGGAAGATCTGCAAGACCAACATAGACCCAGATACCTCCGTTTCAGAATGGGCCAACAGAAAACAAAAGGAGAAATGGGCGAACTCAAAACTAGACATAGTAACCTCATTTTCAAAGAATCCCAATTTAGCCAAACATTGATACAAATAGACAGGCTACAACTTAAAAAAGCTGTACAATAAGAGTACATTCGATTATGACTCCATTTGTAAATTATTTAACAAGGGGGACGAAACAGCCATATTATAACCGATCAATGGGGACATAACATAGAACACCAAGGATGACCAGATAAAGGGACTCTTGATAAGATGGTCAAGAAAGTCGAACTGAACTAAGAAACTATGCTACACAATAAGACTGGGAATACAACCTCCACTTCCTAGTATTCTTCATCAACATCACTATATAGATGAGCAAAAATAATACCGAGGAGAGTCGGTGGCCGCAATAGTTAAGGCATTGACACGGCGCTCGTCACTTTAAGGTAAAGGTCCCGGATTCCGATCCACCAGCCCTGCACTCTAACGCACTCCGAGGTGTGACCTCTGCCGGTGATGCTAAGTGAAGATTGTGTAGCTTTACAGTTGTAACTGTGTTGTTTAGCTATAAACAAAGTGAGGACAATACGTCCCTACTGTAAGTTAAGGAGCCGGTTTTCGAGTCACACAAACCAATCATTTAGATAGGAATAAGATAGCCAAACCCAGAAAGAATATTTCAGGACGATTAGGTACAGTCAAGCAACTTATACCCGTTAAGCGCCTGCCATGATAACGTCAAGGCAAGAGAGGTGTTTTGCCTCATCCTGCTTATTTCCATGATATATAATTTCCATCGCCCTTCACAGTTCCAGTGCTGGTAGTTATTTCCAAATTAAGCATGGGAACATTTGTGCATTATTACATTAGGGCCAGCCCTATGCTCGTTGTACAATCACTAGAGTAAAACCCGCGGAAAAAATCCATCAATTAACTTTTAACTATTGTACCTATAGTCTTAACCAACAAAAAAGCATACCTGTTGTTTTTCATAAAAGCATTGAGCCCCCCCCCACCCTTGGAACGACCAAATTTATAATTTCTTAATGCTGGAACCCACTTTAATTTATACTCTCCAAAAAACCTCACTAAAGTAGGTAATTAAATTTATCTTCCGTTATAAATGTTTCTATACAATGAACACATCAACACATTTAAAAAAATTAACAAACATAAAATTGTTTATTTTACTATTAAGATCATTATCATTATAAGATACAATACTAAACGAATAACAAAATTCCTTATTTTTAGATAATATCTGACAGAGAGTGGGATATAATCATGCTTACGTTACATTGATCTTCTGTTTTGTATTTTCAACCTTTAATAAACAAACAAACTTTGGAAAGTCATCCTCCAGCTGCTCATTAAGTTTCTGAACGCCGCCCGAATTGTCATCGTGTAGGACTCAATTTAAATTAGTGATTTAATAATTTGATAGAATCCTTAAAAACTGATATTTCAATTCCATCTCTGACACGGAGTATCTCTTCCAATTGCTAACAATTTGGATCTATTTCGTCTCATGTTGGTAGGAAGATCTTGCTGAACGGCGTAGCCAGTGTTCTTAAAAATGTTCGCAGCCCGAATAATCTAAATTTATCATTTTGAAACGTAAAAGAAACAAGTAAAGGCCTATCTTGATCGTCCATTCTTCCCAGGGGGGGTCACATGTAGACATATTTCATCCAAATTTACAGGTAGAGTTTGTTTACAACAATCAATAACCAATTTGGTTAGGTCAGTCTCGCTGGACAATTTTAGGCACACACATATAAGATTAGAACGCCGATAAGTATAATCCATTTCCTCCATAAAATTGTTTTATTTCTCCCATATATTCTTTATTGTAGGCAATTCTTCACAGAGGTGTCTGGTTTCTTCCCTTAATGCCTTACTTTCTTCTCGTAGAACGCCGAAGCCCTCTTTTGACCATCGAACTTAACTTTTTGTCAAGTATACAAAGCCCCTAACCAACCCTTAACCAATAAATAGGAGTACACATCTGATATCAACTGGCTTGAAAATTCCGCACGATAAGCTTTAGGTGATGGAAAGCACGCTAAGACATGAACTTAACGATTGTAAACAAATATATAGGCTAATGGCCAGAAAACATTCTAGGAAACTAATCCAATCCTATGGTAGTTTATTTTATGGCCTTAAAAAATTTAACTGACACAAGTTGAACTTTTTTTACATTACAATTAATTTTTTAAATACATACTTCCTTGTTATTTCTAGTCTCTGAATCATCAATTTCAAAATTCAAAGGCTTTGAATCACTTAAAAACTGCTGTTAACGAGAGCATGCTGTAGAACGAAAAGCGTGCAGCACTGCACGCGAAAATCGATGGGACGCCGACCTGGTCGAGTCAAAAACTATCTTGATCAAATGACAATATACAACAAACAATTTTTTTCGGCTTGGATCTTATAAAAAAACCTTATAAAAAATAACATAATTGCTCATGACAAATAAATTAAAAAAGAAACAACAGAAAAAAATTGTAAAAAAAACCGTTACATACGATTTATAAGTTTTATGATTAAAATAAAAACAACAAAGTAGCTTTTAAGAAATTAATGTTGTGTCTTAAAAGAATTCATACTCGACCTACAAAAAGGATCGTAAAAGTAACAGAAACGTTAATGGACGATAGTCGTTTAGTCAATGAATTTATTGCCTTAATTAAGTAAAATAAATAGTCAATTTTTGTCAGTTTTGAAAGTAGGCTTAAGTGTTCGAAGAATGAAGTACAAAGGGCTGAACCCATAAAATAATAACACCGCTTTCCTACTACTATCGTAACAAATATACATTTTGACTGTGTTTTTTCCAGTCAAATGTTTTAACCGTCATATCGGACTAGTGGGTTTGTTAATAGTCTTGCCTTTCAACGAAAACCTTTTTTTCATTTGCTGAAATCCAAGCATGAACCGTTTATATTTAATAAATTTTTAATAAATTGAAGGGGTACCTGAGGAGTGATGAAGTGTTCCATCATTTTTGAGGATAACCGGGCTGTTCCGTGAAATGTTTGGTCGTGTTAACTGTTGATTATCTGAAAGGTGTTTTACATTCTTTTGAGACTAACTTATTGCCATGGTTTCAATTTTTTATTATCAAATTTCAAAACCTTTCAGTTTTGAGGTTTAAGATTAAAATCAGAAACAAAAGCCTGCTTTATTTGATTTTTTTTTTTAAATTTACAGAGCACCCGCTTTAAAAAGATGCTGAAAGATGGAGGAGCATGTTTTTGGCATACCCTTCAGACCATATGCCTTTTCAAAACCAACAAACCTTAGATACGAATAGACCTGATTGTGCATTTTACAAAAACAAGCACGGGATAATAATGAAAAATACAAATTTATTTCGTAATTATTCCAGCTAATTCCTATTCCAGACTAGAAATGATGACAATTCATAATCCTACACAGCAAATAGTACAATCCCAATAGATACACGTTAATTTTCACAATAGCTGAGATTTTTGTAAAAATATTTAAATAAGAAATGAATAAAATAAACATTACAAAGGAATAAACAAAAGCTTGTTAAGAATTTTAATATTCTAGGGCTTAACGTCGACCCTTTAAAATTATCTTGTTAAGTATTCCATTTCGTTTTTAAAGTCACAATATATCTAAAAATAAGGTTACCAAATTAGTTTTCACGGAGAAAAAAAAATGTTACGACGAATAAAATGATCTGTTAGCGGAATTAGATCATCAAAATTACATAATATCTTCTTGATAAAAATATAATAATCATAAAATCAATATGGTTGGGATTTGATAACCAGAAGCTTTTGAAATCGTTCCTTTTCGAGTATATTTTTAATAACCGCATAATTCATTCAAGACTTTTGTAACTGTTTTTTCATAACCATTTGTCATCACAAATAAAAAACAAGACCCATCATTCTCGGGGTTAGATTAAAGAGTAGCTTGTAAGGCTTTCACGAACCAACTTAACTATGAAATGCAGCCCGCACTATAACAGAAAGCATAAAAATATCACGAGTTGAATTTCCGTTGTAACCTTGAATGCCCTGGGGTAGCACTGGAAACGATCGCTTCGAATTCCAATATACCAAGGTCGGAGGCATGCACCGATTCATTGAACCGTAAAATATTCCATGGTTCTCCCATTAAAAGGGTCACTCGGGCAATGATATCGCGGTGACAATTCTGAAAATGAAACACTTGCTGGAATGGTGAAAGAATTCCGATGCCGAATGTGAAGAACGTTTCAAAAATGCAGCTGCCTCTTTGGCAATACGAACGGGGCTTAGAATCGGTTCGACGGGCGGAGTTGTACCAGATGATATCCAGAAATCGATATTTTATTCACTTGAAATCGTGGCCAGCCTTTTCTTAAGGTTGTCATGAAAAAAGCCAAGAACTTTAAAGCTGCACGTACAAAGAGAAATTTTCAATCTAATCGTAACCGTACATATCTTTAAAGGGGCTTAAAGAAAATACATATCTGCGCATAAAAATGTCGGTAAAACACAAATTAAAGTTACACTGTGAAATAACCAGACTTTTTAATAAGTCTTTTATTCACACAACTGTTATAATATTCTCTATCATCTGTGGTTTTACTGACCAATTAACAATATTGTTTAGATTGTCGATTATTAAAAATATAAGAGTGGTGAACACAGTGATGGTCCACGCAAATAATAAAATTTTGAAATCAATGTGAAAATTAGCGATTCTTTGTCCCACATACAAAAAAGGTATCGCATTTCTGTCAACGGTGTACAAGGCCTTATCTTCCTTCAATAACAGACTAGCCGCAAGGGAAGGTGACCGGAGGGTATCATAGACAGAAAACAATTTATTCAGAGTTCGGAATATAAAATAGACTTGTACCATCATCTACGAAGATTCAATCAGACCTACGATTCTGTGGATAGAAGAGTTACTGAACGCTATAAGAACTCTAGGCATTTCTGAAAAATTAATTAGTACAACAAGAATGACACTGGAAAATTTTATTCCTCTATAAATAAACCCTACCAGAGGAAAAAGCCGTGGCTCACAATGATAAACATGAATAATCAAGTCCATGGAATACTTGTAGAATACTTTTGCGAAACATGTGTTATACTAGACAATCTTGAGCATCACATTATGACTTGAACCAAACATTAATTAAGTCATAAAAATCCCTAATGGAGAGTCTACAAGGTTGGAAATACTTGGATTTTTGGAAAAACCTGTAAATGTCAAGTCTCTTATGGACCCTGAGAGTTCAGGTTTATGAGGCGATTCTGGCTAATGCTCAGGCTGGTAATACACAAATTTAGAGCCGTACGTCTGGGAGATGTCAACTTTTCCACGTATCTCGATGAAGTGGTTTTTATTCACACCTCCGGGCGACCTCCCTAAATACGGGAATAGATAAAAATTAAAGCCGTCCTCTTCCATCGGCTTGTCGACTGCTTGGCCCTCATTTTAAAACCATCCATGCTAAATATAAAAAAAAGACCCACCAAACGAAAAAAAAGTGTAAGTATTTATAATAGAATGTCTCAGGAACTGCATATGCTAACGACATTAATAACAGGTTAAGGTTAATAGTTATATTAACAAGATTAAAAAAGTCAGGCGTTTTAGGTCAGCGAGAATAAATCTGTTTAAATTCAGACATTCAGGAATCACCCAATAAACCCTAAAGCTTTGCGGTTAATCGAGCACGTGTTTCCTACTGCGGGTATTATTACGATGAGTAGAAACGAAGTAGAAGCAGAGATAAAAGCGAGTATACATACCATCCGGCAATACATCCCTGTTTGCTTCGGCGAAGACTATTCGCCCTAAACTGGTGAATGGACAGTGACCTGTTAAAGACAGCACCCTACTAGGAGTACAAGGGGACACCAAAAGAGCTCGGCTGGTTAAGTCGTGTGGGGAGAATAGAACAGGAAAGCCTATCCAAGAGGCTTCTCCTTCAATCGACCTGGTGGTTATCGAACTTGAAGACCACCCTCTCGCTGGTTTAGACTTCCATGAACGTTATCATCACCAACTTGGATGTCCGACGATGGAAAGAAAAAGCTCGAGATAGGAATGAATGGCAGAAACATTTGAACGAGGTCCGTTGGTACTGAAGTGCCAACACAATAATAATAATCTCTGCTACAACTTAATTCTTTAGGCATTATTAAGTCCACGCATCTTTTTCGTGTGAGACGCCCATGGTTCTTTGGCGACAGAAGAAACATTCAGCTTCTTGTGCAGAATTTCTCATCCATGATGAGGACAAAATAGCTAGTTTTTCTTTGTATAGGCCACAGATATCCTAGAAACATCTTATGCAGAATGGCAGGAAGAAACTGGGGATGTAGGCCAGAAACCCTGTTATGGATGTACACCATGATAGTAAGACCTTTACTTACATACGGAGCTATGGCCTGGGCTGATGAATCGGAACAAATAACCAAAAGGAAAGAACTCTCAAAAATACAGAGACTTGCATGCATCTGCATAACGGGAGCAATGAGAACATGTCCTACAATTAGCATGGAAAAGATATTGGGACTAATCCCCCTACATCACATGATAGAAAGGACAGCACAGAAAACTATAATTAACATCATTAGAGAGAAACCTCCAACAGGAATAAAACTGAAATGGAGAGACAGAAACAAACTGTGGAAAAACCATCCTTCACTCATGGCTCCAAGAGACGACATGAACAGGAGGTTTGAATTTAACCATAAATTCCGAATACATCTGGGCACCAAAAAGGAATGGGAAAGAGAGGGAAATAACTCCCTCAAAAATGGCACCATCCTTTGGTACACAGATGGATATAGAACGCAGGAAGGTACGGGGGGCAGGAGTGTTCGGACCCGGAACCAAATACTCAGAACCCATGGGAAAGCACACCAGTATCTTCCAAGCTGAAATTCATGCAATTGAAAGATGTATCCAATTCAATCTAAATAGAGGATACAAAAACAAGAATATAGCTATCTTGTCAGATAGCCAAGCAGCCATCAAAGCACTAAGCTCAAATACCATTCGTTCAAGGAGGGTGCTGAACTGCAAAACCAAATTAAATATATTAGGCTCGCAGAATAAAGTCAGCCTCTGCTGGGTCCCAGGACACATGGGAGTAGAAGGCAACGAGAAAGCGGACACCCTTGCAAGAAAAGGGGCTGCCACACCGCTAATAGGACCCGAACCCTTCTGTGGGATAGGAATACACACTATTAACGAATACCTCAGACAGAAGGACAAAAAGAAAATGAGCGAACTTTGGAATTCACTTATTGGACATAGACAATCCAAGAATCTTCTAACCAACTTTGGCAAGAAAGAAATCACAGAATGTGTCAAAGGAAGCAGGAATAGACTGCGAATCCTAACAGGACACTGTAGATTAAATGGACATCTAAAGAAAATTGGAATAATCCAAGATGGCACATGCAGATTCTGCAAAGAAGCAGAAGAGACACCAACACACTTACTAACAAACTACGGAGCTACACTAGCCCGCAGGAGGAAGTGTTTTGGGATGTACAATGTGACCATAGAAGAAGTACAACCACTGAAACCGGGCCTATTAATCAAGTTTCTTGATGAAATAGGACTCACCGATGTTATACCATACCCTGATTTATTATATCTATCTATATCTAACATCTTATGCAGAAAGGAGATTGTTTATACATTTATTATAAAGCACTAGGCTTGACTTTTAGAGAAGATCTTTTCTTAATATTGGTAACTTATGAAGTTTTTAACTTATTATTAACTTTTGTTAACTTTATTGTTAGTACAAAACCTATACTTTTTAGCTGAAAAAAACATTCACTAATGTATTTCACCCGAATTAAAAAGTGGGCTAGGTGTGAAATATTATTCGATCGATCAGATATAAATGGATTTTCTTTCAAACAAGCACCGACAACTTACCATATTTCATTTTGCCACTACTTAATTGTCACATCAAATATATGACCTTATTTTAACTCCGAGATTCATTCATTCACTGTTATTTTCGAAGTTGTCGGGTTCGAAGAAAAATAGGCTCGTAATATTGATCCTGTTGGTTAAACGGGTGTGCAAGGATGGGCTGCCAAGTTTGGGAGATTTTACTCTTAAAGACAAAGAAACTTAGGGGCAGGCGACGACAGGGGAAGGTCAGTTACTTGGTTTAGTTTATCCTTGCTTTCGGATGACAGGACAACTTACGGACAGAAGGAATGATTGGAAACTACTAAAGTTTGAAATAAATGTTAAATTGTTAAACCACCCCAAAATGCTAGAATATCTCAACACGGCAAAAAATAAGAGCTGGACATAAATCCTTTATTATTTATTGTACACGGTTATTAGATGAAAGGTGAAACATTGTGAAGTCTTAACACTCCATGGAAGCCAACTAAATCTAGTAAGAACCGCTCGATAGGCTTCATCTACAGAATATCGATATGGATAAATGAGGTATTGTTTAATCATGATTTGTCAAAAATGGAAAAAAAGGAACACATAATTCATTGGTGAAGTGACAAAAAGGCCGCACTTGAAATGAAAAAATTCACCATGTCTCAAATAAATCTCCAAATTATTTAAATAAATTTTAGTTAGTGCAATAGAAGTAGTAAATAAAGCAGGTATAGTCGGAAAAATGACGTGAATGCAAGAGCATTATTAAAAAAAGGAAAAGATAGAGATAAATAGAGATTGAGAGATAAAGAATGAATGGGAGGGAGGGATGGGGAGATAGATAGAGTGAGTAAGTGAAAGAAAGAGAGAGAGGGGGGGGAAGAAAGAAAGATTGGATTTGGATTTATGTATGCTCAAATCCTCACGTGTATGTACATACATACAAATAGCCGAGTTGAGCCTATTCGCTTCTCGTAGTCCACCGGTAATTCCAGCAAAAGCTACCTACAATAAACTAACGGCAGACACCAGAATCACCCACCCCGGGTGTTGGCAGTCCTGGGTCAGATCTCGGTCTTATCCGTCCAGCCACCGAGATTGAGCTCCGGGTGCTGCCAACAGCTAGGTCAATTCAGCACCCAACGCATGCAGTTCCAAACCCACTTGTACTCACGTTCATTCTTAGATACATTCACTCCTATTTACATACCATTTATTCAATTAGAGTGATGGAGTACTCGATATTCCTCCATCACCATTTGCACATATTGAGGATCGATGGGGTACTCTATTCCATCATAGACCCTCTCACATAACACATTCCCGCTACATTCACTCTCAACACAAGCTAGATATACACAATTATTACTTCTATACTCAATAGAACAACCTTGCTTCCTCCAAGAATCGGAACAGAGGACCCAAATACTCGCTACCGGGCTCAAGCACAAATACAATCTAGTGGCATTCTTGCACGCTCTCTGTATGGAGCCAGGAATTGCGGTGGATTTGATCGACAGAAGAACAAAATATGTCCAGTGGGGTGTCTTTTAAACTTTCAAAAAAAGGTCCACCGGTGGCCGCAACGGTTTAGGAGTTGACACGGTGTTCAACACTGTAAGGTAAAGGTCCCGGGGCTGTGTCCTTTTGGCATGCCACGTGAAATCTTCCAATGAATGATTTCATCAAAATACAGATGTACTTAGTTGGATTTGAAAGGAATCTTTTATTATGATCTGCCAATATACAAATGGTTTTTCCCCCAAAAAAACACTAGGACCCCGAGGGGGAAGAAAAAAAAAACTTTCAAAAAGATTCAATTTCTTGCATAACCGAAGACATTTCGTTGGCGTTGAGTTTCACTTGGGCCGTTTGAGGGAATAGCGATTTATCTATATTACAATAATTATTTAAACAAAACATAATTAGGGCTAATAGAAGAAGTTCAGATTGACTGAATTACAAAAAACAACCAAACAATGTTAGTATAAGAGGGCTAAAAAGCGAGCGACGATTTCCCCATAGCACCATTTATTCTATTTCAATCTCTAATTTTAATAATTGACATGTTGTTTCTCGCGATAAATATAACCCAGTTGCTCCATGGAGTATTTAAAGGAGAACGTCCTCATTCTTCATTGTCATGTCAGATTGAAAATTTAATACATCCTGTTAACAATTACAAAACAAATCTCTCCAAGAATTCAACATGTTACAGACAAGAATTTTAAAAATTGCAAAGAAAAAAGCGTAATTTTAATTTGGACCGGCGCATGAATGAAGCATGGCGATTATCCGAGTAACACAAACCAAATTTCATCGTTTGCATACATCAGTTAAAAAAGTGTTCATACGTGCCGAATGTCTCATATCATGCTCTATAGAAATCGTATTCTGAGACTAATACCGGTAGAAATCATAAAGCAACTACATTCGATTCGATTACTTAAAAATAAAATTAGCATACATCAACCACCCCCTGAACCTTTTTAATCAACCTAAAAGCCGCAAGCTTAGGAGCTGATTCGTAACAAGTAAAAAAAATGTAGTTTTTAATGTTTATTTCGGTTTAGCATTGTACATACTCTCTGCAAAACTACAATAACCTTGTAACTTTGGTTTTAAAAAATCTACTCAACATTGTACAGGATAACGTTACTCTTTGGTAATGTCTGACGAATTTCCTATGATTATGGAGGAAATGGAAAAAGCCCAAATTAAAAAGGAAAAGATAGAGATAGATAGAGAGTGAGAGATAAAGAATGAAAGGGAGGGAGGGAAAGAGGGGGAGAGAGAGAGAGAGGGGAGAAAGAGAGAGAGAGAGAGAGAGAGAGAGAGAGAGAGAGAGAGAGAGAGAGAGAGNGAGAGAGAGAGGGAGATAGTCAGAGAGACAGCGTGACAGCGAAATATGAGAGAAAAAAGGAAAAAATGGTAATGGGGTAATATAAATATTTCAAAACACAAAGAGAGCGAGAGAGAGAGAGCGAGAGAGAGAGAGAGAGCGAGAGAGAGAGAGAGCGAGAGAGAGAGAGAGCGAGAGAGAGAGAGAGCGTAAGAGAATGAGAGGGGGGAGATTAGTCTTTTCTGTGTATCAAGACTGAAAAGCTTTAAAATAAAGTAAATGTTTAATAGCCAAAGAAAATGTTTACTTTTTTAAGTATATCGCAGAGTAAGGAAAATTATTTTTAAAAAATAGGGATAGATACAGTGTTCCACTTGGCAAGTAGTTGATTCATCTTTAAAAAGAAAAACAATTTTAAGTCGTAAAGGCCAAAGGGGTTAAGCATGAAAGGCAAGCATCTTGTTATTTATTGGAAACCTATAGTCTAAAGAACGCTTCTGATCTTACAATCCCGTGGTAAGTACTTCAGTTCTTACAGAAGAAAAATGTAATAGGATCAGATGTTTACAATATGAAACTTTAATGGTTCTAACATCGACGGCCGGTCCCTAACGATACTGCAAGGCTGATGGAAACATATTATAGTGGATACTGTTACATGCCAAAGAAAAAAAGGTTTAAGACGATTTCTCATAATAGACGTATTCTTTACAATTGGAAATATAAAGAAAATGCGAGGAATAGTAAGGGAGGAAATTTTCATTAGGATATGTTCAAAATCGTGTTAAAGCTACAGTGAAAATATGCAGTTATAACATTAAAAACTAAATTATTTATGTATAATTCGGAAGGAGTGAAATATAATTCGTAGGTTTCACCTTTTTATTTCAAAAAGTGTAAAAATATTCGGTTGTAATTTTTAAGCGTCTGAAAATCAACTTATTCACAGATCTGGTCGGGAATAAATTACACTCGGGCACTATTTAATAGCGTTAAGGGTCAAACGGAGAACTTGTGTAAAGATTAATTATACTTTAATTCTCCAATAGGGCAAAATTAGCAAGCAATTTTCTTACCAGAGCAAATATAATGACGATTCAGGTTAGGAATTTATAAAAAGCCAGCAATTGCGACTAACGTTTAGAAAAATTAATGGCATAGTTATCCCTTAAATACGTAAATCCATATAAAAATAACTGTAATGATTAATGCAGACTCTGGGATAAGTGAGATGAAAATGTTTCATTCCCCCTCCCAAAAAATCAAAACATATGAACTCACTTAAAAAATAAAAATAAATAAATAAAAGTAGAGCAGAAAAATAAAGGAAAACTATTTGTTTTTTTGCTTTTGTTTTTACAGCAGTAATATCCTTCTGAATCGATTCCTGATGGGTTGTGAAACGAATTAATGAATTATAAAATTAGTGAAATAAAAAAACAGACCTGATGTCCAGCCTACTTCAGCTATCCTCTTCCTCGTCTTCGTCCCCAAAGGACAGCAACTGCTTTTTAGCTTGCTTCTTTTCCTTAGGCCCGTCTTGTTTTTCCGATGAGCTTCGTTTATTATCTTTCGTATTTTTATTGCCGCTTTTATCGGGTCGTTTGAATATAACTCTCTCGTCTAAGTTGGCAGGGGCCTCTTCCGCTTCTGAAAAAGTTGAAAAAACAAAAGAACGATTGAAAATACAGTTTATTTATACAATTTAATGTACCGCATTGTTATTTACACAACGGTGCCTCCGTCTCGTTTCGAAATTACTCTCAGAAAGGATATTTATTTGCTATACAGCTCATTTAAGGTTTTAGGCTTAAATCTTGCTGTACGAGCGATACAATGAATTTTAAATTAATATATTTTTTTATATTTGACCACAGGATTTTGAGAATGTATTAAGAAGTAGTGCACCGAATTGGGAATAAGCATGCAACCAAGCATCATATTTGACTATCAGGAAGTATGAATTTAATTTTCTTAACTGAAAGTCATTTCAAGTAAATCCCGAACGTTACTAAATAAGTCATATTATGTGCTATTTTGTTATAGAAAGGTCTATACAGGAAATTATAACTAAAATAAGCAGTCATAACGCAGTATTACAAAATGTTACGCACGAGAAACCAGGGTTGCGTAACGTAAATGCAATACTTTGTTACAAGGACACCTCGTTAAATTGTGAGCAAATTTAGTACTTATACACCTTGTGATTTAAAATATCTGGCTTTCAAAATAAATTTATAGAAAAAAAAACATCTCGAGGCAAGAGTTATATACTCGTATTAAAGCATCTCAGATTGGAAAAACTGGCACAGAGATGGGCTTTGTTTAAATCAATATACATTAAACTGGCCATACTGCTGTACATGAATAAAAATACACCCTCGGCAATTATCTCTCGACCCATTGCGAAAAAGACAATAGTTTCTTTAGGGATTTTATGCGAATACAGATAGCCCTTAATCGGTAAAATTCCCCATGTCTAGAGTGAACAAGTTAAATCTTTCCCCCTCTTTTTAACCTTGAGTGAAATTGTTGGATTGGCTATAAGAGACGGGTGTACGAATGTACAAAGGTTCGCACATGGGTGCAAGGAGGTCGCGTACATCCAAAAGTTGATCTTCTTGTGCAAAGCTAATATTGAAAGTCGGTTGGGTCAACGGCCGAGGGCGATATTGAGATCGGCTCTTTGAGAACATTGGAAACTCGATTAAACTATTTATACATGAAGCTTTTTAATCTATAAGTAATTTTAATAAGTCTACTGTCTATATTCTTTATCATTTCAATTGTTAATGATTATTTAGAGATCGTGAGATGCAGTCTGGTGTGACGTACGTTTTAGAAAAACATTTTCTTTATCGTGCAAACATTTAGATTTTTATTGATATCATCTTTGTTTTCCGTGTAGATGTGTCATTCTTGTGTGTCGTAGGGCACTCTCAACACGAACACACAAGAATGACACATCTACACGGAAAACAAACCCTTTGAGCCCTGAAGATGATCTCAATAAAGATCGGAACGTTGACACGATAAAGAAAATGTTTTTCTAAAACCTATGTCACACCAGACCGCATCTCACGATCTCCAAATAATCATTAACTAACGGTCACTAAACATTCTAGTGTTAATGTATGCATATCCAAAAAGGAAAAACGTACACAACATATATCAAGCCCATCTTGGTTTGTTTACCAGTAAATGTGCAGAGCGAACCCACGCATTTCCAAAATGAAATTGTTGCACTCACCGTTAATTGTTATAATTAGACAACATTTTTCGGACTTTATAACAAAAATGCATAGCAGGACATGCTAATAAAGCCAATACGATTTTCTTGTACAAACCAGGTAAAAACATAAAAACCCGGAACGCGATCCCTTTCTTCATAATTTACTTTAAACTTTTCCCCACATAATTAAAGTAAAAATGCGACAAAGGAGGGGATAATATAAAATTTTATCTCATCACGCTGGTACGGTTAACTTTATAATCACTCACTCTGCCGAATTAATGCATATGGCCTTTGGTATCAAATAATGAACTAAATTTATAGTAAATTGTTTTTCACGGGATTATAAGTGTCGTAATATAATACAATCGGTTTAAAAAAAATGACTTAAGATAATTAAAAGTGCTATTAACCACTACACAACACTTCAACAAAGCTTTTTTAAAATTGTTTTTCATTTTATTTTATTTTTTAATTCTATTTATTTATATATGCCTGGAAAATCTACGTACACGAAAACAAAATTTACTCTTAAACAGCAAATATAATTTCAAAATTATGTAACATTATTAATGAACAGCCAATTTGAGTTGTTATGTATAATTTTTTGAAGTCTCGTTTATTTGTGAGATTAGTTTTTTTTCTTTTATACCAGTATAAATACCAATATTTTGGTCTAACGTAATCGTCCTTTTCACTTTTGGATAGCTAGCAGAACTTTGTCACGGGACTGTTTTTAAACGCTTTTCCAAGGATTTTGGTTAATTTTGGATTAAATAGGTTCGCCGGTAGTAATAATAATAACGATTCGAACCACAGTCCAACTTCTAATAATTTGTTGACGTCGTGTTTTTCATTGTTTTGCCGACGATTATTATTCGGGTCATCTTCAGGGTATAAAGTGTGGTGTTATTCTTGTGGTGTCATATTGGTTTTCTGTGTACGTGTTGTCACAACACTTGACACCAATGACACCGCAAGAAGAGCACCACACTTTATATCCTGAAGATGACTCCTCATTTAAAAGTTCAAAACGGCGGGAAAAAAGTGGTTTTCTAAACTACCTCATTCTAGGCCGCTCCTCACGACTTCAACAATTTTATGAAACAACAGGTCACTACGAAACACACTTCCAATAATAGTTTTACCAGTTTCCCTACAAGATTTTCCATCGTGTAAGATGAAGTGTTAGTTTTCCCAATTCAAGCGAAGCTTCTATACTTTTAAATTGTAAGTAATAGAACCTTCCAGTTTGAAGAAAAAACCTGATATTTCTAACTGTATAAATACATAAAATTGATGCAACTAGACAAGAGATAAAATATGGGTGCATAGAGATTCATTTTGCAAACAATTACATCAACTAGGTATAAAATGTGTAATACATCATTGCCCGTACATTAGCAAAACCGTGTAGTAATTAAGTTATAAAAATAAAATTAAGTTCAAGAAAGTAAGGAAGATTTATATACACAAATTTTATTGAGCTTAAAGAATGGCATATGTAGACTTTTTTCTGTTGATATATGTTTACTTACGATAAGAATTATGAGGAATACCGTGATTAATTGAAATAATTCAAAATCAATCTTAAAATTCCACTGCAATTCGAAATCCTTAGGAAGAATAGTTATGTTAAATCCCTCGTTAGATCGGTTTCGGTACCGATCGTTCAGTTCACTACGACCTTATATAAAAAGATAAACCGCTTATTTTATTTTCCCCACATTTCATCTCTCCCTACTACATTTGATTTAAGCAAACCTAAAATTCGCGGAATTAAACATTTCTGTTACTCACAATGTGGTAGATTGTGAGGTCAAACCTTTAAAATTCTGGCAGTCGACTTAATCATACTAAGCAGTGAAATGAATATAATTGTACTCTAACTTAAGTAAATAGCAAAAATCTATTTATTACACCATACTTATTTTCTAGGCCTGGAAAAACTACCTAAGCTATTTAAAGAGAAAAATGCAACATAAATGAGGTTATACATTTACTATTTTACTCTGTTGTTATTTAACAACTTAGCACTGACAAGAGTTTAAAGATAAAATAAGAAAATAATAGAACATTGCACAGATATATACCAAATAAAACATCTTCTCACATCCTCATTGAATTATGCACATTTAAAATTAACGTTTATAATGGATTCCAGAGTTATATCAATAACTATTGTTATAACACAAGGGTTATTCAGAAATAACAATGCTGAATTTTTTAAATTTTTTCTGGCATACCTTTAAAAGAAAACTAAATACCACTACATATCTATATAAGGTCAGAACAGCAAAAGAGCATCAATTTTGCCGCATCAACAATGAAACATGACCTTGCGTTGCCTCGTCCATCCCTTTTAGGACTGATTTTTTTCCTTCATAAATAATTTAAAACATTAACGTCTCACAACATTTTATGATCATTTTATACAACTAAAAATAAAATAGATATAAAAAAACTGAATCACAACTTTGCAATAATTGTTGCACCTAGGGATAAACGAATTAAAGAACATCAAAATTTAAGTATATATTTAATTTTTAAAAAAGTTTAAGTATATATTTAATAAAAAAATAACATTTTCATAATTGAGTTAAGATTAGACACTTATGCCACTATCACTGGATTAACTTTGCGTTATTAAATCGACATCTTTGAAATAATAAAAAAAGTAAAAAAATAATAATTAATTTTTAAAAAAATAAAATAAAAACAGGAAAACCAAGCCAAAAACACTTTTCGGTTATAAACATAAAGCGCCTTTAAGTACAATAAGTTAAACAAGTTTCCTGTTCTCTTAACTTCCAACATACAGAGGAAAGTTCTTTCAACTAGTACACAAACGTCAAAAAACGAGATCCTGTCAAAAGTAAATTTTGCAATTATGAAATAACATCAAATTAATCGCCTCTCCAAGTTTGGTTGTAGTCGTTGTTGAAAAGATCGGGTGAGCTTTAAGAAAAGTCAATGACTTCAGGTATCTATAATTTTCATATAATCGATCTAGAGTTCTGTCCTGGCTGTTCCGGTTTTACACCATGTAGAATCTACGAGCCCATACTAAGTAAGGGAAAGAGAACATACGTAAATGAAGTAATTAACGAGGCAAATTTTAACTACTGACATGCTGATTTTTCATTAGTAAATTTTCTAGGTTAATTTTCAATTATTCCAGTTTTATTATCCTATCCGTTCAATTTGCAATTAGTATTCAAAAAACATAATTAATCATGAAAAACATTCCCTGATTTCTCACAACTACAATAACATAACTTCAAACCTGCTCCATGATGTAACGAACGGAATAACGGTTAAGATACACCTTAAGACCTTATTATATTACATTTATTTTTCCATTTTAATCTGTTTCGAAGCAAAGCCTATCAACCATCCTGGGATATATATTGGATGAATCGCTTTTAAATAGCATAAATATATATTGTGTGAGCTCTTCTCGGTCTGACAGCTTATTGAGCGAGGATATAAGGACCAGGATGATCGTAAACGAAAACCAATTCTTTTATTGATCAATCCTTCCAATTTTATCGATAACTTACTTATATTTTCAAGTAAATTCAATACAACCACAGAAAATTATTCTGGTTGTATATATATCTATAGTTTTAACCTTTGTATTGACCTTAATGTACATAAAAGTAGCTACTAAGTATCCTTAAGTTAATATTACAGGTTTTATAATAAATTGTTGTTATAAGTTGTTTAAGTCAGTGTTCAATTTGTTGGTAAAACTTTGTGAATAAATCAGTCATGAAATACTGACAACTGTCAACTGCAAACGAATCTATCGACAAATGAGTTACCCTTTCTTTCCAAAATACTTATAGTCTTTCAACTTTCGATAGAGAAATGCTTTTTGAAATTTTAATAATTTTCGTGTTTTACATAGGACAACCAAGAACAACTACCTAGAAAAAGTATAAGTCAGAAGGAGGAGCGCCCTACATGACTTCCGTCGTCATCATCGTTAACATAATTATCATCATAAGACAAAACAAAAAGTATACAATTTCATAAACACTCCCATTTTTCGATATAGTGTTGTTCAGCACTTTAATGTTCAAAGACCAGAAAAACAACTATTTCACCTCTTATACACTGAACAAACATGACACTACAAGAAAGCAATATACTATACGCTTTACAGACGACGGCAAATGGTGTTTTTCTGAAATACATCTCCTCTGACCACCGCTCCTCACTATTTTCATCATATATTTTTCCATAGGTTGTTTTTTTGTTGGATTAGTACTGCAATCTACTTTACTCTGATGTCGATTTCTTCATAATATTGACTAATGAATTATTTTACTAAAAAAAATTCTTCATCCGACCAAATGGTATGGCTGAGACTTGGTCATGCTCAATAATTTTTGCTGGCTCTCTCTCAACATTTGAGACCTCGGGTTATAAACAATTCTTCCATACTGTTGAAAATAAATGGGAAAATTATCCTATTTTTCCTCGATCGCTCAAAATCGATCTTTTTCGTAAGATTTACGCAACCTCATCAAAGATTTATTATTCATTAATAAGTTAGGTTTACTATACATTAACGTGTTATATAATATTTATTCGTATAAATTTAACTCAATAGTGTTGTTTCAACCGGAACAAATTGTTTGTCTGAGACTAGGGCACTTTCAACAAATTTTTCCAGGACACAAACGGCCTAGGGCTGTTATAGTCCAATGTTGGCACCTTGAGGAACACCATCGAGCAAAGGAGGTATAGACAGTTTTACTTTCTAGTTCACAAAATGTATTTTTATTAATTACATTTAATTATTATATTTTTTCCGTTTTGCTATAGTGTAGAAGAGTTGAGTGGCTTTTAATGGTGCAATTAATGATGAAATTTTGAACATTCTCCATGGACTAATGATAATCATCTTAATATAAATCCTCAAAAAGTCAGGCCTTAATTGTTTTTAGAGGCAGAGTCGAAAATGCATCTTCCTAATATCATCCATAGCAATGCCGTTATCCCTTTTCACGATTCTGTGACAAATCCTGGTGTAAAATCATCCTGCGACCTCTCGTGGCAAGCACATATTAATGACATCAGGAGAGAGTCAATTACTGTCTGTTTTGCCTAAGACGTTTAGGTTATTTGCGTATGAACTTCCGTTCGTTCAAACACTGCTAAAACTGATTTCAACTTACTGTTCGCCCATATTTACTTTTATAATTGTCTTCTGCCCAAACATCTCGATTAATTATCTGCTTCAGAAATTGTACTTTTTTAAGCTGAACTTAGATTAATGTGTTGGATGTGTGGATTAGAAAATAATTGAATCTATTTCCCCATAACGTAAAACGGATTTGATGGAATTGGCCGTTTTTTTGTGAAGCAGATAAAAAGCAATACAACATTCCTTTCAAATCCGACTAAGTCTGATTTCGGATGAAGTCAATCAACCCTTGGAAGATTTCACGTGGAATGTCAAGATGACACTGCACGAACCATTCGTAAGTAGGCCGGATCGAATGAAGAACTGCTGGATTCGAACCCGACACTTTTACCTTAGAGTGAAGAGCGCCATGTCAACGCCTTACGCCGTTCACTTACGCCCCCCCCCCCACCATAATAGCTATTGAGAAAGTAAACAAGAAACAACTGTGTAACAGGCGTACTTCTTTACAAGACTTCAAGTTCTTTTCCATTAAAAATCTGTTTCTCGTAGAAAATCTCTGACTTCCAAAGGAAAATGTGTATCTTGACAAACTACCTAAAAAAACATAAAGCGCGTATCATCTTTCATAAGAGTTAGAAAATCTACCTTTTTATACAGGGAATGGTTTTCATTTGTTCGACTAGCATTAAGATTAAGGGCAGTGAATATTATCGATTGGTGAATTAACTGCTAACTGCCATGGATTTTTTATGTCCATAAACAGAGAAACGGTATGATTAATTCCACGGTTGAAACAATCAATGCAGTTAGTTTCAAGTGCTCATCAGATCGATTGTTATATGATTTTATAACTATTGTTCGAATATCGAGCGATTTCGGAACAAAACTTACGAACAATCGTTAGGAGTGGGGAAACAATTTGTTTCCTACACCTGAAATAGTCCTATCGATCGACAGATGTTTCAAGATGGATGCAAGATAAAGGATTAATTTGCTATCTCTGATAATAAAAATTTATTTTTTATTAACGCAGGAGTTAACACAAAATGGAAACAAACGAAAAGGTGGGTTCTTTGGTATTCTATACATATCCACCCAATGCCAGGTTCGCGAATATATGCTCGTTCTTGCTTATATTGCACTATTCTAAAAAAATATCTATGCTTAATTATAATTCTGGAAACTGTTGGGATAATGTAATGATAAATACAATAATTGAGTGGTGAAAAGATTTGCAACTGAGTTTTGGTTCAGTCGTTGCTGAAGGCTTAGCTAGCTTCAAGGTAATGCTTGATAGGTTAATTATGTTGAATCATTCGATATTAAACCAAGAGTTGTTTCCTCGAAGACTATCGGCCAAAATTGTTTGCTATATTTTTTCCGATATATCAGTGATGTCAACACCACCTCCTTTGGGAAAATTGGGTTCCTGAATAAGGACAAGAATTTATTTATCATTTAGATAAAGTAAGTGCTGAAAAAAGGAAATATGTAACATCTAAACAGTAAGAAATGATGCGTAACTAATATTTGCCAGTAATGGAGTTTGGTAGAACTATGTTTTGAACTTTAATTAGAACATCCAACCAGATGCTGTAACTATACAGCCAACATTCACAGAAAATGTAGTCAACGCCTTTCTTTTCCTAGCTTACCTATAATTCCAACATTATATCCGGTCTTTTCAATCACTGGCACTTTTTGTTTAACAAACTTTCTGGTTTTGGCTCAAATGAATATCTTTGCAAATTTCAAATGTTGACGAAAGCTTGGTAATATAGAGAAAAAAATTTGCTAAAGAGTAAAATTGATAAACATTTTTATAATAATTTATAGTATAACAATTATAAAGATTAATTATTTTAGTTTGTTGAGCTGGTGAGTTTGATTTTACGTTTTAATATGCCTTAATGGAAATATTGATAATTATGTACTGCACCTCTACAAATCGCTTGATTTTTCATATAATAAGATCAACTTATCAACTTGACATTGCATTATTAATTTTTATAAGAAAAAAAAAAGCTCAGCCCTTTCACCATCTTGTAAAACGGTTTGCTCTAATTTATACATAATGCGGGTTTTAAAAATCCGGACTTATTAGAGTAGAAAGTACGAAATGCATTTCAATAGGATTTTAACAAGTCCAAAATATAATGTCTGCTTTATTTATAGAGAAATCTAATATTATTTGGCCACAAAGCCAGAACTTTTCACATAAGTGATGCCAATTAATAACTAGGGAAAAGTGGGACCATGGGAATGGGCACGCCTTTCTCGTTGCTTCCATTGAATCAATATATCCACTGCTAGCATACAACGGTTGTTTAACATATTCCACCAGCCGCCAACATGTGGAAAAATCCAATTGACAAGACGAAAATTGAATACACCCGAATGTCTGAAAAGAGGAAGATCATCAAAGGTTTATATGATCAACCCATACACAAATACACATCAGTTAAAGACATTTAACGTCAACAACATTGCCAAAAATACATTAATGAATATTATCATGCCGCAAAAAATTACAGAAATAATCCAAAGAAAATGGCGCTTTATTGGATAACGTATTGCCAAGTAGACAGGGTCTAAAAGAGGATAAAACATCCCTATGGCGTATCAAATATAAATAAATTTGTGACATTCAAAAACTTGACAATAATGGAAGCATTAGTTACTACCATATTAATATTTTTATTTCATTCAATGCGTAGGTTAACAATAATATCTGAAAATAGTAGATTATATTACAATTCATTTCTTGCAGTTATAATAGCTACATGTTATTATCAGTTGAAAGACTAGCAACTATCGATCCGTTCCCCCCCCCATAAAAATACAAACCAAGGGAAATGAATATGAATAACTGACATTCAAAATGCCAAATCGTGTTATTCAACGCTGCTTGATCAATAATACTTTTAAAACCAACCAAAGATAAACTATTAGAAGCGTTATTGTTAGAATCTTAGGCCTTAATCGTGTTAAGATTAATTCATTTAATTTGTAAATTCGGTTAACATTAGTAAATATACCGTAATTCAAGTAGATTATTCCAACACTAAACAGTCTAAAAATGTCAACAGTTTGATCATCTATAGTTCGTCTAATTTCGCTTTTTACCCATGGCAGTTATGATGTTCAAACAGAGTCGAATAAATTGGATCAATCTGGTTATTTTGATGTAGAGCATTATATTATAGGACACCTTGCTTGGATAAAACAAATGTGTAGAAAATAAAATTCTACGCACTCAAGAGGTTGGGCTACATTTTTTCCGGTATATCAGTGATGTCATCAAAGCATAAAAGATGACACAATATTTATAGAAAGATAATTGTTGTAGGTTAAAAATAAGCAAATGGACAGTATAAAAGACATGTATTCAAGACGCGCAAATCAGTTTAGGCTTTTTATTAATAAAAAAAGTGTTGCCAACATAATGAATAAAATACCCCAGCCGACCGAAACGTATTCTACAAGCAACCCTTTTACACGCTGATCCAGTTTGAAAGGAAATCCTTTTAATAAAAAGCACTCAAAGTTAGAAAAGGATATAAAATCTAATTTACAATTGGTTATATGACGGTATTGGAAGTAAAGAATATTTTGCATACTTTCGGAATATGCAGTTAGATAATATTGTTTTACAACAAAATAATTTTTCTCATTACTTAGGGGGTATACGGTATACCGGGTACTACGGTATAGTAGGTATACGACTATCATATTCGTTAAATCTTATTTATGTAACAGCAATACAATTCAAAAGCGTACAATAACGTCTGTAATTAATTAATCTGTACGTGATATGAGCTTACTAGTGCCCCCCCTAGATTTACCGAAAAAACTACTCAACCTAGTTGTAAGATGAACGTTTCATTTTTCAAATGTTATCCTAAATTTTCATTTGTAGGTTCGTCAAGTTCATTTGGTTTTAAAACGTATTTAATTTTCCCCCCTAGTTAGAGAAGTTTCTGAATAAATCACGGTGAGTAAACATAAGTTTGTTGACACCGGGTATATTTATTTTTTGAACGTTTATGTGGCTTAATTGATTGTGTTCAAAATTTAGGAATTTCCAAATATGTTCAACGTAAACATTGGCAATTTATTGTTGAAGGAGGATTTTCAGCATTCTATAGTAGCAGTAATCTATTATTTTATTCAAAGTCGATTTAATTGGATTTCCAGACCAGAGAACGTTTCGTCCGAATTGTCCCAAAAATGTTAGCTTCATTCGAAAATAACCTGAATAAACATTTGAAAATCCTAAATATTATAATAGTGAAGAATATTATCAAATGAAAACAAAAATATATATATAGTGAGCGTGTACGCGAGGGAGAGAGAGATAAAATAGATAGATAGATAAATAGCGCGCGCGCGCGCGAGNGAGAGAGAGAGAGAGAGAGAGAGAGAGAGAGAGAGAGAGAGAGAGAGTGAGGGGGAGAGATTTTATTTAGAACCACAATGGAGTAAGTGTACAATTGTCGATAATTCATATATGTGTTTATGAAATATAATGGTTACACTTATCTACTGCTAAATACTAGTACTTAACTAGTACTAAATAAATGAATATTTTACAATAAACAAATATTGGTCAATACAATGTTATTTAGAACTTTCGAAAAATTCATCTGCACTGTAAAAAGCCTATGCAAATATATGTTAATAATAATTTCCCTCAGGTTGTATTTTTTCAAAAGATTTAAGTTGACAGGTTCAGCATTACATATTACACTATCCAATAGTTCGTGCACTATGTGCGACTTTCGGCAGTTTTGGGTGGTGACAAGTTTATTTTGAGATAAAGTTTTATTATTTAGGTATTTACACTTCTAAATTTACAAAGGTTATTTACAATTCACGTGGTACATTTAAAATACACATACAGGGGAGTAGCCTTCAATCTTGGTAAGGAAAAATATTTATAACTGATGGAAAAAATATGTATAGCTACGGCACATCAATAAAAATATATTTGAATTTAATCTATTTATTACATCTAGATAATGTGCAGTGCTATTATGTTTGGGGTCTATTTTATCGCTTTATTTATTGGACAATGAAGATAAATGTACACTTAATACGTAAGTATTAATAAAATTAAAGTACTATTCTAGATTACATACCAATAATTTAATTGGATTAATCCAGAAGTTAGGGAATTAAAAATTAAAAATAGGAAAACGAAAAATAGGAATGTTAAACTTTTTGACATTGAACAAAATTTGTATGCTTAACAATTTGATAGTCAATGAAACAGCAATTAGGAACAATTTTTTTGTCTAATAGAAATTTTAGATATAATGATCTGGTGCAAAAATTTTGCGTTTATGTTTTTAAACGTAGAGGTGGAAAATTCAAACGGATTTTAAATTAGGTATTTACAGTGAAAAACAACTTCAAGACGCACTGGAAAATATAGTAATTAATACATTTTATTTGAAAACATTTAAGTACAACCAATAGAATACATAATTTCTTAACAATCGAATGGAACAAAACCATGGACTAAAGAACGCAACATAAGAGTAAAGCAGGAGGCTTAAAATGTTACTCTTACTCACACAAATCGAATGTACTGCAATGACAGAAAAAATCAACAAAATAGGTCAAAGAGACATAAGACCAAAAATATGAAGCTACTTTTGTAAATGATTTTTTTCTTATGTTATTTAATAAGCTACTTACATACGTTTTAAAGTAGTATATTTAGTAAGTAAATGTATTAGAATTGTTTTTGACTGGAGAGAGAGAGAGATGCAGGAGAGATGTGGAATAATGACTAATTTACGAGTATTAGGAAGTCTGGGCCACGAATCTAGACAACTATGGAGTCATAGGGCATTAACTGAATATCGGAGAGCCAAATAAAGATGAAATTCCCATATAAAACCCAGCAAGAAACAACTGACCAAGCCAACAAATCGGTGGCAACTGAACGAGGGCCGGCGTTGAGTTCCCTCTCTCGCAACCGGGTCGGTCCCCACTACGACACGGTGTATCTTTACGAGGATTAATCATTTCAACGGTTCCTTGACCTTCGCGGTTCACTCTCACTGTAAACCCAACAAATGCACCTCCTCGCTTCTCTAATTTGCATATCGAGCCAATTTGTATTGTTATTAACGCCTTGTCCCCTTAATCGGAGGTCGGTCATACTAAGTGTTTTAATGTTCCTTCGGCCGAAGGCAGGGTCAAGGTTTTATTTTCACGCCGACGCGACCCACGGTTTTCGCCCGATGACGCTCCTGCTATCGAAGCCACTTGATTTTATTGAACCCAACGACCTTCGTCTGAGGAATGACCCCCAGACTAACAGCGAGAGTAGGCGGGCCTGGTTTTGGTCGCACGCCTATCAAAACTTGATTTTAAAATTGATTGAAGTTTTGGCAATATAGTCGTAATTCAGATTGGTAAACATTTTCCACCACATTTTATATGCTTATCATCTAAATGCATTTAAAACAACTAATGTTTAATGGTTAAAGAAAATTTATGAAATCTGATCTTATTGTCTGATCAGTGATTGCCGTGGTCCGTTTATTCTTCCGAGAGTAAAACGGATTTATGCAACCAAAAATGAAATCAATTATTGCTAGCACCATGATGGACGCTTGGCTTTGTTCGTTATACACTGACCTTATGTCAATTTTAGACAATAATTTTAACCGGCGTATGACCACTTTCTAGGCCTGTCTTCACTCGCTGTTTGTTTGAGTTATTCAAACGCGTTTCGGCATTGCGCCATCTTCAGTGAGGAACTGTCAGTTTCCTCAATGGCCGAATTCAACATGAGTTCACCGACTCGCAGACCAAATCCTATCATCTACAATAATTTTAAGCTATTGCTGTTTCTCTCCATCTATTATTCATTTATCTATCTATCCCTTTATCTGTTTTTTCTTTGTCATATCTCTTGGTCTATTTAATTATCTACCTCTTTTTTCTTTTTTTTAAAATAAAGTAGTGAGCCCTGGGCGTTTAAAAAATTTAAAAAACGGCTAGGGGTAAAATTACGAAAACAAATTAAGATAGAATCTGCATGAGTAAAAAATGAGAATTAAATAATTTTAAATAAAGAATGTTAAAAATAGTGTTTATGATATTAAATAATAGATAACTTCTAAACGAAACATTCCAGCTTTCGGAAAAGAAGCTCATCTTTCTTGAAAAAATACACTCATTTTGTGAACATAAAACGGTTTAATTTAAAATTTTCAAAGTTGCGCCAGGCAACCGACATAATTGTTATATAAATTATCGTGACTAATGGGAAAAGCTTAGAATGACAGGTCAGTATGATAAAAAAAACAATAGTTGTTTTTTATATTTAGCCTTATTTATTATCCATTTTAAATTATACTATCCTTATCGAATTTATAGACTATTTTTTGGGTGAGATGCAGACAAAGGAAGGAAAAGTTGGAGAATGAGTTTTGAATTTTTTCATTAAAAAAAGCGTAGTCTTTCGTATTGACTAATGCTTCAAACCAAATGTTTGTTCTTGTGCAAAATACGTTTACACATCTCTCGCTTGTGACATTACGTCATAATCATAATAATGCTAAATAAATTGGTCGAGATTTTGTTTTTATACTGATGCCTCAAGACGTTCCATAGGTTGGATGGAGTGGTTTGCAAACAGAGGTCAACTGCACTAAATATTTGCCTACAGGCGGACGATATGAAGTCGCTGATATTTCTGATAACTTTGATGCTAAATGTTTTTTAATGTTAATGCGAGAACACTTTAAAAAGTGACAGGGACTGGAGTTATTTCGAGAAATTGAGTATCCAGATAGCTACTCACGCTTAGACATATCACCTTTATTGACTTCGCTGTGTGCTTTTCTCTTGTGTGTTTCTATTTTATAAGTTAAAGAAAACTACAATAGTAAGAAAATTATTTTATAAGTTAAAGAAGATGAATCTATATTTGATCGAGGAGATGACTGTTAAAAAAAGATAATTCAATTTTATTTTGTGTATAACTTACATGTTTGACTACTGTTGCTGGATATGTTGTGTTTATGTATGTATTTCTAAATTTTCAGGTGTGTCATTTTTACACTTTTAGTTTTCAGTGTTAACTAATATTAAGATAATTTTGTATTTTAACATTATCTTTTTTTAATGCCAGAATAAGAAAGTGCACTTTCGTTATACACCAAAAATACGCCATAGTAAAGATCAGAAATAGAAACTGACCGGCGTCATAGTACGTTAGAGCTGATAGGTGTAAACCATTTTTTGCGGTCGGAGGTTTCTCGTTAAAACTGTTTTTCGATTGTCAAATTACACGCCAAATTGCAACGTACACTGGTCTAGACGTAAACTCAAGGGTAATGTGAATCTCAACCCCTACATATCGATCGGTCCAACAATTTTTTGCCTAACTTGAACAGCTTGTCGGTTTATGGCTTAATTTCCCAGAAATAAGTACGACTCAGAGATTCATCATTCGACAAGGAAATTGTTAAACTTAAAATGAACTTCTGTAAGAAATGGGGAAAAACACATGTGGCGACAAGACAAAGGAAATGTCGAGTAACTAGCAGTACCGTTTATAAAAATAGTTAAGATGGATAATCCACTATTTCGAATAAACATTCTTACTTGAAAAACTATTATGATATTTTTTGCACAAAAAAAACAATTAACGTTATTTTTTATAAACTAAATTTATTTTGTTAGATTACTCCATATGCTCTGAGGGGTGTGAAACCTGTTATTTGGTCGTTACCGATTATTTTGGTGTACCTACCCTCGCTGGGAGGATGATCGATTAAGGCCAAATTATTGTACAAATTTATTTTATTTAAGTAATTTTATTTATAATCCTTCTAGGGTGAATAGGGACAAAAACCGTTGGTTGGGAGATCCCACAGGGCCAATCAATTATTTAGCAGGTCAATGCTTATGACTTTTGTTTCAATTAAAGGTCCTTTTACCGTCTTTGAAAATAACAGGAAAATTTTGCAAATTGAGGATTATATCAATATGAATTTTTTCGCACATTTTCACATATAGAGCATTTTATCAACATAGTTTTACGTACATAGGATATAATGGTACGAATTTAGATCTGTATGTGAGTAAAAAGATTTTGATTTGACAGTGCCAAATTCAAATTTCCGAACAAAAAATTGACCATATTTAGGACATAATTTGTTCCACTTTTTGTTTTTTAACCTGCAGTGGTTTGTGTTTAGTTGAAACGATATATGAAGGTACATTAGACTTTTAAGTTTATTCCAGAAAGCGCCATTCAAATCTTTTTTAGTCGGCCGATGTTTTTTACATGGTAGGTGACAAAAATTCTCGAGGCGACAGTGAGAATCGAACCCACAACCGTTCTACACACATAGAAACGAGGAACTTGAAAAGACTGTAAAGACATATAGTCTCTCTGTTTACATCTTTGACCTAGTGCCATGTACCTTTTACTTGTCAGTGTAACTTGGTAAAATAGACAAGAATAATATTTTTGCCTCACAATTAAAGAAAAATATATGTTTAAAGTAATAGCAAATAGTTTATAAGTAGAAGTGTACAGTTGTATTTATTAAATAAATCAGGCATGACATTCAAGAGGTTTTGTAACACCCAGTAGATTCATACTTAGTTTCTCGATATCGATAATTTTTGCTGACTAAATGTTAAATAAGAGAAAATTAATTTTTTTTAAAATGTATCTTAAAACCACGAGATTATTTACTATTAAGAAAATGCTGAAGATAGTAGACTTCGGTGCAATTGACACGACTAAAACATGACATAATGAGATAATTTCAATGAGAAAAGGATATAATTCTTTAAATAGTATTAATAATATAGAATGATATTTTTCACAGGGAATTCTTCAATTCTAAGTAGTTGGTATAAAGTGAAAATTCATTTTTTATAAGTTTTAACGCTATATTACGCAGCCGACAAAAATAAAAGCACTTAACTAACAAACCACTCATCACAAAATTGCTACGGTAAATTCATCAAAATTGTTTTAACACACAAAAGTCAGATAGGAGGAAACTGGACAACTGGGACAACCCTGTTTACACGACATAAAATATATTTATATTTAAAAAAAGACTTGGCTGGATTTTAGAGCACATGAGCAAGTTTGTATGAAATATAAAAAGAGAAACGTGTTTTAAATGGATTGGGAATTATCAGGACAGGAGAACAAACGGAACTCGAGCCGGTAAAGAACGGCATAAAAGGATAACTGTTCCATGAGGGGGCATACTTTCAAAAGTTCAGTTCCGATAAAATTCTCAATCACAATTTAATAAATAATATGGAATTGTGTTTTCTTTATTAAAGAAAACGTTTAGAACCAATAAAAGGCATTAATAGTATTTTTGCCAATTAGTAACCTCCTATCTTTAATTTAATAATGAATTATGTTTATTTTTAATTCCAGGTTACCTTCAGTTTCTGATTTTCAGCTTTTATTACGGTTGGTGACGATTAAATATATCTTCTGTGCTATTTTTGTTAACGGAAATGTGCTTAATGAGGGACGAACTGCGAGGTATATGATGTAGGTGTGCGATTAAGCGTTTGTGCCATATGCCCTATACCACTTTGTGCCATACCACTTTTCAGTAAGCTATTTTAAATTTAAATGGTCAGAAAAATTAAAGAGGTCGCATTTCTTTTTATGACATGTTTTCAAATGGGTTACTTGGCATTTCTTGTGAAAACGATTGTCAGAATGTGGATTCCATATAATAGAAAAATACGTCCTTTTATAAGTAAGGGGAAAGCCAAAACAACTTTCTAACGGACGAATTCAAAGAAAGAAGGTACATTTGATGGGATCTGAGGTCCTTAATGGCAGTTGCCAGAGGAATAACGGTCGATTGCATAAATAAAGATCTCGCCCAACTCAACATTTGAGACGTATGTAGTGGAATACCATAGCCATTTGCTCTATGAGCCCTTTTACTCCGTGAAAACTGCGAGGCCGATGTGTCTTAGTTGACGTGGCTAAAATTTACTAGGGGCCTCGGCGAGGTACCCCACCCACCATAATCGCCGGACAAAGCTCCTTTACGAATAAACTCACAAATTGAAAAAGTACGCCAAATTTTTGGTTCAATCAAATATTTAAAAAATATAACTAGAAGGCATTGTTCGAATAATAGAAGATGTCAGTATGTTATCTATAAACCGGGACAATGTAAACTTGATGAATTAGTAAATCCCGATCCCAAAAATTGTGTACATAATTGAGTTGAATTCTTGATATTTACCTGCTAAATGTGTTAACTAAGTACGTCAACACGTTTCCAAAAACCGCACTAAGCAACTAAAGAAAATATTTTCTAATATACGTTATACTAATTAGTAATCAATACACTAAATATAATTCCTTATATAAACCTTAAAAAAATTATACACGTTAATTGGGCATACAGTTAAACTACACCACCATAAATCCTTATTTCCTCAACCTCAGAGGGAAAATTGTTTACGTATGACATTAGAAAGGGGGATTATTTTTAGCAGCGCATAAGAGATTTTCACAACGCCCCCCTATTCAATGTACATGAAAAGGTACCGTTAAAAATATACTCCTAGACGTTTCAAGATATCACATGCATTAGAAAATCTAAAACGACGAAAGGAAAACGTCCTCAAGGCGCATCTGATATATACAACCGTTTGACGAAATACGCTTTCAAAAAGTTGGGGTGCGAAGCAAATAGTGAATCGATACCAGAGGAAAAACATTATGTCGCCATAGCAACTTCTTAGTAGACTTGAAAATTATACTTGAAAGCCTTTTGCTACCACGTTAAAAGGTTCATATCAGATATAGTATTAATAGATAAATTAACAGACATTACACGGAGCAATGTGGATAACCTTACTTTGAAGTTGATTTAAAAACATCGTAAAAATTGATCAAAAATAAATTTAATCAAAAAATGAAGTTGACTTAAACAACTTGCAATGCATCAACTGAAAAACAATTACAAAAATTAAACGTGATAAATTCACTGGCAATAAATTGAAACATTTTTTATTGAAAAAAAATCTGTAAAACCTCGTCTGGGAAACTATTTTTTATCAAAACACAAGTTAACACAGCAGGAAACTTTTAATTAGTAAAATACATGCGTCGGTGTATTATCATATTGTAGGGCAAATGTAATTAACTACTCTCGTTGATCATTCAACAGTAAAAAATAAATAATAAGTTATCGAATTCAAGATTTCTTAAAGAAAAAACTAAAAGAAGAAAACACTAAAAATTAAACTACAATGAAAATATTATACAACATTTAAAATTCCTTATAAAGACATTAGTCTTATAAACATAAATTGTTAAATGGATCAATAAAAGCCGAATACACCACATATAACAAACACAAAACCAAGGCATCGACAACTCAAAGGCTAAATTCAAGAAGGTCAAATGACAAAATCATTGGTGATGCTTTGTGAATTACGAGGGATGGGTTGTTCACTCCCCCACACAAATTACCATACTGCGGCCTCCCAACCGGAAATCTGGTCATATATCGCTTCTTATAATATGGCAGAAATAATTAATATGATTGCAATATTACGAACAAATGACCGAAAATTATCTGATACTCACTCAAGATGGCGCAGAGCTGAAACAGCTGGGAGAAAAAGTCAGATTAAGCTAGCTAGGAGGCTTAAAGCCATTTGAACTGATGACAGAAAAATCATCTTCCATAAGACATTTCTAAACGTGAGAGAACATACGCATCGCTAACTAATTAACTTTGGGTTTGGTATAGTTAAGTTTGATGTAATATCCTATGAAGTGTATATAGATTTCCCGAATATCTGTGAGGACGGTCTTGGAAACTGCAGGGTCGAAACCAATCTACAGCAACTTTTATGTTCGTCGTGCGCGACTTCAAATTCATTACTTAACTTAAGTCCGCTTATTATGGCTGCATTTTGTGGTGTTGCAGGGGTATTTGATAGAATTGACCGTTACCTCTCTCTGGAAAGAGTAATTAGTGTAGGATTTCCCTCCAATCCCAGTAAATGGAAAACATGATCCCGGACTGTTGTCGGACCTTAGAATTGGTTATGGAGATCCATTTGGCCATTCCCGTGATTGGAGCTGAATTGTATTTTTAACTCTGGCCAACCGTGTATTATTATTTTTTTTTTTTTTTTACCTGGCATACCACCTGAGCCCAATCATTCTCTAACATTTTCGCTATGTACGGTAAATTATTCGATTTGACTTAAAAATAACGAAATTCTTCTTGAATTTTCTTTTTTTTCTAAATCCGCAGTTGATGGTTATTCCGATGAAAAACTGGATTAAACTTAATATTTAAAGCATCTTGGCTATGGTAAAAATTCAATGAAAGCGAGAATCACACCAGTACTTAAAAAAAGCATATTTAATGAGTAAACACATCAACGAAAGAACGATTAGAAATGATATACCTAAGTAATAATCCGTCGTTATTTAAGTTAAAAATTTATAATATTTTGTTAGGGCAATATTACAATTTATAATATTGTATGGACGTACAAAACTGTAAAGGTATACTACATTATACATTGAAGGGTTTTTATAGATTTCTAAAAGCTTTCTCTTAAAAAATTCAAATGTACCTTGCACACACGTAAAATTTACCAATTTAATTTAAATGAATTTCCAACAAGTCCAAACTACTTAATTATTACGATTAGAATACAAGTAGTTCAGTCAATACAATTTGATCAATCAATAGAGAAATGATTCAAGATTTTTTTTTACAAAAGCCACATTGTGTGACGTTTAAAAAAATTACCAAACTGCCCGACTGTAATTAAATAGCCAATCTTCAATTTTCTCGTTTATAATTTCAAAAAAGAATTACGTAAAATCTTATTAACGATTGGATTTTCTGTATTTTTTCTCTATTTTTTGTTATAAACTTTTCTTTAATTTGGAACAGTTCAATTTTTCAAGGAGTGACCGAATTTGAAAGAAAAAATTATCTTTACCTATATTGATTAACAACATGATTCTGTGATAGTAACGCTTGGTTATTATGATACTAACCATAAAATGATTAAAACAACAACCGATAACGCCTACAATTAAATTTACAGATGGAAATTCGTTAACATCTCTTACACACATGAACCGCAGGACGAGATAAAATGACAGGGTCAAGGACTCTTTTATATCGACTGAGTATCTCGGTTGAGACAAACAGACAGAATGAAAATTCCTGAAAATTCTTTTCCGACTGTCATATTTTTAATAAGAGTCAAAGAAATACGCAAGGTGTACATTTGCGATTTCTACCGTTTACATATATTTTATTAATGAAACTAGCGTATTTTCATCCAATGACATTCCTGTTATGGATTCCTTTATAATCGAAATAGAAAAATACAACGCGACGAAAGTTGAATGTGAGTAAACTAAACAAACAGTAAAAAACTTAAGACTACAACTTACAAGTCGGAACGAGCATTTCCTATGCCAAAACTTTGTTTTAAGGCTCAACTCTTGCAAATATTCGCATTTTAATTATTCAATTTTAACTGATCGATTGATTGATATTAAAGCTTTGAAGGGGTTGAACAAAACCTAAATTATACTAATTATACCGTACTATAATTATACATAGCAATACAATACTATAATTAGTAGAGCATACAGAATTGTATACTACTTTACCGTACTATATTACACGTATGCATAATTATACCGTATTAGTTTGTAGAAGTACGCAATAATGCTTTATTATGTTTCCACTTTATTGTCTGCCCTTAAGATTAGACTAAATTTATTTTTTCTAACTCAATTGATAAAACAATTTCAATTACGTTAAGCAGTCTTCAGTCTTCCTTTTTACACTAACACCACTAGTTCTGTCAAATTAAGTTGTGTGTGTGTGTGTGTGTGTGTGTGTGTGTGTGTGTGTGTGTGTGTGTGTGTGTGTGTGTGTTTGTATACGCACCATGTTCAGCCTAATTCAGGGAAATGAAGAAAAGAATTATTATTAAATGGGTTTTCTGTTTTATTTTGCTGAAACCTGTAAATTTTTGGAATTCTAGTTCGAGGACCTCACACTTTCAAGGTGCCTCATCTACACCAGTGTTACACACCGTTAAATTATAATTATTAATTTACACTGGACACATTGACTTTCACCATAGTAATGGTAATGTAAACTAACGAACATTAATTGAATTAAAATATTTCCTTAATAATTCAGAGTCTTGTGGATGTGTATACACACATTTAATGTTAATTCCTCTAAAATTAACTAAACTCAATTTTTAAAAATGTTCGCATACAATTATCTTTTGTGTATAGGCTGCAATGGATTACACGTCGTATGGACGGAAAGTAGATTGGCATATAACCTTTAAAGTTATTAAAGACATTCTACAGGCTGGTCTGAACCATAAAAACCCTTATATGTCGTGGATAGTAGCAGACAAAATGTTAAATGGTGAAATGGAGAACATCCTGTTAAATTTGAAGACTTGGATAAAATCAATTTAGAATACAACGTATAAACTGTATACAGAAGTCAATAGAGGTGTGATTGGCTATTCCATTCTAGTTCTTATAAACTGTGAAAACTTCCAATCGCCAAACTGAACGAAAACCTGTCAAAAATATTGTTTTCAATTTTGCCTCTGTTTATATAAGGGAAAATTGAAAAGGTGCGGTTGAGATGGGAAGTTGGTGTCCGAGTGGAACGAGGTCACGATAGCTCAAGTGGTAGAGCAGAGGCGTATCAAGCCAAAGATCGTGGGTTCGAATCCCGCTCGTGCCATTGACTTTTTATCTTATCTAAAAACCTTAATTAATTGTAATATATTAATTGGTCAAGCGGACCACGAAATTAGGGAATTACGATTGATGTCGAATACCTTGATGTAGGAGAAATGGATGTTATATGCTCTGGGTGTCGTAGTATTCCATCGTTTGTTGGGGAAGTTTGTCGATCGGATAGTAATTGTTGCCATAGGGGTTTGTTGTTAATGTTGATGAATTAAAAACTTTTTATAAGGATCCAAAGACATAAACAAATATTTTAGGGAAAATATTCGAATTTATAATAATTTAGTCGCTTTTGTGTCATTCAATGCTTAAAATGCAGCAATAAAAGGAAGTCCTTATTCCATTCGGATTCAAGGTGCAACTAATCTCACAGCTGCAAGTCTTATAAGTGTTAAAAGCACTCCCAATTTAATATACATATTTAACGATGGAGAAGCAATAATGCACCGAGTTCAGAAATTAAAAGGGCAAGATGTTTTAGAGGTTATTGGACCTATTATGGAGGATATCGATGTTCAAAACCAAATACAAATTTCAGACATTTTGACATTTTTGTGAAATGGACGGATTTAAATTAGAGGAAAAAACGACATCGAAAACCAGGTTTGGGAAAGTTGTATTTATTTATTTAGTGAAACTGGACACCGAATTATTCAAATATCGTTCGAATCACACGGATCAAGTAAAAAGCAAATATATCGAGAAAATACAAAAATAATTTGTCCAACACTTGTGAAATTTCTACCACTATTACACCGCGTGTAGTCCAGCAATTTAATTATAGATGTGGTGTCATTTAATTCCAACGGTCCGTGAACTGTCGTAATATAAAAGGCCACCTTTTTTTCCTCGGCAAATTTTGTTAATTCGGACTATTAATTGTTAATAAACAAACACAGACTTTGCCGAATGTTAGATTCTTTTGAATCTTATATCCCTTTTCTCCAGTTTTCTACTTGATTGTAATTCGAACTATTTTGTTTGCCTTTTTTATTTTTTTAACGTTACACAAATACGCAGGAAGGTTCATGTGAAAATAGGCGTCTCTAGTTAAATTCATTCTATCACTAAATGATATTCACGTGTTTTGATAAATTTTCTGTCAAATCATCATAAATAAATATTTTTTTATTACAATTCATGAATTTTTGATCTCGTTTAATTCGGTTTACATTAAAATAAACATGTTGCAGTCAATATATCCACAAAAATACATATTGTTTGAAATCAACAACGAAGATACGAGCGTCCGTTTATGGGAGTACCCAGGCCGTAGTCCGCCAAGTCGAGTAACATACCCTGTCATCACCGCCCCTCCTTAAAGCTTCGCCGAAGCGTATTCCCGGGGGTCACGTCCCGGTCTAAAGGTTCTTGTATATTCTGCTCTACTAGCATCTAAGGATCGCATCCAATGCAGATGTCCCGGCATGGAACAAACCCCGCCGCATAGCTGAGTGTAAGCTACTCTCTCATGGACGATAGCACTCACAGTACAAAGGGCTAACGGGCCGGAGACCGCTCGAAGACCCTGATAGTAGAGCCTATAGATCCCCGCAGGCGCGTTTCGGAAGATGTTTGAGGATGTGGTGGCTTCTACACCGAACCTCACAGTGTTCACACTATCTACCGTGAGCGGAGGTGAGTCGCTCTTAACTTGAGAAACTAAGCGTGTGGTGAGGTGCCAGCCAGGTACGCATTAAAGAATCTCATCGTCTAAGACATTGCGAACCCCAATGGGAAACATGTCCGCTCCACACCTGAAGTGACCGTCGAACAATAAAAGCGTTATAACTTTTCATCCCTTCACCTCGACGGCGTCAAAGTGGCTTCAACTTAACTTTGATCAAATGTGAGGCCGAGGAATCTCGTCGACTCTACGTACCTTATCGCGCCGCTTCTAGGCAGATAAGAGGAAAGCCGAGGGCCATCCTCAGTCTACAAAAGTGGACGCACACGGTTTTCGACGCAGGGAAGGCGAATCCGGTTTCCTCGGCTCTTCAACCTCAGCTGCAAAACCCCTCCGACCTCCGCTAGGTCTTTCACCAAAAGGAAGAAAGCAGAGGTCGTCGACGTACATATGTAATAATTGTATTAAAAAAATGAGAGAGTAAAACATGCAAACCACCGTCTCTCCATTAATGTTTTGGAAAAAAATTATTTTCGTAAAGGTACAAGAGATAACGATTATTGATATTTACAAAAAGCTAGTTGTTCACCTAATTAGACTGTCAAATGAGTTGGAAAATATATTTTAAAAAATAATAAATATCAGGAGTCTATTTATTCTCGATATTGGACATAACGAGTTCTGTGAGGAATTGTGATAGGATTTGTATATATTCGTTTTTCAACTAAACAAAAATGCCCAGTACATCCGGTTATGTAATTATTATAAATGGGCCAAATAGGTTTAACAGAAAACATAATAACCATTGGAAATTGCAAAATAAAAATAATGATATGTGACTTACAAATCGTGCTATTTACAGATGAAAAATTATACTTTTCTTTAAAAACAATTTAACTTTTCTTAAATTCATATTTATGTTCTACGGTTATCGATTTTTATTTACATGATTGGTGGAGAAAAGAAAATCCAAGCGTTTCGTGGCATTTCGTTTCTTTATTTTGCACGTTTTGGGCTCATTTGGCACATCCCCAATGGGTCATTCCCCAAACTGTCTCCGAACAACGGACGATAAAATATACACTACAACTTTTTTTTAAAGGCAATTTAAAAATAAAGTTCTTCGTTAATTATTTATATCAAGGAAAAAGCTTTACGTTTTCTTCTTCTAAATAACTTCTAGCATGACATAAAAAAGATTTGAATATGACAAACATTTTCAATTATTAATTAAAATAGTATTTTCAACCTACGGTTGAAGATCGACATGACAAGTGTATGGACGTCGTTATAACAAATGAAATTTTAATTCATAAAGGTTTTATTGAATGGGGTATCGATTTAATCGATTACGGTGAAATTTGGTTTGATGATTTCTTTGAACTACAAGGAAATAAAAATTTCCATCTAATTCGATAAAACTTAAAAGAAGGTTTTTCTCAAAATTCATTCCCAGACGAGTTTATAAAAATCTTATTGGCCACATGAGATTTGGTGTAAAACGCAAGCTCAGTTCTTATATCAACTAGTTAGAAAAAAATCAGTGATAACTGATAAGAGATATGTTAAGATGTTAATTCTTAGTTAATGATTTTTTTTCTAACGTGTTATCAGTCAGTTCAATTTTTACATTATTATAAATGGACCAAGTTTAAAACTTAAAACCATGCAACATCATTAAAATTTCAGTCAAAGTCTAAAATTATAAATGAAGTAAAAGAAAAAGATAAATTTCCAAATAACCAGTTTTGTTAAACAAAACAAATAAAAACAGTTGTAAATAAAATAGTTTAAAACTCTTCTATGTATTAGGTTCTGGTGGTTTATGTTTACGGGTTAAGATAAATTGTCAATATTTATCTGCGCCAACATATAGACAGAATAATTGTAAATAATAGCCCTTCTAAAAACGCAGTCGTTAATCCCAAACTTCATTCAAAAATTAATTTTCTATTATTTACTAAGTACCGTAAGGTTTTTTTTATTTAAAAAAATACCAAAACGCAAAGTGCTGTCATTTTTGACTGAAGTTTGATAGGTCAAAATAGCAAGGTTAGGCAGACAAAAATGATGTAAAAACTCCTAACTGCAGGTTCATGCCCCCCCCCCCCCGACCATAAGAGGAAAAACAACACTACCACTGGGGAAATAAATACTAAACAAATGATTACATTTTTGTGGCGTTGGATTAAATTTATATTGATGTGATTCATTTCAACCTTAATATTATAATAGTATATAAACAAATCAGGGTTTAGGTCAATTTGAAAGACAGAAAAGCTTTGATACTATTTCAAATTTTTGAGTTATACATCACAATTAAAGCAGAATGGACGGGTATTAGATCTCGTCCTCTCTTATAAACTAAAAGCTTATAAGCTAAAACTTATAAATTCATTATAGTGGAAGTCATAATTTTGAACGCTTGTAAATAAATGTTTAGATTCGTTAACCGGGTATTTAGAAATTATAAATAGTTTCAGTCTTTATCAAGGGGTACAACTTGACGAACAAACTGAGTTTTTTCTTTCAAATTCGCATTGATCCCTGATTTTTTTATGTACAATGATAAATTTACATGTATTTTTCTGTTCGGAGGCATTTCAATTTAAGGTGTTAAAATTTTTTTTGAGTTGTACGACGTATGTATCCTGTGCCATTTTATAAATATATACCATTTATATCGGAAAATGTTTTAACTTTCCTTTTTTTTAAATACTTCATTTATTTTCCTAATTAAATGTTATTTTTATGAAGCATTAAATATATTGTGTTGTTCACTAATTTCGTGGTCCGCTTGACTAATTAATCTCTTACTTATTTATCTCAACTAAAAACCTTAATTAATTGTATAATATTGTGTTGTGTTACAGTATTACGTATATTACAAATAATACGGTAAAATTTAAAAAATTGTGCAGAATTTGTTTTTAATGGAACAATTTTTACACTGTTTCGAACCTACTTTAAAAATAAATAAATACATATACACATATTATATATATACATTATATATATATAGTAGTATGTTAGTATAATATATTATATATATTTTTTTTTAAACCTTTTCAAACTAAAGGCCTACAAAACAGAAAAATCAAACCATTCATAAAAAGAAAAAAGAATAACAAAATGAAGAAAAAGAAGAATAAATTTATATTATAAAAATACTCTTTTTTTCGTGGTCATTTCTGATGTTAAACCTACCTAAAAAATAGTTTTTCTATTTGTAAGACACTCAAACATTTAAAAAAATACTTTTTACTATGTAACGGATTTTTTTAACTTATTCAAATTTAAAAAAATTAATATTTAAATTTGTTGGTTTATGGAAGACAAAATTTCCAACTATATTATTTAAAAAAATGTGTTTTTTTAATAATATAGTCGAAACGTAATTTACTAAATCATAATAATTAATACTAATATTTTTATAATTTAATTAAATATTTGATAATTACGTTATTAAATTTTTTTTAATATGACAGTGTTAACAATTTTATGTTGAAAATGAAACAACTTTGTAATATATAAATAGAAAATTTAAAAACAGAGTAAGAAAGGTGACAATACACCATGTGGGTGATTTTCTTGCAGAAGGCTACATTTTACAGATAATTCCAAAAAAATTACTAAAGTGCCCTTAATAAATGAAACCTACAATAACAATTATCAGTAATGGCAGATGAAGGAGAATGGTCTAAATAAAAAGGAGACCATAAATCTATAGTTGATAGTCACAAGAAGTGTATTCGTTGGAATTAGAATTTTTTCCACCTAAGTATAATTTGGTTGGTTTTGTGATTATAATAAATGGACAACGGTTTTGTAAGTTTCAAGTCCATTATCGGCAAATTGTCGGTTGTCAATTGACACGACTGCGATGCCCCCTCCCATTGGCAGATTAAAGGATCGTATGGAAAATTATTTAAACAACTGGAGAAAAGTTTTTCCTCTAAATTTTCCGCCCTAGAGTAGAAGCTGGAATGGTTCCGGCGATGGCCTCCCCTTGGCACCCTTCACCCCACCATGCCAACGGCCCCACCCTCTGGCCGTTTCAGTCAGGTACCAATTTGACGAAAATTACGGCGTTAGTTTGTAAAAAGGCGAAGATGGCGGCTTCAGATGGAAAGTTGGGCGAGCCGATTCACGCCGCTGCAGGGGGACGTGAACGGCGCCGGGGAAGGGCCACCACCACGACCGCCGCTGCAGAACATGGGCTCGCCCGACTGCCTCCCGGAAACCGAGATGGATACAGATATCGTGACATCAGGGGGAAAAAGGGCCTCCTCTCCTCATAAACGTCCTGACTCCAAATTTTGGCCCCAAAGGAGAAATTTGACCCTCTTCTTTTTTATTTTTAAAAAATTTTGAGCTACTTTAAATTTGAAATTTTTTTGGAAATGTGTTTATGCACGTTTTTGATCCTTTATTTACCAATTCGCCTATGCCATTATTCAAATGGTATGAAGTCAGCCATGGCAATTCACCAGCTCCAGCGGCCTCTACATCCAGGGTGGCTCTCTACAACTGATACCCATCCACCCTTTTAATTTTTTTTAAACCCTAACCATCCCTAAAAAATAAAATAAAAAAAAATAAAATAAATTAAAAAAAAAAAATAATAAAAAAGTGCCTTAATATTAATAACTTAATAAGCCTCAAACTTTAAACCCTATGAAATAAATATGCATTACAAATATCGATGAAACACCCTTAGGCTAACTTCAAAAGGTGTAGGATTTTTTTTTTTTAGTTTAATAAAAGAGCTAAACCTTGAAAGAAATAATTGGAATAATAAGAAATAATAAAATAGTTTAACTATGTTTACTTTCTTTATCTTCTAAGTCTAAAGACAATGCCAATTTCACCTATTCAATTATTTATTAATGATCTCACAAAGTGTTAGGCGTGATTAAAAAATGTATGGTGCAAATATCAATATTCTATCATGTATGGATGATATTGTTATCTAAGTGGATAATGCCTTAATATTACAAAATTTACTCAAAATAAACCTTCAACTTTAAATCCTATAATAAAAAAACATATGTTACAAATATTGAAGAACACCCTTAGGTCAATTTCAAAAGGTGTGGAATTTTTTATTTTTAGTTTATTAAAGTTAGATAATTTTTGAAAGAAATAATTGGAATAATAAGAAATAATACAATGAAATAGTAACTATGTTTACTTTCTACTTTTTTATGTTTGTCGTCTAATGACACATTCTGCCAATTTCACCTATTTAAGATATTTATTAATGATCTAACAAAGTGCCTACATAATATGGTAAAAATACCAACATGCTAACATATATGGATGATATTGTTTATATTAGCAGATAATGCCTTAATATTACAAGATTTATTTAAAATTTACAAAAAAAAATTAATAGGAACTAGAAACTTAAAAATAATCGTATTTTCCAAAAGGAACAAAATTTAATTAACATGAGAAGTGATTTATCATATAATTTAATTATTAATTTAGTGGTAAATATTCTAATTAATATACTACTACTAATATAATTTCCAATGTGGTTTGTTTGTAAAGGTTTTAATTGGGCATGTTCAACATAAAAATATTTCAACCTACCTTTCTTAACAACGGCAGCTTCTTCTGCAGTCAAATCACCAGGGTTCAAAACTACCACTTGTGGCAGATCTTCTCCGTCACTCTCATCCGATGAATACTCAGGAAGTTTCTCCCTCTGAAATAAAAAATATACTTTTTTTTTAAATTGTATTATCTCTTGAGGTATGGGGGCTGATGAACTTGTAGTTTCTGACAGGCACAAAATATTGAATATAGTAATTGGCATGCTATTAGCAGTTCTGGGTTCAAATCCAGTTCAAAATCCCATGACTTTTTAATTAATAATGGTATCAAAAGTGTGGGGTAAAATAGTTTTACCCCTCATCCTCAACACCCAAATGGTGGTTGGGCGTTAAGTGATGATAAGGGAATTACTTTACATGTTTAAAGGATCAAATATATCAAAATGAATAAACAAAAACTTTTTTTAAGTAGAACTATCGTTTACAACCAGTGAATTGAGACTCACTCCACCTTAAATATCTCTATGAATAAACTATGCTAAAATTGTTGTCAACTGACACTTAATTTGAGTATGTGTGTTAATTTCGAAATTATTAAGTATAAACTTGATAATGCATGTAATGTATAAACTGTATGAATAGACATACACCAAATATCAAACAACTATATAATCTAACCCATATTAAAAAATGAACGAAACATAACATGTAAGTTGACGGTGAATTTTTGTCCCTAATGGATATTAGACACATCACTAAATATCACCATTACAGAAGTTAATAGATAATAAGCAATATGTTTTGTGTTTTTTTTTTAATATAGTTAGGTATTTAATTCTTCTACCATTATATTAGTTTATTTTTGGCCATGGATTTCAGTTATGGAACAGCATTTTCGCTGAACCACAAAATGCATCAAAATAAAAAACTAATTAACGGTTGAAGAATTTCAATTGAAGACCTACACAACTATTTCATATTTAAATCAATCAACCAAGGACAAAGAGCTAGACTTTTTTTGATGTAATGGTCTATTGTGGACTCCTATGATTAAATCATACTCTTTCTCACAAAATTTACACGACACTACTCGGGTGTCCCTTCACGCACTTCTTTTTGTTACAAAAGATTTGAGGCCAACTTAACTTAATAACTTTCCTTAAATCTAGCCTGCTGAGAGAGAGTAGTTCCTTTGTTTTGTTTTTTATTCATGATCTTCATAGCTTGCCTCATGTTTTTGTCAAATCATTGACTCTTTTGTCTTTAGCCATTTTTTCAGCTCCAACCTTCTTCCAAAGGTTCCCCAATGTGCATAGTGTGATTATGGGATGAAGGGCTGCCCCTTCTTTGGATAGTAGATCATGAGGTTGTTTTTCCTTCTATACTTTCATGTGATGGAACCCACACTAAGGTAGATGTGTTTTTCTAGGACAATTTTGATATTCCAAGAATTGTTTGAAGCTAAAAGACTACACATTTATTGCCATCACAACTGCTTGTCTGTTAGGGGGGACCCACACATTTTAACATAAGTTGTCCACCAATTAATTAACAGGGAGTGTGCACGAACACCCACTGAGTCTCACATATAGTGTTCTAGTATGGTGGCGAAAAACACTGCATAAGGAGACACAAAACAAACTGCCAAGTCTACAGACCAGTGTGAATTAAAATAACAGGGGCTATTCACATTTGTTCCTCAACAAAGAGAAACTGCACTCGATCTTCAACCCTCACATTTACGTTCAAAAGGAGGCTTTCGAGATTGACAATAGGCTCGTGAGAAAAAAGGAAATAAAACCGGATATAAAGAGAAGCAAAATAAAATTCTGGAGAAAAAATAAGATGGTTATAATGACATTTGACAAAATGAGAGAAAAACTGGTCATAGATAAATCAGAATATAGGTAACCCCAAGTTTTAAGAAGATGGCTATTAGTACATTATTGAAAAATAATACTACCGAAGAATTCACACAAAAAAACTTTCCCACTGTGAGTTGTAGGCAGACTAAACTTTCACATGATAAATGAAAATGGCTTTAAGCAACCATGGCAAGCATAAAGCATATCTATACAGATTACATTTAGAAGAAGATGGCAACTGCACATGCCATGAGACCACCCTCAGATCATCAACACCTAGGAGCATTTGATATTCGATTATCCACTGCACGATCAACACATCCCCAACTTATGAAGAATACGGTTTTTCAACAGAGATCCATGGCAGCTACAACTGAGCCACTTGATTTGTAAAATATTGCAGTCTTTGAAAGTTTTAATAAATAAACTTAAACTTCAACTTGTTTTACATCAATCAGTTTGTTGAAATTGATTTTATATATAAACAAATTAAATTCTTATTGTTCAGGAATCGTAAATTGTTTAAGTGTTAGTTCAGTTTTGAATGGTTTTTCATTAATTATAAAACTTTTAGTAAGTGTATTGTAATTAATGACATGGGGAGCTTTAGTATCCCTATGTCACTAAAGGGATACTATAGTGAAGAGAAAAAAAAGAAGATACATTGATGGAACAGTGAGTCGGTGAAGGTGAAAGGGACTACAACCTAGCAAAAGCCATTGGACTGTTACAACTATCTTCCAAGAAGAGTCCAGACAATCCATATAAGAATATGAAAATGAAAAGTGCATGGATTGGCATTAGCAGGTCAATCTGTCAGCTATAATGGCACTTCATGTGTATGTTTTTAGCTCCAAACTAGTCTGGGAATGCGTAACTGGCTTAATGGCCTTGGGGAAACAACAAAATTACTTTGAGAATAAAGAGATGGAAGGAAGCGAAGAAGCTGTCTAACTAGCCAAAGAAAACACTGTGCTCTTACCCATGGGACCGAAACCACAACTAACACACCAGATAGTTTGCTAAAGTTGGAGCTGGAAAAGCGACAAAAACCTACGCCCTGGAACTCCATAATAAAATAAAGGGTAGGAAATAGACTGAAATGCGTCTGTCATATAAATGAATATTGTGCAAAAGACAATCGATTTCCTACGCATCATGACCTAGAATCACCAGACAGCTAAGAGATGTATAAATTTCCCAAAAAGGAAGGCAAAGCAACTCCTCCTAATAGGCAAGATTTGTTGAAATTTATAGGCCTCCTTACTTACCACTGCCCTCTTAACTACCACCAAACCAAAATAAAATAAGCAAAGCAAAGACCTTATAGACATGCACCTTATAAATTACAGGTTTCAAAATCTTTCACTGTTTAAATGTGTGGTATTCAGTGATTGTGAATTAATGATTATTTAGAAATCCTGAGATGAGATGTGACGTAGGTTTATAAAATGCTTTTCTAAACCTACACCACACCAGACCGCATCTAATGATCTCCAAATAATCATTGGTTAAAATTTATAGGAAATTTCAATTAATCATTCTTTTAATGCAAGGTCCTGGTTGAGATGAAAAATGTCCCACCCCCACGTTCAAACCCACGAACTTAGAATCCCGCTTGCAACACTAGTTTTTTCATCTCAACTAAGACGTTACATAAAAATAATAATTAATTGAAATAATTAATATGGTCAATTATGACCACTAAACATAAATGGATTTATAAGAAAGTTTTTAAAAACTTGAATGTTTAGGATTTTTGTATCCAACATTAAGTTGGGTTTAATTAATCCAAAATAGAAATCCAGTTAATTGACCAATGCATGAATATTGCCAAAGCAAGGGTTTAGCTGGGGAAAATAATATAGAAATATTATTCAAAAAGCATAATTAGCTTGACAATGATTTATTTTGTTTAAACAAACGATTTTTTTTAACTTTTGGTCTTAAATTAAACATGGCGGAAAGATTAGGCTGAATGTTCATTGAACTATTTGGACAAATCTTGCCAGATGCTGCGGGACACTTTGTAGAAAACTTGAAACGATATATGTTTTATTTATATTAATTTAAGTTACTCAAAAATTAGAAAAGTTTGTCTTTTTGTACTCATTCTGATCCGTTAAGCGTTTTGTGTTAATAAATGGATGGAACTGATCTCTGGAGTTGAGTCGGAGAAAGGATTAAAACGTACTGGATATCAATGTGAAGCCTAGTAAAGACGGTGGGTACTCCGCAAGGACTTAGACACCTACGAAGTCCGAGAACTACCCCAGAAGGAAGAAAACTTGTCGGAAAACGTGAAAAAGAATAGCGGCAGAATCCGAAATTCCCGCCCGGGAGGTTTCAACTTTTCAAGTATTTATAGGCCGGTTTAGTACCAAAAACGAGACGCGGAAGAAGTAGGAAAAAAGGTCACCTTTGTGTCGACGTTGGGGCCTTCTTTGTAGCCGACCTGCTGTTTTAATCTAGCGAGGAAGGCTGGCTCTTGCGGCTTGATGTAAGAGACATTGCGTTTTGACATTTCACAAATCGGTGTCACGTCTCACGAGCCGGGTCCACAATTCTCGTGGGAGGGCGGATAACATCTCAAATTGGAGTCTGGCCTTTTATTCTGTCCCTCCGTCAAATTCGCCACTTGCCCAGTCTAGAAAAATCCTCGTCGGTCGGAAAATTGTAAACACGGGCACCGATGCAGCGAGATTGGAAAGGGGACGGAACCGAATCAACACAGCCACGGCCTGATGAATTCCCACCGCACAAAAACACCTTATACTGTGATAATTACTAAAAGTAATTACCACATATAAAACTCAATTTTCTCAACAAAAAAAAACATTTAAAATAATTTAATTAATTACGCATCAAAAGAACGAAACGGTGTCAACCCGTCGGCTATCAAATATCAAGGACATATCATCCGGCCGTTACAATTTGTATTGTTCCAAGTCCAATGCCCAACCGCTATTTAAAATTGTGAAGTTATACTTAGTAAATTATTTAAACATTTTAATAGCCTGGACTGTATTGTGCATACCACTCTCGACCGGTTTAGTACAGGTACGTTGTATACATCTGTTTCCACTCACGCCTAAACAGTTTTGCCAGGGATTTTAATGTTTTGACTATTAAAACAACACCGTAATACATATTACATACTGACGGGTCCAAAATGGTACATTGTGGTTTGTAGCTATGTCATTCATCAACAAGCAAAAAGTTTTAGACTTCCGTAACTTTTTAGCACTTTCAGTGCAGAATTAATTAATGGCTATCGTACGAGCATTTCATTCAAAATTTATTAAATTTGTGGTCAGTAGCCTGAAAACTTGAGTTGTCATTTGATTTATCTGTTATATGCTGTTTGGTTCAAACAGTTTCAGTAATCAACTCATTTGTTGGTCAAACCGGCATATCCTCCAGTTGTTTTATTCTTGGTGGCTCTTTAATACCCTTCTCTACCAGGTAAAAACCTTGGTATTACTTTTAATACCAGATTATCTTGGGATTATTATTTAGGCTTTGTTGCTAGAAAGGTGAATGGGACTTTAAATTAACTTTGGAAATATCATAAATTTATCTCTCCAGCACTAAAATTTAAACTAGACAATACTCTTATTTTACCATTGTTTTTTATTTATTGCAGTACTGTCTACTTTTCTTCACTTAATCACACTTCTACTAATAAAATTAGAATATGTTTTAATAATTGCACATAAAAAATTTGTTTACATTTTTTTAAATTAATTTTTTTGGGGAGGGGGAATCTGACAACTTGGTCATAACAATATAACAACACACAATAAATACCATTCATGCAAGTAAATACATTCACACCTATATACATTGCATACATTCTAGTAAGTAGAAAATGTAAGCTGAAGTGATGTTATTATCTAAAATAATCTCGTACCTCCAAGCCTTCCTGGTATTATGCAGGACCTGAGTATCTGAAGCGTTTACCATCTGGACGTTTCCTTCTCTAATCCACTAGCAGCAAAATGTAAGAAGATCAATTAAGATTAAGATCGAACATTCAGCCATGAAGTGACATACATCTTCAACAAGATAAATCGAGAATTTTAGGGCAGTGAGAATGAAACCTTATATGAATTCATTATTTAGTTTTTTTAGGGGCATTTCAGCCTCGATCGCATGCGAAACATAACAACACATATTCAATACACATACACACAAATATATACATTCACACCTAGATACATTGCATTCATTCTAATTAGTTAGATGGAGTATTCAATATTCCTTCATTTGCCTGTATACAATAACAAACTAATCTAATTGGGGTGGTACTTTTATAAATGTTCCCCCATTGACCCAAGTCACGTACATAGCTTGAGGGGCAATGGGGATGCTATTTCATCATCAGACCCTCCCCATTAATTCTAATAAATACACAGAAACACAAAACAAATTTTGATGGCTATATGGAATAAAAAATCCCAATTTCTCTAAAAAGCTACCATGTCCAAGAACCATTCTTAAATCCGGTGGCATGCCTACATGCTATATATATAATGCAGGGTGGGCGACGAAGACCCGAGGGGTTAAATGCCTGGGTAGACTCGTACCCCATCCCTAAAAGGTCCGGGACTTGGTTGGCTCACGTGTCCTGCATAAATCTCTTGGTCCTGTTCACAAAGATTTTGGACCATTTGCTCTCTGTATAGATTCAAGGCTTGACATGCTTTTATTATGTGGGACACATTGACCAACTTTTCTCTGCTTAAGGGGCACCTGCGCAGGCTTTGGCCCAAAAGCAGGTGCCCATGACAAAATTTGTATTGAGTTTACGAAGAAGGGAGCTCATCTTAACAACCAAGTTCATTTGGGGTATTAATTTATTGGATTACTTTAATCTCAACCTCTTATTTACTCTTATTGTGAAAATGTTTTAATTTTTTTGTAAATATATTTCTATTTACCTTTCAATATCGTAGTCTGAGTAGGTGTGCATCTTTTGTATAAGTGACTATTTTTTATTTTGAAATTTTCATATTCAGTCCACAGTAATGAACATCGAAAAATTATTAATAATTAATCTATTTATGTTTTAGTGGTCAATTGACCAAGTTACTTCTTTCAATTAATTATTCTTTTTATGTAAGGTGTTGGTTGAGATAAATTCGAATCCCGCTGACTTTTTTATCTCAACCAAGACCTTACATAAAAAGAATCATTAATTGAAATTAATAATTGAATTGGTTCGGGGTTGTTCTGTTTATTTTTAAATTCACTTAATACACAGCAACCTTTCACCCAAACAATTGTCAAAAATGCTTCAGCTTAAACAAAGTTGGTATGTACATGTTCATTCAACTCTCTAGTTTATTTGTTGTAGTGAGTTGTCAAAGGGTGAAAACTTCTCTATTTCTTGCTAAGCAAGTTGAACAGTACATTAATTTATTTCTCCTAGAGACATGTACACTCAGTAAAAAAAGTTTCTGTGCAATAGAAGAAAACCTTAGAAATTAAAATTACATATAATCATCTATATTTATTAACAACACACTGTCTTGCAAATAAATAGGTTAAACAACAATGTAGATATATAGAGCTATATTTTCGAAAATTAATTATAAATAAACTTTTAAAAAACTATAAAAATAAACTTTTAAAAAACTATAAAAAATAAACTCTATAAGTCTTAAAATCATAATATTAATTCAAAAACTTCACTTGCAAACATTACAGTTGATTTACAGAACTCCAAGAAAGAAGAAATAAAGGTTTGAGTGAATAACAAAATAGAGTACATTCTCATGTTAGTTGGTTTATATTATTTATTTTATTTTCATTAAATTTAATTATATCATTCAATTCATCAGATGTAAATTATAAAATTTAGGACAAGACTTACAAGGAGTTTAATTCCCTCCCTCTCACAAATCCTTAAAATCTTCATTTAAACTTTACTTTCATGCTGTGACCTTTTCGGGATGTGTTGATATTTGCTTTCATTCTTTCCTTTCTCTTCCAGAGTTCCAACTTTACTGCAGACATATAATAAAAAAATAGGCTAGGGTAGCATAGTAGTTATTTTTATTGTTTCAGATAATTTTATATGCAAGTTTTTGTTCTGCTACTATTTTCGTTGTTTAATAGTATAGATATGTGTATTAATCATTATTTTTAATTTGTTCAGGACACAATGGACAGCCCAAATACTTCAGCAGATTATTTTGCTGATAGCAGTGCTGAGACTGTTGCCCCAAAAGATTTGGAACCAGAGTCGAGTAGTATTAACAACCTCGGAAACTTAATGGTTAAAACTGATCAAGAATTTCCTCCAGCACCTGTTATTGACTTTCAAACGCAGGAGCTTTTGAACGCATCTCTAGACACAAGTTTGTTAGTGAATAAATTTTTATGCGAATCGAACTTGCCCGTCCGAATATGTTGTCCATTTTGTATTTTTGACTTTGGCTTTGAAGTATTACTCAAAGACCACATCAAACAGACGCATGAAAAGGAATTGAAATTAGTTTTACAGTCTGCACCGGGGGTAATAGATTTTCACCAGTGCCCTTTCTGTCAGTCTAAATTTTATCACCGTCACCTTCTGCCCAAGCATATTATAAGAAATCATGAAATGTGTGTTGTAAATATGTTTAGTGGGTTTAGTCCTGAAAAATATGTTTACTGCAGGTTCTGCCCTCATAAAATTATGAGGAAACATTTTAAGTTGCTGATAATTCACATAGAAAAAAAGCATTATCCTCTTTTTGAAAAATATGTCATTACAAAATATTCAAATATAACAAAGAGTATGGAGGATTTGTTTGAACAAAAAAAACCAAGCAGTGCGATGCGATATGAATCACCAGGTCTCAGCGTGGATTTGTTAAAACTTAGTACGAATGATGATGAAGAAGGAAAGAAGTTTAATGGGGTGAGGCCAATTTTAAAGGCTAAAACAGCATACCCTTTAGATCAATCTGAATGTGTTGCTGATCAAAATGAGACTCAGGTCTATGCCAATTTAAATGTCCCCCCAAAAAATTTGAGAAGAAAATTGAGATTTAATTTACCGGATTCTCCAGAGACGAATGAAATTATCCCTGGCAAAAAGAAAAAAAGGGATGACCAGAATAAAAAATCAAAATGGGCATTTTCTTCTAAATCTAAAAAGCTCAAGAGGTCTGTCAAAGCAGAAAAAAACAAAGAAAACCTGGAAGACCCAGAATCAGTGTCAGATTTGGCCACACAGCTTTGTCGGTTTAAGTGTGGACTTTGCTCAGAATCTTTTCACGTCAATGCCAAACTTCTCGACCATCTCAAGAAAAAGCACAAAGGATTTGTTTTCCAAGCACGTTACAAATGTGGGGTGTGTCATGCTAAATTCTACAAAAACGATTATTTAGTAAGACATTGTTGGCACAATCATGGCCCTCTCTGTCTCAAGACACCTCTTCACGCAAAGGATTCTGGTATGCAATTTTAATCAGTATACAGAAAAGATAGTAATTTTTAAATTATATTTTCAATAAGATATAAATGTACCATTTTCAAACCAAAGAACACTGATTTTAATAATCCAAATTATATTTGATTTATATATTTCTAGATGTTTTACATATGAAATTGATTGTTTTTATTATCTTACCACAATACAGATTGTACATAATCTTGCTAGTTTTATCCTGTTGTTATTTAAACAACAGTATCATGTTGTTTTGGTAATATTTCTTAGTATGTGATTCTGTGAACTGTGATATGCGTAAGATCACATTCTGTGATAACACATTTTATTATCAAAAAGATTCTCTCAAATCATTTAGTCTTAATCAGCAAGACCTATGGAGTAGGTCAATTGAAATAAGAGGGATACACCCAAGCGACCTGGTGAAATACCCTCCAGGCTAGTCACAAGCATGAAGCTTTGGCCTAAAGCTTGCCCCTGAGGAGTTGGACATAGAGCATATAAACACTAGCAGAATGCTGACCAACCCCCCATGAATGTTGCTAAGATTGTGTGCCAGATTGTGAGAGATGAAATCATTCGGCACAGGAAAGTAAAAAGAGACCACTACTGAGCACAGTTGGCAGGACAATGAAGTATTCCCAATCTACAATAGTGTAATCATGGAGGGAATTTCAAACTTCAAGATCCTCAAAAACAAGAGGAAGCGTGCAAACTGCCTCCTCTGATATACTCTTAAGTGGTATTCCTTCTGTTCAATTAGAGAAAACAGTCTGTTGACAGCAAATAAAAGAATATGTCAGATGGTGGAAGTGGACCAACTAATTCAATCATACGTACCTCGACCAAGATGTTTATGCTTCCGTAGTAAGTAATCTCACAAGCTATTCTGAATAATGTTTTCCACATCAAATCTGGTTCACCACTGCTTCAACAATTGCCTTTGCCATCCTTATTCGCTTATTTCAGAATTTTTGTTATATATTCAACTCTCACTAATGGAGCAAGCTGTCAGCACTAGCTACAGCAGCAAAGGTACTTGTAGCATTATCTCTCGCACTCTCAACAGTCGATGTGGCTGTCTGCTGCAAGAGTCCCTTCTCTTGCAACCTATTCTACAATCAGCTTTTTTTTTTTTTTCTTTTTAAATGGATACCAGGGACTGGAAGTTCCCTCCTGAGCACTGCAGCTGAACTGTTCAGCTTATTGTACTTTATCCCTGGTTCCATATTTAGGGGAGGGCTCGCAACACAAATGTGAACTTGAGCCCCCGTTGTGCCGGTGTTCTTCCATCGAAGAAACTCATTTTTGAAGGGGGTTGGGACCAAATTCAGGGTCGCTGAGATCTGATCCCGCTCCTTCCATTGATGAGTGCCGTGTCAATTTCTTTCAATTGTGGCCACCGGTCCCCTTAGGCATCAGAAAAAGTCCAGAGGCGATTGGTAGGGATCAAACCCACGACCGCGGGTTCTCCTAGACGAGAGTCTGTCGCCTTAACCACTCGGCTGCCGTGGCCCCCCTACTTCCACCATTAGTACTACCCTTAACTTCTCAGGGCCACAAAAAATTGCAGTCACTACATCCTGAGTTTTAGCCAAGAAGAAACTAAAGCTGAATCAGTCTTTCAGGTTGCACCTTCCATAACTAACCAGTTTCAATTCAAGTGTCAATTGCCTACTTACTTGCATCATACCACACACCCTTTAATACGAAAGTCACAGTCCACCTGCCTTTCACTAGAGTTCATTCAAACTTCGTTTAGCATAAGATTTATGTTGCCAGCTCTGTCTCATCCATTGGTATTTTATTTTTCCAATAAAAATGTCATGTTTTTTATTATTGTTTTTTTACTTTTTTGTTTTATAACAAGACAATTTCAGGATTGTCCTCTGATCATCCTAGGCTGTCCATTCTTACTGTAAATGTCTCTACATTTTCTAAGCTTTCTGATGAAAGAAAAAATGGAGCCAAGTTTAGCTCTTTGTTTTGTCAGTGTTTGTATTAGGATTGTGGGGAGTAATTTTCCTTAATATAATATTGTGTTATCATATTATAATTATTATTTTCATTGATTGATTATTGAATCAATTCGTTCAAGTTCAACTCTCCCCACATGTGCGCAAAATAATTGAGCTTTTCACACAGCAATCCAGGATCAGACCTTGGTCTCATCCTTATTATAAGGATGTCAGTATTATGTCAGTCTGTATTGTGAGTTAGAGATCTAGATAAATTATTGTGAAATAAGGTTAATAATTATAAAACGCTTAAAGAAAAAAAATCAAAACACTTGTATTTTCCTGCAAAAGTCATTTAATTAAAACGTTATTACATTTGATATCTTTTATTCCAATTTTTTACATCTAGAAGAAATTTTGTTGGCAGTGAAAGTAAATATTTTTTTTGCATTAAACAGCCATACATTTATTATTAGTCCAAGGAATTTAAAAAAAACAAAAAAACAACTTGTATATACTATTTAAATATAAACCACTAACTTTGATTAGAAAATTAACTGATGTACTTAACACAATCTTTGGCTTCCACTATGTTTTTTGTTTAATAAATTCATTTAATTTTTTAGTTAGAAATATTCTACTTGCTTCTATTATGATGACTATAGTTATAAGCAATACCCCTACATATTAATTGTTTAATTGTTATATCAAATTACTGAGAGAAAATAAAGTGATTATTATTTTGGTTCTGTGCTTTAAATTTCCTCTCAAGAAATTTCATGTTTGTATAATTATCTAGGTATATAACAAATTACGTAGACATGTTTATATAATCTAATGAGGAAATAAAACAATCACCTATACAAAATGAAATTTATTGTTTTACTATTACACACAAAATACAAATAAAAATGACCCTATTAAATTAACTATTTGAACCATTTTTTGTTTTAACTTAAATGTACAACAATCCTTTAAATTTAATTAATTGGAATGGATTACATGAAATATTGAAAATGTTAAGATCTCCTTTGGCATTCCGTTTAAGCACAGTTACGACTAGACAGTAGTGGAATTGACTAATTCAATTTGGTGGTATCACAGTCTCGTTACTTCAGGTTGTTGTTGGACATTTACGATCCTCCGCTCCGTCTGACTAGCCTTGTCTCTATGGTAATACTGTTCACCCTGCGGCAAAGTGTAAAACCTGTTTTTATCGTTTGCATTCGGCGTTGGAGATGTTGCATCTAAACACTCGCAGCTGAGGCTCGAGTCAGACAGTGTTGGATATTCGGGTAACAGTAAAAGGGATTCAGATGATTTCGTCGGCTGAACGTACTTCGGCGGCTTTTGAGCATTGGCTTTTGTGCTTTGAGGCTTCTGATTTCTATCCATGTAACTGTAGCCGAAACCGTAGCCGCCAAATGCTTTTGTTGTCAAATTGTCCCAAGACTTGGGCTTAGAAGGTTCGTGTGATGAAGAGTTGGATTTTACCGAGTGCTGCCGGGTGATTTCATTATTAGTAGGTTCCCAGTAAAGAGTGTCTGTACTGAGTGATGTTGTATACGAAGCGGTGCTACTGTCATTTCCATGGCCCTTCTCATGTCCACTATTAACTTCGCTTGATGTACATGAATGGAGACTGCATTGACTCACAAGATTGAAATATCTGAAATAAATTAATTATGTCAACAAAGTTTTTAAAACAACCAACAATAAAATATTTTTTAAATTTTAATATCACCTTCTTCCTGTCTGATGATGATGGTGGTGATGTCGGTGGCTAGGATTGTGGGATCCGCCAGATGAAACGTACCCAGATGGTTGAGTTGATCTACTACAGCTTTTTTCCTTCCAATCAGATCCTGTAAAACGTACTATTTTAAGAACAACATAAACTTATTAAAAAAACTTATTACTTAAATTATAAACCTAGTAACTACTTAACAAGATAAAATAAATGAGTATATCATTAAACAAATACACGTTTCTCTCTACAAAAATCTAAAATCATCTTCGTAATAAATAATAATACAATAATAAAAGATGATATTTTTAAAATCTACATTTACTACCTAGTTCTAATATGGTGTATTAAAAAATACTTTGAAGACAAACAAAATAAGGCCAAAATCAAACAATAGGGTCATGCTAAAACAGGGTCATACGTTTCCAATACATCACTTTTTTTGTACAATGATATTAGAAGCGTTTGTGTTTTTTCTATTAAAAAATAAATATAACAGAAACAAATTGTTATGTTAAAGCCTAAGCCATGCTGTAAACATCAGTTCCTTTACGTTTTTGTTCCATACCCCTAGCACTTTCGACACTAGTGGACTTCTTTGGCTTGTGGTGGTGTCGCCTCCTCCTCGAAGGGACACAATGTGAGTTACAGCAAGGACTTGCCAAGTCGTATGCTTCAAGACTTGTATTATCCTGTGGGCTGGTCGCACTTTGTATGCACGGGTTGCAATGATGGCGCGAACTGCTGCTTTTTACTACGCAAACCAATCAAAAAGAATCAAATGTCAAATTGCGAGTTTCAATTTTTCTCGATGTTTCCGTTTTATCCGTTTATTTTGAATATATTTTCTTCGCTTTGTTCGGTTCCTTTTAAAAGTTCGAATCATGGCTTTTTGTTAAATAATATAAATTTTGTTTCTGTTACCCTTTAAATGTCATACATCAAATGTTACATACTAATCTACTGTCTTAAATGGAATGAAATATGCCTTCTTATAAGTTATATTTGCTTAGAACTTTTAGTACTCTACTTTCGCTTTCCTACTAATCATGCATTAGCAAAAATACATCCCTTTTTTAATTATAGCCAGAAATTACTATTAACATAAAAATAACTTAGATTCCTTAATTAATATGATAATTTTATGAATATAATTGAAATAGGACATATAGATAAAAATATTTTATAGTTGAATTTGAATGTTTTATTATATCATTAAATTTTTGTAATTGGCTTTCTGGGTTTTGAAGCTGAAATTTTCTACTATAAAGCTGTGACTGTCTGAATTAGGAGTAACGAAATAATTCATTCAAATTAAATAAGATTAAAATGTAAAAAACAATATTTAATCTATTCTGTTTTTCCAGAAAAAAATCTTAATATGAAAAAATCAAATATATTTGAGAATAATAGAATCAAGCCATAAACATTTTTATGAAACGTACATGTGTTGTTCAACAATTTAAGATACGGTATTTCGTTTTTTCTTCACAGATTTCAAAAACTGTAAAATTTAACCATGCTTATCTTGTTGTTTTTTAATTTAATTTAATTTTATAGTTTTGTAACAAACCTTTTCCTGACTGTTTGCTTCCATTGGTCGGGGTCGAATTTACATTGGCTGCAGCAGCCATTCCATTGGTTTGGTGATATCCACGACTTTCATGGAGCACCCCGGTAGCAGAACATCTCCTCACTATACCTTTGCCACCATCAGATCTTGAATACCCACTAAAATTTAAATGTACTTAATAGGAGAAAAACAACACTCAGAAAGTGTACTGTAATGCTAAACCTATTTTGTACTTTAAAAAAGATAGTAAATTTGTTTATATTAAAAAAATAAAAATAAAATAAATCAGTAATAAGGTAAATTTGAAATAAAGAAAAATCTTAGTTCCTTTTCAAGCTTCCAAGGAATATATCCACTTCATCACAGGACCTTAAAATATTAAAAATTATGGCTTCATTCTCAACCAAATGAGCTAGTGTTAGATCTCATTCAATTTACTAAGCTAAACTCCATAAATGTGTTATTGATAAAGCCATTATTTTTACTATTTTAATTAGATGCTTATACATATCTGTTACCGATTTTAATAATTAGAAATAGATTCAAAGCCCTAATGAAGGTGATTCCTTACAAGCTTGATGAATGAATTTGTTTTTCTTTCTTTCCAACTTACCATTTTAATTGCAAGAATGATCTTTTACATAATTAATTTGATTGCTCTTAAGGGAGAATTTTAACGTTTCTAAAGTTTAACGTTAAAATAATTGTGATAATTTTTAATATAAAATTCTTGGACAGTAAGCAAATTAATTACAATTAAAATTAAGATATATAAAATTAAATATAAAAATAAATTCCAATTTTATTTTTTTATTAATATTTACTTGATTTGGTGGTAACAATATTTTAAATTAAGAATATTGATTATTTATTTGAGAAAAAAAATTATGTGTTTAGTTCAAATAAATAACCAAACTTCTTGATTTACAAATAAATTATTCTTCTATAAATTTGATATCTTTTAAATATAAAATAATTATTTTCTAGATCAACTATTTTATATTTAAAAAAATCTCAAATTATGACAGCTCAATATCCCTCAAATATAAAGGAATTTTACTTTATATGCTTATATTTCATACCATATCCATATATTTTTTTAATGCTTTACAAAAAGGGTTAATTTGATTGAAAAAATGCTATGTACTATTATAGTAATAATGCTGATATCACCCAAATCAATTCATAATATAAGCTGTTTAATTGATAAGCTTTAAGTAAAAAGTTTGATTAATATAATAAATACTTGACAAATAGGATAATGTAAACACTAGTAAGATTATTTATTAGACAAAAATTAATATTTACTATAATCTACTGGGGGAAAAATCTCAGAGAACTTCTCAACATGTCATGGAGTCAAAAGATTTTTTAAAAGTATTAATGGTCAGGTTTTTGCTTTGCCCACTCCAAATTCTATTTTCTATTAATTATTTGGAGGTCGTGAGATGCGGTCTGGTGCGACGTAGGTTTTAGAAAAACATTTTCTTTATCATGCCAACATTTCGATCTTTATTGAGATCATCTTTAAGGCTCAAAGTATTTGTTTTTCGTGTAGATGTGTCATTCCTGTCTATCGTGTTGAGAATGCCCAAAACACTACACATTTCTATTTTCTATTTTACACTGTAATTTCATCCAAAAATTGTGAGGCCTCTGTGGTGATGAACCTGTAGTTTGGTCGTTTCAGATCATTTTGGCTGTCAGATGCGTTTCAACTTGTTCAGTGGAGGGTTTTAACCAACATTATTAAAAACCAATTATAGCAAGAAACCGCAATGCACCCAACAAGCCAAAAAATCAGCAGTTCAAAATGATCCACGACTTAGCTACACTATTATCTTTTCTTTGCTTCTTCAAAAGTTCCAACCTATTTTTCAACGTACGCATGTGAATAGCACATATATCCAATTGTCCATCAGACCCGTTTTACCGCTTGCTTCTGTTTTATTCAGCTAATATAAACAGGGCTCAGACCTAATCTGTTTTACTGTACTTCATGTAATAATTATATGCACATAATATTATTTTTAATATTAAATTGTCCGTCGATATGATGAGAAACTTGTTGAGAAAATTTTATTTAAGAAGCTGAGTAGCAATGAGCACTCACTTGGGAAAGTATGTATGTAATTTACCATGCTTAAGTGACCTAAGCAACAAAAACTTTTTTTTTAATAGTGTCTTACCCTGGCCACCCAGCGATATATTCACTAGAATTATGAGGACCTTGTATAATATAAGCTCTTCCATGTTGATCAACATATTGATAGGGTCGATATGCTAAAATTATCGGTGGACCGTAACCAGGAGGCGGCGTCGCCCTAGCCACATCCTCTGTTGAAACAGTTGGTCTGCAGTAGCCGGCAATTTCTCCTTTAAAAATAATTAGCATTTTATCAGGCTGTATGATTATTTATTTTTTAAATTGAAATGTTTATGTCTCAATATATAAAAATTAAAAATCACCTATTTCCTTTTGTGGGGATGACTCGGATACTTTTGAACCTTTTTTCCTAGCCGGGAGACTGTGCGTTTTCCATTTTCCCTCCATGAGTTCTTTCTCTCTGACGCAGATCCTTTCCAATTCTGACATCTTCGTCTGAAGGAGTCTCTGAAGCTGGATGTACCTCATGTGCAACTCAACCTGTCATTATTATACACAATATATTGATAATTTTTAATTATAATTTTAAAAGGAAAATACCTTTCTAACACAATCTTCAAACAAGACGACCATTCTCATTCTCGAATCACAGTTTTTGATAAAATTCACTAATGTTTTATGGTCAGTTTTTTCCATGTCGTGCCCGTTTATTGACAAAATGACATCGCCTGGAAAATGGTTAAGGATGGTTAGGCCAAAAAAAGTTTTTTGTTTAAATACTGCCTTAAAGAAATTTTAATTTACCTTCCCTCATTCCTGCACGATATGCAGGACCGTCGTACTCAACATAGTCCACATATGTAATCATTTCAATTTCCTGCTCTTTTTTATAATGGATCCCATAACTCTGAAAATATAAATTTGTCTGTTAATAAAATATTCGCTTAAACATACTATGTTACAAAAGATAACATTTGTTTTCTTAATAATGCTCAATTTGTATTATTTTATCAAATGAAAAGATAGCAAATGAACAAACAAGCTTAGGTCGATGTCTTGTAAGCACACTCTGGTAAGACCAGTTGGCAAAAAGCAAAACGACAAGGAATGCCTTGATGAGTTCATTTTTATCTTTCTTTGGAATTTGATTAAGATCTGGGATTCACGATGAGCAGATTACAGGAACTGTCTGTCTGAAAACTGTCTATGGAATTTATATGACAAACGTAACATTGCCGAATAATTGTCTATGCTAATTGCTCTTGGGAGTGCAGTTTTATTTAAATTATATTTCTATAATATAGTGTTAAAAAATAATAGACAAGATTGAAATTATAAAAAAATATGTTTATAAACCGAGCCAATATCAGTTTTGACGAAATAGGCGAAATTTATGCATTTGTATTTCCCCCCCAAAATTACCCATCTTGCATCTGCCAACAGCTTTCCATGGCCAAGATGGAAGAATAATTATTTATTTTAAATTGTCACTGACGAACGATTGAAACTTGTTTATTAAATCTCATGGACGATAAATAAATCAAGACGCTCAACACGCCTCCTTCAAACACTGTAAGTCATCATTTTGATCTGTTGACATGGATTCTGTTGACCATTCAGGGAGTACGACTCCATAGGTCACATGTCATAAAGAGCCGGAAGGGAAACAGAAGTCATGAAAAATGTATGCTACGGACTAAGCGCACAACAAATGCATATCTTATGCAAAGCAGGATGACGTTTCTTGCAAACCCGGTTATTGAAGTTCGAAGCATTAAACAATCCCTTTTTCTAACCTAGGCGACACATAAATTTCACATGTTGGTATGTTTTTAATTGTGAATTATCCTTGAGGTGGGTCTGCTCATTCTGGCTGTTTTGGTTTCTCAAGCATATTTCGGCCAACTCAAGTGGAGATTTATAGAGATTACAACAATATTAATAATATAAATTAATAAAATGAGGCGTGGGGCATATCGACATATATATATATATATATATATATATATATATATATATGCAATCAATTAACGGTCTCGGGTTCGAATCCAGCAGCCCTGCATTTGAACCCGACTTATTTACAAATGGGCTTCTTTTTTTCCTTTCAAAAACACCGACACCCCGAGAGTTATATGGCTTCTGTTGTTGCTAACCCTCATAAAAATAAAATAAATCAATTAATAAACAATATTAATCTTTCAATAATAGAAACGTGATTTCATTTAACTGTGTGACCGTGATTATCACAAAAATGGTCCTTGAATTTAAACAAATATTTGTTGTTTATTTGCACGTACTAACATTCTTTTTATATCTCCAGATAATTACTTTAGAAATCATTTGAGAACGACGTTTTTGTCTTTCCCTCCCTCCCCCCCACCCNTCTATCAATCAATCTATCTAATCTATCTATCAATTTATCTATCTACTATCTGTGTCTCTGTTTCCTCTGCAACACTGATTGCGATTTTAATTAAAATTAATATAATATCAAATAAATTACCTGTAGTGTAAACCCGTAAGAATTATTGTTTTTCTCCACAATTATAGTTCTTCTTCTTCTATCTTCTTCAGGTTTGGTAACTGTCACCCTGTCCGGTTTGACTCTTTCAAGAATTTGGGACTGAAACAATCACAATATTTTGGTCAATTTATAATTGTAATAATGAAATTAAAAGTTTTCATTTAAGTATACAAAAAATCGGCCTTGTTAATGTACGGAATGTTACCTTTCGACTAATGGAAATCTTTTTATAACAGTCCGGCTGTAATTATTCAATATTAATAGTTTTCCCATTTCCGAATTCCCGAACTGCTAGAAACGATTTTTTTTGACGTGTCATTATACAAATGCATTCGATAAAAAGGAGAAAAGTCGCGGAAATGACGTCCCGCTATGCGTGCCAGGGACGATTCGGGACGGTACCCCAGTTTGTCAGAATTGACGCGGCAGTCGAAAATGGTGAAAGTGATCACTTTCGCTGGGTTAAACACCAACCCGGACAGCATAAAATACGCCTCGATGTGTGGGGGTGTTCACTCCTCTAATTTCCGTCCGCTGCGTATCACTTTTAGATATCCCAAGTGAAAATGGCCAATTATAAAGTTTCCAAACCTGTTTCAATTTCTGTTAAAAAGTCTTAATTTTGTTATCCAATGTTGGGTATCTAATTACAGGTGTAGAACAGGAAGAATTTTTTTTAAAGATATTAATCGGTCAAGCGGACCACGAAAACTAGTGAATTTAATATTTTTTATGTTTACCTCAATTTTCTTCCCATTTTTAGACTCAAGATTAACTTTTGCTTCTACAGGTCCTGTTTTATTATCACATAAAAAAACAATTAAAACATGAAAAAAAACAAATTGCACAAAAATTGAATATCTTACTTAAACCTTAATGGGGAATTAAACGACATGGTGTTTTGGGCTCAGAAGTTCATTATGTTTTTTGGGGCTCAGCATCTAAACATTATTTAAATAGAATAAATTAATAATTAAAAATTACAACTAAAATTACAATAAGAATTAAAAACGTGGTCGAGAAAGGTTACCTCATATAAGTCTAAAAACCAGTAAAATCTTCCTTTCTTTGTTTTTCAGGTACATGCGATCACAGTGCGTTTCTTTTTTTTATGTGATAATAAAACAGGCCCTGAAGATGACAGTATAAAACTGTCGAAAGTTGTCTCTGTGTTTGACCTCTTCCGTAGATCCTCCGAAAAGACTTCATGTTTCCAGCAGGTCGATAATCTAGTTCATCGTTACATTTTGCTTCTATATTCAAAGCTATTGGAAGATAATTTAATCCATTTTCGCTTGTTATAGTGTTAGAATAATTCAATAATTTATCAATGGTGGGTAAACAAAGAGTAAATTAGGTTTTGTGATTTTTTTTTGCAATATGCAGAGTAATGAACTTGCAACGAGTCCATCTGTGATCATTTTGGTCTGCCTACCCTCGTTGGTTGTCAGACGTGTTTCTTCATTTCCCTATGTACATGGTTGATAAGGGGTATAAGCAGGGCGAGGGCAAGGAAACATGGCAAAGCTCTAAACACATCTAACAAACCAAACCAACGATGATAAAGCACATGAAGAAATATCATAGCATTTTTAAATTAGTTATACTATTTTAATTTTAATTTTCATTAATCACTAATGGTGGTGAAAAGCTGAAATGACAAAACTGCAGATTTACTGTTTGGACCAAAAATATAAATCCTCGTGATGTCCTGACTCACACGGTTCACTTTTTTTTGTTGATTGGCCCATTCAGTTATAGAAGTGAATTATTGATAGTTTCAAAAAGGTTAGATCTGCGTAGTATATTATGTAGTGTATGGTCCTAAGATACTACCTTGTGGTACTATTGCATCTGTGATAGTCAGCTGACACAAAGGAGCCACTGATGGCTTGATGTTGATCAATTTTGATTTTAGGAACAGGTAGTTGATAAAAGGGAGGACTCTCTTAAGTTTTAGAGAAGACGCGGGCACTACTGGATAGGGAAAAGCGTCTGAAATCAAACTAGTTGTCAGAAAGGTTTGCGGGAATGAAGAATGGCATTAAGGTTAAAAAGGTCCTATTTATGTCCTTACGCAACGCGACCAATATTCGTCAATTGTGCAAGATCCTAATACATACTTATATACAGCTTTCCGTTAAGCTTAAGGCTTTTTACTAGATGCCAAAGCTTTGTACAGGACTACTGTCAGAACCCATCCTTCAGGCCTTGAGGCTTTTTCTCTCGCAGGAGTAGGAATCTCAGCCTGCACAGGCCTTCGCACCAACAGAGGACATGTTCTGTTGATTATTGTTCTTCCTGGCAATAATATCTGCACAGGTTTGTTTCTGAAGATCCATATACGGACCACGGAATAAGCAGTGTCCAGTCACAGACCTACTATCATTCTAGCCCTAACACATCCTTGGTTTAGTAGTTTCGCAGTTGGTTTCTGTGAGTGTCGTTTAATAAACCTTTTCACTGGCCTCAGTCCTGGAAATCTGGAATAAAATCCCATTGTAGTGAGGGCTTATTCTTAACCAATTGTCTGATGGGTCTATGGATGGTATAGGGCTGTCCGTCAATGAACTTTTCTTGTTGACTCTCTACCCTGTATGCCCTAGTAGCCAAATAAGAACAATTTTATTGTTTTACCCAATGTCTGACAGGATTTGAATAAATACCAAGCGGTTCTGGAATATGCTCCCGATGAGGTAATCAATCGCCTTCGATGCCACCTGGCTGTCCGAGTGGATAATAGTTATTTATTAGTTTGTAATTCCTAGCCTTTTGATCTCAATAGCCGAAGCCTTTTCATGCCAAGCTAATAAATAAATAATTTTAAGAGAAAAATGCCTTAAAAATATTTAGTAGATACGTTCTTAAAAACACACGTTAAATAATATAAATTAAATATGATTACATTTTGTAAATCTTTTCTCGGTTTGATTTTCAGAATATTCAATTTAACAATGTCTGGTCTGAGGACATTGGGGATTATTTATTTGTATTTTTAATAGCGTAGAGCCGTTCGCACATATTAATTATTGTAGTAGGAATTGTTTGACTTTCCCTCTAATGGAATGAGTTAAAATAATGACCTTTTATTTCAATTTTTCTAATGGCTTGAGAGACTGTAATTCCATTTCGCATTCTAATACTACCATCTGAATATTAATGAGGCTTTTAAACCATGTTTTTTTTAAACAAAGATATTCCAGTTTGCCTCTTTTGTTGAAAACGCTTCAATATTAAAACTTATTAGGTGAAATTGAAAGGTCAACATTTTGAGTGCACTGTGAACTTTGTCTGCACTTCACATGTATAAATGTAGCCGTTCTTACCCTTCTGGGTCCGCCAAATTACGACTATGTGACCGAGCCATATTCGGCATTTATTTCAGCGACATGAAGACAGGTGGTCAGTCGGTTGTGTTTCAATTTGAGGAAACCTGTACCTTGAAACTTCAAGGTCCCATTCTAATATTTTTAGCAGGTTTTGGCATAAAGCAGAATATTTTTTGCGTCTCATCCAGACTTTGCACCTCCAGGCTACGCCTAATTGAGGTCTAGATAACTGATTGATTATGACGACCCTTTCCTCCACTACAACCTAAGCAGATCTATTGTGGAACTCCTTATAGCTTATAGTCCAAACCTTCGAAAGTGCGCTTTTTCTTGTAAAACTACGCTCTTTCCTCTGTGCCTCCTGGATTTCCTGTGGTGGGAGAAAAGTCCTACCGAAGTGTCTGTACCATAACCGGACTGATGCTTTACATTCACAAAGGATATGTGACGGTTCCTCCTGACAGAGTCGGCCTGTTTCCATCTCAGCTTTGCCCATCTTCTTATGATGATACTTAAGAGGGCAACGGCCTATATAGATACCTATCATTTTTGATACTTTAAGAAATTTATAAATCTCTTTTTTGCCTCATACCTGGTGCGTCTGTCCTGTTTTTGAGTTTTTCTTTCTCAATCTATTTTTCCAGTTCCGACTTAAGCTCAAAGTCCTCAGTACTTAGTGGTGCTTCTGGTCCTATGGGTGAGAGGACTGCCCATTTATTTCTACTTGGTCGTCTGCTCATTTCCTTCTATGCCCCATATCCGGGAACCAATTTTATAGTAATCTTATTCTGTTTTCCCAGAGTCATTAGGTAGTTTAGATACCACCAGACAAGTTTGGAGTTGGGATCATACGCATTTAGTATCTTTATGGCTTCCTGGCTGTCTGACAGTATATGTATATCTTTACACAAAGTATTCCATGGACTTTAGCTTGGAAAGTCGTCGGTGTTAGTCCAAGGGGCTTCGCTAGGGTGTAGTTCGGCCCTTTTAACCCTTAACCTTTTCCCTTTTCGAACCATCTGTATACCATATTAGGGCCCCTTCTTGAAAACTGGGGCCACCTTTCTTACAAAGGTCTCTATTATGTATATCTATCCAGTCTACTTGGATGGGTCTGTCATGCTTTTCTCGTTTTGTCAGATACAGTTATAGCCATCTGATTTATTGTAAGTCTTACAATTTTGTAGTGGTTCCTTAGATCTCGTTTTATTTCCTTGTATCTCAGGAGTCTGTTGACACACTCAAAAGCCAACTTTTATACATATACATGTAAGGACAATAGGTCTAATGTTGTTTCCATTGCTCTATCGGGGCAGGTATGCATTGCGCCTGTAATACTGAGCCACATTAATCTTTGAAGATTTTGTAGTTTGGTCTGGGTCTCGTTATTCAGTTTTTTTGGCCACCATGCTAAAACTTCATGTTTTACCAAGGGTCTGACCGATTTGATGTATAGCCAGTACGCCATTTTGGAGTTTATTCTCCAGTTTTTCTGTATAATCTTTGGCCAAGGGCCAGCGTTGTGCAGAATGTTGCCGTGTGTCGTCTCCATTTGTGCGTTTGGCCAAGGATTATACCAAGGAACTTTGTTTCTTTGGAGAAAGTTAAGGCTTCACATTTTATAGCAGGAGCTTTTATATTGAGCTTCCTTCTTTCTGTGAAAGGCATGAGATATGTTTTCTTAAGGTTTATATTTAAACTCTTTTTCTCACACCATCTTCCTACAGCATGTAGCTTTTGGCATCTGATTTGACAGTGCCTTCAAATTTCCCTTTTATGACCTGTTCTGTTAACCTATGGTATCCTAACTCGTTAAGCTCCGATTTGCCAGTTTTCGTGCGATAGTCTTTTGACAGATAATATGAAATATCACGGGGCCGTCGGTGCCCGCAAGGTTAAGTCTTTGAAACGGCGCTCATCACTGTAAGTAAAGGTCCCGGGTTCGAATCCAGCGGCCCTGCATTCGAAACCGACATACTTACAAATGGGCTTTTTTTTTAAAACACCGGCACCCTGAGGGTTTATATGACCTCTGTTGTTGCGAACCCTTGTTAAAAAAAAAAAAAAAAAAAAAAAAAAACTGAAATATCAATAATGAATCTCTTAATTTGTGGGTATGATTAGGAAATACACTATGATCTAATGATTTGCTAATGTGAATCTCTATGTCATGATAGATTAAGATATAGTTAGTAGTTAGTAACTAATACCATAACTAGAAATAACTAACAATAAATATACTAAAACCAGAAAAAAACTACTATAACATCCTGGGTCGAAACAGATCGAACTTTTTGGTCGAAACGAATTGTCAAATCAGGCTCATTGGTCACGATACGGCCGTTCACATGAAATATGAAAAATTCCGTTTTGTTTGAGTTGAAAGTGATTTTTAACATTGTTGTAATTATGAAAGATTAAATTAAATCTGTTTAAAAAAGATAAACTGTAGAAACTTGCGAATATCACAATATTTTGTGAACGGATAGCAATGCTTTTACTTTCCAGTCGGAAAGAAAAAGAAATCTCTTTTAATATTTTATTATATCTCTTAAATAATTCCTCCAAAGGGCGTTTTTACCTAAATAAAACCCTATTCATAATTAAATGTCATAATATAAGCACAATACTTTAGGGAAGGGGAGAAATCCTTATTCTTTGAATTATCCGCATTTCTGAACGAGAGAGGGCGTTAATTTCGGAAGCGGACCAAGCAAAAAGAGCAATATCTTTTCATAAAAGCCCGTTTCTCTCCTTCAAGGGGATTCGCCGGAAAGAGGCTTCCCACTTTGCAATTAGCGGGGTCAAAAAGCTAAATTAAATAGGGCTTAATTAATCCCCACTTCCTCGACAAAACCCTTTTTCTCGAAAACGGATTTATTTCCTTACAATTATATGTCAAGAGTATTAAAATGTGATAGATGCAATTAATAATCAAACGCAAATTTGATGCAGCTGAAAGAGACGATAATCTACAGACTTAAGATTTGGCAGGCAAAATTTAGGGTTGAGCGATATCCAAGATGTATGTCTACATTCTGAGAATCTTCTTTTAAGGGAAGTAAAACAGATCTATAACTATCAAGAGTAGTAGCAATGTTAAGAATATTGGTTTAGGTCAAATATAGGGCCGAGATAGATAAGTTGAGCAATATTGAAGATGGTTTGATGGAAGCCAAGTGAAACTAAGCACTAGAAATATTTATTGTTGATCGAAATTCAGAATGTCACCCTCTGAGAACCTTGTGAAATTTAGGAATATCTAAAATAGACCTATATCTGTTTAACAGCTAACTGTATAACTATCTAGATATCATTAGCAGAAGAATTAAAGTTAGGGCGGAGTTATATTCAAACTAAAAAATTTTCATCAAATTTTAATGAATGAAAATATATTTGAATATATTAATATAATGTAAATATTAAGAAATCATTACTCAACGTTTGCTTTGAGGTGAAATTTTGGACCCTGGTATGTTCAAATTTTAGCAACGAAGAAAGTTTAGTTAGACCGTATATTTTAACATTAAAAGTATTCTTTTTCGATGCAGTTTTAAGCAGCAATTACATTCCGATTTTAGCAATATTAGTAAAAATGTGGTGGACGGTACGTTCAATTTTTTACATTTATTTAAACATTATTATTTTTTAGGTTAAAGAAGGAATAGTAATGTTTTGTTTTCATATTCAAAAGGTTTAGAAGCAAGAAATGGGACAACAAGGATTCGCGTTTATTTTTTTCATACAGACCCGTTCAAAGTATCAAACATAACCTTGCAATTATATCACAGACAAGTGCAACCTAAGGTTTTTCAAGGTTCTATTGTTGTATTTAATTCTGTCCTGACCTGACGACCTGTTGAGCAGATGTCTGCAGCAATAAATGAAAAGAATCTTCCTATAATAGGGCGAAATCCCATGGACGATCTTGTCCATTAATATCTATCAATTCTACTGCCTCGTCTTCAGTACTATCCGTCACAATCTAAAGTGTCTATTTTACTTCTTTCTGGGGAACAAGCAAATTGGAAAGATAAGGCGAGTTTGGAATTAGCCGGAATACGCGTTCAACATGTTTCGACCTCTTTACAAACGTCGTCGGAATGGACATTACCGAGGAATTGGAATTAAATCTGACCTACCATCCTCTGTTATATGTACTGAAATACATCGCAATTTATGAGCCTTTACAGCATTCCAGTCAATTATGTTTAACGAGTAAAATTTTTTCGAACGTTATTGTTTCCTCAATTAATCTAGAATTAATATTTTGAAGATTGGTTATTGATCATTAAGCAATTCAGTGGTCAAATAACAAGAATCAGCATTTAGCGTTAATCACAAACAGGGCTGTTAGATCAACAGATCGGCCGTTTCTACCTGTTCCATAGATTCTCGTAGATTAGAATCAGCGAGATTAAGCGGTCCCTATGATGATCAACTCCAAACCTATTCGCTAAATTAAAGGTTGAATTGTATAGGATACAATTTTTGCCAGCCGATATTGATTTTTTCTTTTGCGGTTTCAATATTATAAAAAGACGTATAGATAACGTTGACGTAATAAATGTAGGTCGATAATGACGTGAATCATCCTAATAAATATTCTTGCGGCGGAAGATAACACCTATGCCCAGAATAATTTATTTCTGTGAAACCTAATAAGACCAGGACCGGAGGCATTAGCAGGACACGTCGCATATCCTTGTAAGGACTACAGGATACCCTGTCCTTATTAGCCAGCCTCTCTTTAAACTATCGTCATATCGAAAATGTTATTATTTTTCTTGTTTGCAAATTGAAGTATTCGCAACGACGAATCTTGTGAACCTTCATGAATTTTGAACGCAAAAGAAGAAACATTTTCTATGCGGTCATGACCGAACAGGAAACTGTATGATCAATTAGGACCGTTACTTCCGAGAATCTTTTTGATCATGATTATTTCATCCTATTTACAATAATCGGGTGAACAATAAATTTAAAAAATGTAATGACGACAATAATAACCACCCCTGCCTCATTTTCAAACCGTTTTGAAAGAATCATTCAGCGGACTTATTAACGGATAAAAACGATGAAATCCTGTGCCTAAAATATATTCAAATAATAAATGGCTTAGTCGGCTTTGACCTTACACAATTGTTTGATGTACTTGTTTGTTACAATAACGCGGAAATACATGGACCAAATAGATTTTTTTAGGATGTTTAAACTGCAAGTACATCATGGCCTTCAATAATAAGTTCTCATATCATAGTTCATAAAACAGCTAGAAAAAATTTCAGGCCTCTTTTCTCCGTCACTTTCCACCTAATAACCCAGGAACAAATTTTTTTGTACATTATATATTAAAAATATTCTTCAAATTTAAAAGTGTAAACAAAATATTATGAAACACTTATTTAGTCAATTTTGATGTTAGCCATGAAAGAAGAACTTTTTGTAGTACTACATTTTATTAAAAATTTGATCAATTTTAAAGTTTAAGATTTTTATGAGTAATTTTTGTCGAGTTCTCTGCGGATGTCGGCACCATGGCGATAACTGTAAGATGTTGCAAATACCTCAGAAAATATCTACCGATCTATTTAAAAGCTATCTTACTTTTAAAATTTTTTAACTTTAAACTTTTTTGTCGTGAGAAATTTTCCGACTATTTCGTCCTAAAAAGAATCTTTCATTAAAAAGTCGTTTAACTTTAAATTTTGGTAGGTTTTTACATGGGAAATGTTCCGTTACTTTTTATGCTCAGTACCAACCTCGTTCATTAAAGCTTTTAACCATTTAACTTTAAAACTATAAACCGTCTTCTATGAGAGTTTACTTGAAATTTTTTACCTAAAAGTGTAGAAACAATTTCGTTGTATTTTTTCAGCCCTTTAACTTTAAAATTATATATTTTTCGTGAAATGTTCGGCTATATTCACTTAAAACCTAGTCTCAACGCTCTTACTGTACGGTTTCATTAAAAGTATTAACCATTTAAGATTTATAAAACCATTTTTTACAAAAAGTTGTAATTTTTACCACCAAAAATTTAGAAAAAAATTATGTAATTAAAATATTAATTAAGTCTTTAGACTTTAATGAAGGTTTTCAGCTTTTCATCATTTTTGTCCCAAAAATCGTAATTAATATTTTTGATCTGTAAAAAAAAGGTAGTTTGTGTTCAAATTTTTCCTTTTTGGACGAGAAAAACCCAAAAATAACTTTTCTAGTTTATGCTATTTATTCGAAACTATTCTTTTAACTTTTATCACTTTTCATAAAGCGGTTTCAATCATTTTCGTCCCAAAAAATCATAAAGTATATTTTTATTCATATTCTTACTTTCGGGAAAAAATCAAGATCAATTTTTTCAATTTTCTGTGTTGTTTAGAAAATTGCAATTGTTTAAACCTTTAACACTTTTTGTAATACATTTTCCATAATTTTCTCCCAACAAACGTAAAATTGTTCTGTTAAAAAGGTAGTTTACCTTCAAAATACTTACTTTTTATTTTGTGCTAGTAGAAACTGTTGTTTGTTTAACAGTACAATTTTAACGTTTTTTACGAGACGTTTTAGGCATTTTTTATGTTAAAAAATAAATAATTTTTTATTATAAGGAAGAATAATTAATCCATAAAATCTAAGTTTTATGAGATATCTCCGTTACCTTTGACATAAAAGCTAGAAATTTTTTAATAAATATTTTGCGCTATTAGAAACGGTTGTTTAACGGTACAATTTTAACGCTTTTTATTAGACGTTTTACGTGTTTAACAAATAAGTAATTTTTTATTCAAAAAAGTGTAATTTATCTATAAAAGTCGAGGGATATTTATGAAATATGTCTGTCACTTTTGACCTACAAACCAGGAATAACGTATTTTTACCTTATGTAGAATCTATTGTTTAACATTAAAACGTTAACGCAATTTTTCACTTCACAAATGAGTAATTTTTTGTTCTAATAAAGAGCAATTTGCATATAGAATTTGAGGACTTTTTTTGCAATAATACCTCCACTTTTGGTCTAAAAGCCTTACATTACTTTTTGGGCTAATACTCCCTAATTAGAAATTGGGCTCACTTAAAACATTTGAGTATTTCTTTGTGCTAACTAATAAGTTTCATTCATCTTTTGCCCAAATAACCCTGTTCTAATACTAAGCTGTTTAATTTTTTTTTTTTAAGTTAATTACATTTTATCACTTATCAGACTTATCTGAAAGAAAGTTTTTTAAATTCTTTTTCAATTGTTTCGAGCTCAGAACCTATGATTAACCGACTTTATCGAAATTAAAACGTTTCATTGTTACTCTAGTGAAACGTCTGAACTAATTTTATTTCTTCCAAGGGAAAGATTTTTATACAGTTTTCACTTAACAAACTTTAACGTTTATTTTGTAAAAAAAAATTAATTATAAAATTAACAAAACGGTTGATTAATTGTAGAAATATTTTTGTATTATACAAATATGATTAATTTTTTTATATATTTTGAACAATTATATTTCTATTTTATTCTATACGATTATCAGCATATTAAAACCTGCCATGTAGAACCGGTTCCTCTTAGCAACACCATGCATTATACCTTTAATGGTTAGGATTCTTAGAAGGAATGACGACCGATCAATACGTGCCTTATTTATAAAATTAAGGAGCTGAACTAAAGGATTTTTAAAGAAAACAAAAATCTCGTCATTATTTCAACAAGTAATTGATAGTTAATATTGTGATTTCTTGTAATAATAGAGGTTTAAGGGAAAATGCATACCTGTTGTTTGTATTTTTTAGAAAAGAAAGAGCCAATATGAAGAAATGGTCATGAAAGCCTTATAAAAGGCTACAGCCGGCAGCAGATGGAGATGGAAAAAAAGCGTGGAAAATAAAGCCACCAGGTGTATTCCGAGCTTACAACGCAGTCATAATAAATAATTGAAACCCCAGAAGCTTTCCCTGTGACTCTTGTAAATATTTTTCTCCCCCCGAGGTTTAGACTAGCGGTCAAGAAAGTGAGGCGAAAACTGTGCACAAGTTCAAAACCCCGGCAATTAACAATAACTGAAATCAGATGGATATCGTTATGGGCAGCGGGTAAGAATCTCCGTTCCGCCACCTTCTTAATAGCACATTTCCATAACGCTACGTACAGCCCGTTATAACGAGTTTCGCCGGTGGTCAAACAGTCATTTAGAAATCTTAAAGCGTTAATAGGAAAATTTTAACTACCGTTGAGTATCTTTAAAGAGGGCGCATATTTCTGTTCAGTTTCGAAGGTACAGGCAATGCAGATCGACTTTGATCATAAATAACGCAAAACGGCCTCTAACCACGTCCGAAAACGCACTTTAGTATCATTTTGTTGGGATTGGAAGGCAATGCTTTTAGGGCGATCACAGTCCAGAACCAACAGGTGGGCTATCGAGGAAAAACAGTCTATACTATTTTGTAGAACGATTTTAAGTCTGTTAGACATACAAGTGATTCTTCAAATTACGTTGATCTAAATAAGAGGAAGAAAAGGTGTTGAACAAGTCTTAAGCCAGAGCAAATAAATCAACTTTGGAATTTGTCTGTTAACTGTCATCAAGCTCTACTTTACCGATTAGCGGCATATTAAGGAAAGTTCATGCCTGTTCAAACAGTTACTGGTTCCAAACATATTTTTTTACATTATGATCAACTGAACGAGGAAGAGCAGTAAAAAGGTCACATGTAGAATAGAGAATACGTCCAAAACCTCAAAAACTTGGGGAAAATATAAAAACTAACAATACCTTAGGAACCAGGACCTGGGCAATGCAAAAGCAGACCATTGGCCAAAGGAGGATCTCAGATCAATTGCTACAGCGCAGAGGGTACTCTGTGGAGTATAAACCTGGACATTGGCATCTGAGCAAAACCCTACACAACACGGCTATGGTCAATAATGGCCAAATTTTTAGGGTGTGCAAGGGGGAAAAACCAGCCCTCTATATCTTCGTACCCAAAGCAACTTCTTAATGGAAACATTGCGTAGGATATCAATAATGACCTATAAAAAGAATTGCAGCAATGACATTTAATGATTAATATTTCTTAAGAGAACTATCTTAAGCCAGAAGGCTGCATTGCTTGAGAATAGAAAACCCTCGCTGCCTAGTGTTCCGTTACATAATTAGTGTGTCAAATACGACGTAAGAATATTATTTTGAAACATCTTTACAGAAGGATTCTAAATCCAGTTCCATACTTAAAACCGGAAGACTAGAGCTTTAAAGATAATTGGTAAAGTTCTATTTTGTCTTTTTCTTTATAGTGGATTTTACGTGGTTATTGAATTAAAGGCCACAGATAAAAAGACCTTCGATTAATATCATTAGTGCATCCACAGGAAGGAACCGAGAAATCGCCGTCCACCGCCTCCCAGCTGTCCCTGGATTCTTAACAAAACCGAAAGTCTTTCGTGAGCACCTGCCCGTGAGTTCTGCAGCAGGTGGATCTCGTCACACGCACACGTTTCATCCCGATATCGTGGATCATCTTTCGACCTCTGCATTGTGCAACAGTAAAACAAACATCTTCATCTTTGGTTCATAACGTGCCGGTTTCGAGGCCTTGGATATACCAGGTGCAACGAACATCCTTAGCGAATTCACCGCGTACTAATCGTACGGTAATAAATAATTGCAACATTAAAAATAACCATTTTCACATTCCATAATGTTAAGCGTTTCGTTCTCAGATGCGACTTCTAATAACAAAGTGGATTATCTTTCATTAATCCAAGCCCGTTGCTAATCCCAGTTACAAAAATTGCAGAAATCACTGCATTGATAAATATGAAAGCCCGCGTTTTTCCTCTCAGGATTACTCCTTTAGTCTCTTTTTCTTCCACTGCGGCTTAAAAGATCTATTGTGGAATTGGCCCTTCTTTATTACGCGACGCCCCACTCGTAGATGGACGTTAGAAGTGAACGAGGATTCCTCAGTCCTTAAGAGAGATGTATGAAAGAACGTTTTCTTCAGCCTCCCAAAGCATTTATTTGTTGGGAACGTTAGACGCCTGCCATAATCAGAGACGAAGTCCTCGTTAAGACGAGAGCGATATGGCCTAAAATTGTAAGTCCGGAGTACATCTCTTAATAATTTTATTTTTTGAAAAACCTAAAACCCTTTAAGTAAAAGTTGGGCCTTATTTCTACTAAAATAATTTTAATCTACGCCAATAGCCCAGCTACCTCAGTCGAAGAACTGCGGCAAACGATAAAAAATGCTTGTCAATCCATCTCCCCTGCTCTATCGCTATGAGCACCGGTGAACATGAAATGTGATTAGTAAATAGCAACCAAATGACTGCTTTTTCCCAACTCTTTGCCACAACTTTGTAATTTTTTGGCCAAATTAAAATCCGACTGCACCATTGTTTTCAGCATAAAACATCTTTAAAAATGAGGTATCAGGATGTATAGGGTTGTGTTTAAAATTGAGGGCCTCAGCTATCCTGCATAATTTTTCTCCAAAAAAGGTAAGCATTTGAAACTAGACTAAAACATATTACATACTTTTTTTATAACATAGTTGTTTCAAGAGAATTTCAGCCGGGTCATCTAAAAAGAACACCCTGTCTTTTGGTGGTCTTGCAATTCCTTGGCCAGTGTGTCTGCTTTTTTATTACCCAGAACACCTTTGTGTCCTGCTGGTTGGTTTGCTGTGTTTTTCCTAAGCTTTGGCGACTTCGATTTTATTTTAGAAGTGACCTTGTTACGATCTTTTATGACTGCTTGGCTGTTTGATCTTATGAGGATTTTTTGTATTATCACATTTAAGATTTTCTATAGCAAAAGCATTGATAATATGTAATTCAGCATGAAAGACCTTACTTAATGAGTTTAATAGCTCATATTTTGCTTTGTACAGAATATACCTGATCCAGCCCTTTCATTTGTTTTGGAGCCATCAGTATATTACTGAAGGTAACGTTGTGCCATATTTCTCTTATTACATTATCTCTTATTTAAATAATAGGCATCATATTATTACAATTCGGTATTGTTATTGTTTAAAACTGCATGTCTCTTCAGGTGTCTGTAAAAGCTCATATCTTGGTCAAATCTTGTTTCTTCGCTTTATTATCGACATTTCAACTCCTTCCTCTTTGCTGATGATCTCAAACTACTTAAGACTATTAAAACAAGTTATGATCAAGTCAAATCAGGAAAAGTTCACTTCTGTTTATTGGTTTCAATTATCTGTCTTTTAATATAGTATATAAGCGTTTACGATTTTCTTAAGTTCTTGCCTAAAGCTGAATTTTTCTTCTTTATGCCTACGCAACGCTGTTATATCTTTACTATAACAACTATTCTAGAGAAATAAGGATTAAATAAAAAAAAGACACAGAAACGTTTAATTTTATGTAGGTACTAATTAATTTACTGAGGCCAGGTTTGTGCCATTAGGTGTAGCTTACAGGTTGCAAACCCCTGTAAAGTTCCTCTGGATCGATGGAGTAGTTTCAAAATAACCAAGATTTATGTGAATTTCGAAAAAGACTTTTAAAAAAAAATACTTTTTATTTTCCCAAAAATTTGTATTCAGGGTATTTTTAAGGTGTATAAAACGAATGTCTACTCTGTTTCTTGCTTAAAAAAACAAACAACATATTTTAACCTTCTTTCGTGTTTTGGCCTACGAGACAATAAATACATTTCCAAAGTCATCCTTTTCTTGTCAGTGAATTTAGAAAAGATTGGAATTGCTCATTTTTGCACATAACGGATCGAAGATGTCGGGCTTAATTAAGTCTCAGTCAAGCGAATGATGCGAAGCAGGGAGTCAGAGAGTCTCATTTTATGCCTTGTTGGACAATTAAGCCTTCAAAGCATCAGCCCTGAGCTTATTTAAGTCAAATGGTCTCCTGGTAACAAGAGTTAAAAGATTAATTCCTCGCAAGAACCTCCCAAGCCTCCCCAAACGGATAGCTGTCCGATGTCATTGCGTCCGAGATATCTCGGATTTGTGAATCGAGAAATGGCTTATTTCCATAATTGGATTAATAGTGGTTCATAATGTGATGAACACTGTCGGAACTTATCTCGGCCTTTTAACTATATGCCTATTGGCACTAAAATAACTCCTCAAGCCACGCAAGTGGACAAAGTAACAGCTGCAGATCAATAAGGAAGTACTTTTTCGGATTTCTATTCTTAGGATCTCTGTCGGATGTAGTTTTAATTATTTCAAACGACAAAAAAAGTTACAAATTTGAAAGTTTTCTTGTTTATTAGAAGAAAATTCTAAATGGAGTTTGGGTCGGTTCCGAATATTTTGATCAGTTTATCCTCCGAATGTTTTGATCGGTGAGACGCAATCTCCAGTGAACCGTTTAAAATATTATTTTTAGAAGGAATATACAAATACGCGAGAGGAAATTTCTCAAATTTGTACATATTTATGTTTTGTTATATATAACTATGCTTACACAATATTCATTTTAAAATAAATATTATATTTTTTGTCTAGATTAAACTTCACACTGCTTTTCTTACGTGCCTAACATGCCTAAACAGTTTTTTACGAACTGACGTACAAAATTAATAGTAGATCAATGTTACCATTTTCTAATGTTCAAGGGAAAGAAAATCGTGTAGTTTCCTAAAATCCATTATAATTTTAGGACATTTTTAATAAAACGTGAAAATCACACACCACTAAAACATAAATCATCTTAACAAACCGTATAATGTGTTCGCTTAACTCAAACAACAATATTGAACGTATGCAAAGGACGTTCTAGTATGATTGGTTCGTTGTCATTAGTTTCATAATTTTGATTACGCCCGTTGTTGTCAGCTCAGGTCAAAAGTTTCTGGCTCCATTCAATCATAAATGTACGTCTTTTGTTCTACGTGATAATTTAACTCTTATTGTTGAGAGATATCGGATCAATACCGACCTGATCGTTCGGGCAAGAAACATAGAACCTAGATGTGGCGACACCGAGTGGAGCAATTTAACGGGGGGAAAATTTCCTGGGTGGAAGGGCGATTAAAACCATAACAATAAATAATCTTCAGGAAATCTACCAACAGGATTACTAAATTATTCCTCTAAAACGGCATTATAGAAGAAGCAACAACAACATTTGAGAATGGGAATGCATTTTCTTTTTCATTCGTGTTTGAACAGTGATCGAGGAAGGATCAAGACCTGATCCTTTGTTTTTGTTCCACTCGCAATTACTTCAACACGGATTTCAGGGAGTAAAATTGCATGAAATTTTTTTTTGTTCATTTTTTCTTCTTGTTAGATTATTGCATGATAATGTAAATTATATTTATTAAATTAATTATTATTTATTGTTACTTATTTATTTGTTAGGTTAAGATTTTTGCTTCCCTTTCTTTACTATCCAATTTATCAAGATATTAGTCCTTAATTCAATATGTCCGAATTAAGTGGGAGGGAATGACCCACCTGATATTACCGAAAATAAAATTGAGTTACAATACGAAAACCGACGTTGACATGGTGGAATCTAAGGTAAATAATTGAAAGAGGCCAGCTGAAACAGTAGAAAAAGGATATAATAAAATACGGTTACTTTCTGATGAACATACTTCAAACGATGGTAACAAAATGGATCGCAAAACTTTGCTTCTTTACCATTAAATAGATATAAGTCTCAAGACCACGGGCCTTTTATAGTCCAAATAGAAAGCACTGTTTCAAACGTAGGTAAAATGCATCCTATGAAGTTGGGTAAAATTATATTCAGTTCTGAGTTTAAATTTAAGGATGAAATACTAAACATGTTAGTTTCGGGTTTAAACCGTTTAAAACTCACACAGAAGCTAATGCGATCATTGACTCACAATTTCTAAAAGTGCTCAACCTTTATGCGTATATCCCCTCGTTTCTCATATTCAAAATGGGTGTAATTCGAGGAGTAGATCCGGAGCTTACGGAAAAGGAAATATTAGACACAATTAAATTCCCATAAGAGTTAAATCGGTTAGGAGAATATCAAAAATTATCTTTCACGTCTAATTAATTTAGGTACCTGTATTCTAACATTTGATTCCCAAGCAATACCAGAAGCTGTTTCAGTTTATGGCACTCGATGTAAAGTTGATGCATATGTTCCTCCCTTTGTCAATGCCGAAAATGTTTCGGTACAACCATTTTCAAGATCAGTGCAGAGGGAAACCTAGGTGCGAAAACTGCGGTCTTAACCATGAGGGTAATTCTACTTGTAGCAATATTACAAAATGCTTCAATTGCTCCGGTAATCATAGGGCTACAGATAAAGCATGTCCTGATTATAAACGTCTTTTGTCTATGAAAAAGAATAAAGTAGTATCAGCTGCATTGTATTCAACCGTTACTTCCAACAAGTTCAATATTTTGGAAAATCTGACTGAGTTTCCTCATCTGGCTCCTCCTGCACCATCAGATCAATTCTGTTTGAAATCTCGTTCGGCACAGAATTTGTCAGCTTATAGGCACAGGCAGGAAATTCATCTAAGTCATCGTTAATAACAATATTTTAGATAGTACATAAAAACCCATGTTAAATGTGAGTCAGATAAAAATACTCTTTCTCCTCGGAGGAAAAGAGTATTATCAGGCCCAAAGGCCAATCCGTTCGCAAACCATACGAAAGAGGATATAAATTATTTCGTAAATATTTTGCAAATGAGCTTAAACGATATCGAAAATAAAACAAGTGCTAAAGCCGAGGATATTTTTTCTAAAGTTATGGAAGCGTATAAATGCAGAAATTTAATAATACAGACAGAGTATATATATACTTCATATTTATAAGTTATTATAGACAAACTTTCGGTTGACATTGTTATACTTTCGGAGACTTGGCTGAACCCAAATCAGAAAATTAATTTTCCAGGTTTCCAATTTGTGCTTCAGGGCAGAAAGGATGGTTATGGAGGAGTAGGTGTGCTTGTTAGGAAAATCATTCCGTTTCTACCGTCAAATGTAAATTGTAGTATAGCAAACATAATGATTTCAGCGATACAGATCCAATTAAAACATTTCCCCTTACCTTTACACATCATATCAATTTAGAACAGCGAAAAAAATGTTAGATCTCAGGATTGGGATTCGTTTTTAAGTAGCTTGCCTAGATCTTGCATTTTCGCGGGTGCTTTTAATGTACATCACGTGGTATTTGGGTCGGAATGGACCGATGCGAAAGGACGCGCCTTAATAGATGCTTTAGAAAACCAAAATCTAGTTTACTTAAATGATGGGTATCCGTCGATTAGGGCACACAAGAAAGTCTGCAGTCGATATAACCTTTTTAAGTTCAGACATTTCTACAAAAGGATCATGGCACTCACTGGACGACCCAATGGGTTCCCATCTTACTGAAAATTAAGGACGTTGAAGTTGCACAAGTAGTATTTCCTACAGCAAGTGGAATCTTAAAAAAGCTGACTGGCTTAGTTTCGAGAGGTTTTCACGTGAGCTGTCTAAAAAATTAACTTTTGAGGAACCTTCATATGAATGTTTTGAGAACATGATTAATTTAGCTACCGATTTATCCATTCCCAAATTTAGGAAAGCTCATGGTCGGGTAACTTGGTGGAACTTAACCTGCCAAACCGATCTACGTAAGAAAAAGGCCGCTCTGGTTGCGTACAAAAATTCCCCTTCACTATATACCTACATGGAATATAAAAGGCTCAACGCAAAATTTCATAGGGCTGTAAAGGAAGCAAAAAGGCCGTCTTGGAGAGATTTCTGTGCTACTTTGAAGAAATGTTCAAAATTGTCAGTGGTATGGTGAAAGTTAAAAAGTTTTTAAAAAATCGCTCAAACCCTAGTTTGCCTATTGTTGCAGGACATTGGACTGAGGAGTTCATTCAAAATTTGTGCCCTCAAGGCCCAACTGTAAATTGGAAATTGACAAATGAGCATCTATGCCCGGCATTGACGCGTGAATTCTCCCTAACAGAACTTCAAAAAGCATTAAAAAGCGCAAATAATTCCGCTCCTGGGATTGATAATATTCATTATGCAATGCAATCTTTCCATGAGAAGCAAAAAATTCCTTCTTGCATTATACAATAAAATCTGGGAGGGTTGCTTACCAATTCCCGAAGCGTCGAAAATTTCTAAAGTAACGTTGATCCTTAAGCCAAACAAAGACCCTAGTGTACCGACGACGTATCGACCCATAGCTCATACATGGTGCGTTTTGAAAACTTATGAAAGGATGATAAAACACCGGTTACAATGGTGGTTGGAGAGAAATAAGTTAATTTCAGAATCTCAATTTGGATTCCGTAAGCGTTTGCTGTTCAGGATGCTCAAGCAAACTTGATTGATGATATATATGATGCTTTTTCGATTTCAAAATCCTTAATAGCGCTATTTGTTAATATTACGTCGGCATATGATACTGTAGATTTGGGCCTACTATCACAGAAAATGTCTGAAATTGGTCTTCCTCACGCCGTAATCCATACTATTTTAAATATTATAGTAAACAGGAAAATAATTGTAAACATTAATGATTCTTCATTTGGCCCGTATACTACATATCAGGGCCTTCCGCAGGGAGGGATTTTGAGTCCTGTATTGTTTCTAATTTATGTGCATGATCTCGCAAATATTATCAACCCCTGCATTAAAGTTATACAATACTTTGACGACATATGTCTTTATACGACTCATCGATTGAAGCCCGGATTTTGGCACTGGATGAAGAAATGGTAGCTTTTGCTAAATGAGATATAAAGAATAATCTGTCAATATCAGCTCTAAATCGTGTGTTGGTATTCCCGTTACAAAGCTTAGGGAACCATAACTTAAGTCTGATATAAATCATTTAGTAATATGGGTAGCCCAAAATGTATGGGAAATTAAACAAACTAAAAACATTGACATCCGCTTTCTTTGGGTTCGGGGCCATTCAGGTATAGAGGGTAATTCAGTGTTTCATAGTCTGGTGAAACGAGCCATCACTGAAGGGACATAGACGTTGATGCACGGAGTATAATCAGATCCCAAATGATAGAAAAATGGCGTGTATATAACACTGACACTCCTAGCTTTCTTTACTTCCATTAATCCCAATATAAACGAAGAGCCCTGGTTTCACAATGTCAAATGGTCAAAGAGGGATTGTACTATTATTATTAGGTTAGTTCAACTGTAGATAGAAAACGAAAGATGAAAACTGTTACAAATGAAAGATGAAAAGGTTTACATGTATATAGTGAATTTTGTGCATCAATGCAATCTACTTACATAACAAGATCGGTAAACGGCCTTTACTGAAAATGTAAATTTAGAGAGATATTGGGAGGGAGTGTTAGGTGAGGTCTGTGGGGTGTCGGTGCGGTTGTGCTGTCGGGCGGGAGGTGGAGGAGGGCTCCCTGAGCATGTATAGCTCCGGTGGTCTAGGAGACGTGAACTTTTCCGTAGATATTTCGATGTAAATGGTTTTTATCCACGTCTCCGTAGGGATCACCGTACGGAAAGTAATTGCATATATTGAATTTATTTAAGAAAGGACCAGCCCGCTTTTTCCGCCGATTCGTACGATGCTGCCGGGTCGGCTCCGCCCGGTCTTTTCTTGACACTCCTACCTAACGACATAACTGTGGCCAGTACTGAAATAGTAAGGCCAAAAAAAAATTCTTCTTGTTTTATCAATAAAAATTGATGGAATACCCGCCGAATTCGTTATAATAAAGAAAACTTAGTGGAATTCAGATGAGAACCTTCATCGATTTTATTATTTATACATTCACTTTCCTTAGGGGGTAAAGCATTCGTGACTAAAAGGGTCTTCCTTGTACATTTTTAACAACTGAATGTGTCTCCGATATTGTGACAAAAGTTGGATATTTGTTTGTTCGTACCCAACTGTAGCTGAATCTTTTCGGTCAACTTGAACGTATTTTTTTAAACATGTATAATATGTTTCTGAGCTGGGCTCATTTTTTAATTAACACGAATTAGGTCGGGTTGTGTTAGGCCATGAATGATTAGGTTAGGTGAGGTTAGATTATAAATTGTTAGGTTAAGTAAGTTTAGGGTTCTTCTTAGAGATGGGTTAGTTTAGATATACATGACTCAATGTTTTTTCCGTTAAGTGGAGTGCGAAGGTTTTTTAAACGCTGTTTCGTTTTTCAAATCATTTCCATCTTCATTATTTTTAATTAATGTATGAAGGGTAAAATTTGAATTATTTAAATACAACAAGTTTAGCTTAAAAGATGATATAAATAAATTCTAATAGAAGAGTTGTAAAAGGTGATATTCTGGGTCTTTATTCAGTTGAGTACGTTATTGATTTAATTTTGCATTACTAGGGGAAGGTATGTGTCGGGATAGGTTAGGGTTAGGGATGGGTAAAGGTAGGTTTGGGACGAGTTAGATTATGTTGGGGTGATTCATTGTTACGTACTTGTTGGATTGCCCACCAAATTAAGCATTTTATTTTTTGTATGTATCAGTACCAGTGGGACAGACACACTTTTTAACACAAATTACATTAGATGGGGATTCGTGTTAGGTTATGAATGGTTAGGTTAGATTAGGTAGGAGTATTGTTAGGTTAGGTAGGGTTAGGTTTAAGGTTAATGTTACGTTACTCCTGATTTAATGTCTTCCCGTGAAGCGAATTTTATTAATTATATTCAGACGTTCTTCAAGAAAAAGATGGCTAAGTGCATATAAGTCATAAAAATATACCTTTATTTGACTAGCGTTCCCTGAAAATTACTATTGTTAATAAAACCCATAGTATTTCTTTTTTTACATTATTTACAACTAAACATGCCTTCAATATGGTGACAAAATGTCTATGTTGTTCGTTGATATCCAATTCTAGCTCAATCTATTTTATTTTTAACATGTTTGTGTGGGGAAAACATTTTTTAATTAACCGAAATTAGATTGGGTTGGGTTAGGACGGTTTAAGTTTGGTAATGAATACATATCCACAACTCAATTTATCCGTGAAACGGAGGAAAAATGTGGGTTCTAAGTTTTTCTCTTAACCCTGTTTCGTTTTTAGAAAGTGGTTGTTAGGTTTAAACAAATCGCTGAAAATCTCATCGAATCCCGTACCACGAACATTCCAGAATTTGTTCATTTGCAATCATGTGCATTCCTCGGCCTGTTAGAAGCAATGTTCTATGCATCTTTACCTATCCTCTTTGAAAGAGAATCATAAACAGAAATCAGGCGAAATACGTAAAGACTTCCAACCACCTAGACGTTTAATATACCCTAAGTTGTAATTTCGTCTTGATTACTTCCGCTTTGTCTGTTCGTCATAATAGTTCTTTTAAATTCAGAACGATTCCTCTAAATAAGAAGAATAATGTAAATTCCCTAGGATTCTTCGTACTTGATTTGCACTTTGCCCTCTCCAAATACAAAACAACTCGAAAAAATTAAGCTTAATTACTAAGCACAGCAACTAGAATGTGTACAAATCAACCATTAATGGCAATTCAGTGAAGTCGAGATGTTAAGTCCTAACAGTTCAGCAACGATTAATTGATTGATTTATATAAACTAAATTCTGCACATACATTCAAATATATACAAAATTGAGCTTATGACTTCTCTCGGGTTGCCGGTGTTTTAGTAATCCGGGGTCATACCTCGGTCAAGTAGGGTAATGGAGTATTCGATATTTCACACCCCGTTTATACATACTATATAACTAATCTAATTAATAGGCGATTTCACCCCAATTTCAACCTTCGACCTTCTCACACTATATTCACATACATATTCTCGTCACATACATAATAATAAATACATGCACATAAATACATTCAGTGTACACAAAAGAAAGCACATAAATACTGTTTACAAAATAACTGCCCTGTTTCCGCTAAATATTGGAAAAAAAGGAACCAAAGACTCGTGCTCAAATACAATTTTTATAACTGGCGGCTTCCTATTTGCTCTTTTGATAGAGCCAAGGAATGAAAATTGAATTAACTGGGACAAATCGAGCAACCTTTCTCAAAATGCGATGCGCGTTGGATCTAAAGTAAGTGTCCGTGTGTCAACCTAGCTACTACTGTTATTATTTGGTATGATCTCATCTGTTCGATGCAGATCCTTTGGCAAGGAAAAGATTGAACATTTCCCTCGAAATCAGATGAAGACCTAAATAGGATGTAAATTACAACTTCACACGGATATTTATTATTGTCTTGCAAGAGTTTTCTTATGGTGCTTTGGAATTTTTCTTTTCTAATCTCGAAGCAAAGATTCCTTTCGTGATATTCAAAATACGATAAATAAACCCCTGTATCAAAGTGGCCATTCGTTTTCAAAAGCTCTTTAATGATCGGTGGAATGTTGTAAGTTTCGTTTTCGCAAAGAACTTCCGAATTGTAAACTTTAATTGATCTTTTGTTTTAAGTTTAAATTTTTGTATTTTCTTTATTTATTTACACCTGCATCAATTGTTGCGCTTAAGTAAATTTAACAGCATTTAAAGTATAAAACAAATCAAAATAACAAAAACTACACATAAAACAGAAAAAAGAGTAACTACTCTTATATATGAACAGTAATCCCATTCACTGTCGTTTAGTGCGGGATGAAAGGTTTCTGATATGAGGATTTATGTGATTGGATAATTCAAACTTCTTGTACCGGTTTTCACTACTTCAAGGACATATTGCATAGTAAACTCAGTTTTGACCGTTTATCCAGCAATCTTTTGAGAAGTCTAAATCGTCTGTTAATCTCTTGTCTTTTTAATCGAGTGTGACGGTTCCATGTAAATCGGCTATCAATGTATAGCCAAAGGTAGCGGATTACATTAGCTGGCGAGAGAGGTATACTATTGTAATAGATGGGAGCAGTGAATTCTCTGAACAGTGAAAGTGACATTTTTGTATGTTGTCATCTTCCACTGATTGAACACTGCTCAAGGGTGTATGACATGGCTTTGTAGGTTTCTGCTTGAAATGACAGGGTCTTTACGGGAGCAAAGGATGGCGGATAAGAGTAGGAATGTCTGCGGTATATACAATATAGAGGATGGGTCTTAAGATATTCCTTGTGGTACTCCTGCATCTGTGCGATACTCGGCTGATAGAGAATGGCCACTGATGACTTGAAAGTATCTGCCGGATAAGTAGGATTTTAGGATGAGGTAGTATGTGAAAGGGAGGACTTTCTTAAGCTTCCAGAGGAGACCCGAGTGCCGTACCTGATCGAAGGCTTGTTTCACATCTAGGATACATCGGAACAGCTCTCCTTTTGCTCAAGAGCGGTAGCGATGTCTACAAAGCGATGGCACTGCTGAACATGAAACACGTCTGAACACAAAACTGGTGGTCAGGGATAAGGTTATAAGAATGAAAGACAAGGAAAATATGTTTAATATTTTTTAAGCGGGAGTTTTTCTTGGATTTTGCCCATTATAGGCAACAGACTTATTGGTCGGTAGGAGGATGGTGATTTTTTAGACTTTGGGATCATTCGGATGAGGGAAAATGTTGTTCTAAGGACGGAATTATAAAGGTAGGTAATGAAAATTACAGCTTTTTTAGGTAGATGGCGATGGATTTTTGCGGTGATCAGGCCGAAACCAGGCTATTGATATGGGATACTTCATTGAATGGTTTTGGTGGAAAGGAGAGCGGTAGAGATGTTAGGTCTTGTTCAATGGTTCTATTTATTAAATTTAAGTATCCTGATTCTTAAGAAACCCAGTGATACATATAGTTTTGATATTCTGATTATATTTATCTTATTTAATATTCTTAAAATTATTTGCTTTAAGCTGTTGTCATACAGATTCTTAATCATTAATATTAACGCCTTGTTTCTAAAATGAAGTCGACACGCTTAAATACGCAATGGATATTTGTTCTGAGTCATAATGGATTTTGACAATAATAAACTCAAGAGCGAAAATATTTTTATTAGGAAATCTCACCGATTTAATGTTGGAGGTAATTTCTTTATAAGATGTCACCATTCGGCAATTTGGGACAATGGAAAAATGTGTTTTTTATTTGAACACAATTTGTTTTCCATTCCGAACAGTAATGTCACGACTTGTCGCCAACTTTCTCCCGCTCTTACTTCGGTGTTTTGTTATGAAAATTGAAACAGGGGGAAAACAGAAAGAACTTTCCCATAAAGGTAGACTGAGGGAGGCCGTGTGAGTGTGCCAGATTCACGAAATGATAAAACTTTACAAATTTATTCGCCTACGCTGTCATTTTCGTGTACAAGGTGTAAAACAAAAATTTACAAATTCCCCCGCCCCTGCCCTTTTTAAATTGTTATTCTGATGACGCTAGGGCCATCATCTTACCATCTAATGATCGTTTATGATCAAGATATGGATTAAAACGGACTATTAGCCGGTATGGCTCGTGAAAAAACCTCTTCAATACGATTCATGTTTGTTCCGCACCGTTAGTGCCCTACTTACGGTTGTTAGTTTTCTTTTGCCGGATGTTAACTCACCTAAAACAAAACAATGAATTGTCATTATAGCACGTCATAGTTATTATTACTATTTTAATCTCCTAATTTTCTTGTATTGCTAAAAAGGTAAACTTGAGTTTAAATTAGCTTTTTCAAAACTTTTTCTACTCAGTCAATACAACTTGTAACTTCTAATGTGTGTATCATTTAAATTAATTATATTCAACATCAAACCACAGTTTTTTTACCTTTTGTTCATTTCTTGTGAATTTCAACGCTTTTATTTGTTTATCTGGAACTGATATAAAAACATAATAATAGTATAAATATTTGAATTAAAAAGTAAATTTAAAGTTCCGATCGTGGGCGGAAGTTGTTCCTTTGTCATATAAATCTTATATCCACGACGAAACCTATTAAATTTGACATGTACTTCACGTAAAATCAGTTTTCTAGTGATTATTAGGAAATGGTTTTGCAATAGGAAGATCGTCCTTTTTCCATTAAACTTTATGTACGAAAGGGGAACATAAAGACCGAAAAATGTCTGAATTTAGCATGTGTTAACCAATTTTTAATAAAAATCACTTAATAGTAGATAATAGTTTGGTTAACTAGTTATATTAATAGCTGTAACCTTAATATTATTTATATTGGTTTATTTCAATTTTCCCTTTTGAAAAATTGAACCATAGTTTTACATAACAGTTTCAAGTGAGTAAAGTAAGTAAAGTAAATTCCTGTCATAGATGATGCGTTAACGTTGGGTTTCTCGGACGAGTTTTCAGGGAGTATTCTTCAAATAAAGGCATATGCTATGTTAATTATGCACTTAGTCGCCTTATTCTTGAGGAAGGCTTGAATATAATAAAATCGCATATTTTCTCCAGTTCACGGCTAAATCATGGAGTAGATATGTAACCTAATCCGTCGCTAAAACTATCGCTAAACCTACCTAACCTATAAAATCATAGCATGGCTTCAGTATACTGATCCAACCCCCATCCAATCAACATTCTGATGGTTTAGATTTGACTATTTTGGTTGGACTCGTGAATATATAATCTAACCCGTAATATATAATGACCCTAAAATTAACTCTATCTTGCTTTAACTTAATCTAACCCATACCTAACTCTAAGACTAACCAAACCATGCCAACTCCCCGAAATGGTTTCTTTTCACAAAATGAAATTGTTTATCCAGCCATACTGTCAATTATGTTAATAAAAGAACTATAATATCACCTCCTAAAGCTCCCCCAAGTCGAAGAATCGAATTAGGTAATCTTTTAAGCTATTGAATGTATTAAATAATCGAAATTTTGTATATTTATAGAAAACAGTCTCAAATCAAACTGAAGTATGAAAACGTCATATTGTATAGAGAGTGTTATGATTAAACGATATTTCCCCCCTTTCGTCGGTTTTAAAGACCAAATATCAATGATCTATCAAATATCAATCTATCCAACTTTACGTTTAACCCTTCCGCCGTCATCATATAAAGGCAGTTTTACTATAATCGACAGTAAAAGGACGTCAGTAAGCATTCGACGATGAGCATTGTTCTATTTTATTGCAGCAGCCAAGCATAAAGAAAGGTCGTCAAACAGCCGTGTTAAGATAAGCTTACAAGTTCATATCGTAAAAGTTTATGGACACAAGAATTAGGCAATGCTCCGACAAACTTTCACACAGTTGTCAACAATTTTCTTCTTACGTAATACGTTATTGCATCCTACGTCTTGGGCTGGCAAGAAAAAAAGAAAGATATCCTACGATTATAATTTATTTTCCCAAAAAATAATCTTGTGATGATCAAATATTAATATTTGATTTTGATTTTTTTTAAATATATAAAAAGGCAAAGTTGATTCAGTATTTATTTATTGTTAAACATGACTAGCAACAAAACTTAATATAAAGTGGAAACAAGATATAGTCAAAATTTGATAATAGTATGTCTTATTGTAAGAAAGAAAAGGAAGTAGTCGTTATCTTAACTTTTCTTATTATAATAATGTTTGTTGTGCGATCAACCAGCCTTCATACGATGTTGATTGGGATTCGGATTGTGGTCTTCAAGCATACAATGTTATTATATCAACGCCCAAGCTTTCGACAAGTTTTATTGCCTTCTTCAGGGGATCTATAGAGACATAGGGACATAATCATTTAGATAGTTATAACTTGTATAAATAGTTATAAAATATCAGTTTTTTGTTACTTATACATACAAAGTAAAAACTTAAACACATTGCACATTACACGATATGCATACATACAAACTATATACATATATAATTAATAAATAAGTAAAAGCCTCTTCTTCAGGGTCGGCAATTGGGCAAACTTCAGGGACAGAGGGAATTGAGTGTGTTTGAGAGAGTGAATGAATATGAGAATGAAAACAAAGGTTGAATGCGTGAGTGAATGAATGAGAGAGAGAAACTGAACTGATGATAGATAGAGAGCGAGAAAGAAAGAGCAGGAAAGAGAGCGAGAAAGAAAGAGCAGGAAAAAGAGAGAGAGAGAGAGAGAGAGAGAGAGAGAGAGAGAAGAAAAGAAGAGCGAGACAAACAGATAGACATACTGACAATACAGTGATAAATTTTTTGTGTGTGTGTGTGTGTGTGTGAGAGAGAGAGAGAGAGAGAGAGAGAGAGAGAGAGAGAGAGAGAGANGAGAGAGTGACAAGGCAATATAATCTTATAATCAACCAATTAGTTAACGTTTACTGAGCATTTTTATTCGACGTGACTCACATCGGCTTATTTGGAAATCCCGGTGTTCAAAAACATCGGCAACTTGTTCCTCGAGGTATGCAGGCGCCGCGGAGTTCAGGAATAACCCGAACTTCACCTATTTATAAGCACCATGAGTTCAGAGTTGAGCTTGAGACGAATTATGAGGTAAAAAATAACGATTGCGGCCGGCCTGAGCGCGGAGGCCGGTGTTATTTCGGGCGAGGTTTTTATTGCCGTTTCGCAACAAAACAAATCTATCCGCGTGTACATGGTACACGGTGTACAGCACGGCATACTGGCCAGATTTGCGGTTTCGCGTGTTGGAATAGAGTTATAGGTTTATGCAAGTCCGCGGACTTTACGCAATGTGTGCCTTCAGCGGTTAGATCAGCTTTCTTCAACCACCGAGTGAAAGCTGAATCATCAGCGCCGATGTGTACGTGAATTGCCGGGACATTATTTCGGCTGCCGTTAAATCACTGGCATATTTTATTTTTCCACGATTACTTAGAAATCAGTAACTGTTCACTTTTTATTTGATCGACATGTCAACTCCTTCATGTATTATTCTCGAGGAAAATTGAAAATAAACTTCTGTCACATTAGAGGAGGCGCGTTTCGTAATTGGTTAGAGCTATCGTTACATAATTCACTCTCTTGGGATGAATCTGCATGAAATTGCAATCAACTAACCAACAATTAATACCCATCCTAAGGGAACATGCCAAAAAAGACGTTTTGCACAAAACCCTGTATATGGGGGGGGGGGTTTAGCAAATCGGTTAAATAAACCCTGAAATACATTAGATTGATCGTCCCCACCGACTTGGCCCGCCGTCTCCCGCTTTATTCTTGACTTCGGCATAAAGCAGCACAAAGCATTGTGACGATCGGGGACTGGTAAAATTACAAAATTTTACTCCTATAAAGGTTTAAACAGTTTATATTACTTTATGGTTTGTTTTCAACCAGACCTCTTATAGGAATAAAGGATTAAATTTTTTAAATTATCCTGGGACTGAATGTGTACCCTGTTGACTCTTGTACATGTGTTGCTTTCCGACAATTTGCTATTTGAGATAACATGAGTAAATTTACGTTTTGCTCGTGTGGTTTACATTTTTGTTTATTGCCACTTTAAATTATTCATATGAGGGAAAATTAATAGACCAATTCATAATTTCTAATTCAATATTAACTAATAATTAATGGGTGACTGAAATGCAAAAGTTAAACAAATATTCCGACAATCTTTTGAGGCAGTGGGATCTTAATGTTGGAAGTTGGCCGCCTACCTTACCTAGGAAATGATCATTGTGTCAATTTGTGCATGCGCATGTGTGCATTTTTTCGTTTCCGATCATTTCGGTCTAAGGCGAGTTTCGGTTTTGCGACGACCTCACAATTACTAATGTTTGCCTCCAACATTATTACTTGATTATTTGTTGGTTGAAATTTATTTTTCATGATTGATGATTCATTTATAATTACTGATGTAAAAGATAACGCAGGTCCTTTTAATTCCAACAGAAAAAGCGATTGTCACGCGGCGGATAAAATTTAATTAGTCTGATTGTGCTGGTCGATAAGAAGCACTAATTTTTACCAGGTTGTACCGGTCGGTAATATTTTATCCCCTTAAATTTTTTGAAACGGATTCGAACTACAAGCTGAGTTGTTTAATTATAGATGTCAACAGTTAAATATGTAGTAACATCTGACGGGAATTCTACCGCAGTGGAGGATTTATAAGTTGTAATTAATGCTAAGAAATACGCAAAAGATAGGTGTGAATAGAGACTATTTATCTTTGTCTATCTTTCAAGATCTTCAACATAATTTATAAAATATCAGGATAGCTTGACCCTTTGTGAATACGTAGAATCAAAGACTTGGCAAGCATTCGACTTTAGATTGGAATTTCCGGCGTAAAATATGAGAAGATGGGACAGGGAGTAAAAACAAAACCGGCCTCGGTCAACTCTCGTCTTTAATTTTTGCCAAGGTTGTTTAAATAAGGGCTTTATCGCCTTTTCCAGGGATATTATTTGCCCTTCAAATGCTACGTCGAAAAGCAGACCTCTCTAGTTAGGTTATCGCATTTCAGAGATAACTTTGTTTGATGCTTACACCGGGTTATAACATACAGCAAATAATATCCACGGTAAACTTCGCCTGCCATAAAAAGAGGACATTAAAATGTTTATTTGACGTGATAAAAACATTTCAACAATATATTTTTTAAGATATTCGGCTTCATAATTTCAATTATAAATAATCTGAGAGATGGAGGTAGATTTCATCCCTTCGATAATGAAATTTTATGCCTAACAGCTGGAGTTAACCCTCTATGTTTAAGAATAGCGATCCGAAGGGGGGGACCTTTATTATTTTCGACTTAGTGCACTCCTCATACTAGTATGACAATGATCCGACGAGATAGTTCATAAGTGAAATTATTTTAATAAGGATCAAATATGCACGTTGATAGATAAACCTTTAATCAGCCCAGCTTTATTTTTAATCCACGAAAATCGACTTGACAATGTTTTTCGGGCAATCGGATTTTTTTTCCAAAAGTATATTTATTGTCGGCGAATTGCATTCATTATACATTCTTGAAGCACAATAAGTCCCTAATTCTATTTACCCACCCATAGTGACTCGGAAGATTCAAATATGCCTGTAATGTTAAGCGGAAAAATCTCTTCAAGGCTGGTGACAAGGCAAAGGCGGCTTTGAACTTTTTCCTTTTTATTTTTATGTTGGCCCTTCAACTTCATGTAACAATGCTTGTCAATCTACTTGATCTTCACTAGATTATTAGCAATCGAGGTAAAAAAATGGAACACAATGGATTTTTATAGAAAATAAAAGTTTAACAGAGCCTCAGAGCCTCAACATAGCCAAAGTTAACGTAAGACCAGAGGAATGCGGCTTTCAAGGTTTTTACAATCTTCAAAAACCTAGATAGAAAGGCTTTTTCCAAATTTAAACCGGATCTCGTAAAAACTGTGAAAGTTTGTCTCTACAGAATTCAATATTCCTGCTTACTAGTTCTTATGTGACAGATAGAATCTACTCTAAATGTATTCCTTTCACTTTTCCCAAGACTATTTTTTTTAAATGTATTGTAACATATAACTATCACCCGTCTGATATGTAAATACGTTCTATATTCAAAACCACAAACAACTGGACAATATTCCACGAAAAAAGTAAATAAAGCTATAATTATCCCACAGTTTCTACAAAGGGGCGCGATGATAGTTCACATTTTAATTGACTTTCTTATTCCTGAGTAGAAGAATTCATTTTTCTTTTTAATAAATATTATGGCGATTTTCACTGAACTTTCTATTTCTTTGGCCTTTGATGCTAATTCAGGTCGATACAATAAGTAATCTTTTTTTCACATTAAATTGATAAAACCATTCGGTTCCGTTAATTTGTGCTTTTTGTGATAAGTCAAATGCATTTTTTCATCATCTTTCGCGAAAAATTCAATAATTGCCGAATCATTCAGAACCCAGCACTCCAAGACAAATCTTATGTCAAAAAAGAGGATAGTCAAACAGAAATCATCGAGAAACAACGAAATTTCAGGTTCCCAACTCCAATCTACAGAAAATTTAGAAATATCAGTTACCCATTTGGCAAACATAATTATAATCAATTTTTCCGTAAATTTGAATAAAGAAAGTTTATTTAAAGGATGAATTTGTTTTATCAGGCAAGTATATTTGGGTTTGGGACTAAATGAAGCTGAGTAGTTAGATCCGACTCGTATTTTGATATGTTAGCAGTTCTGGGTTCGAATCTCGGCAGTGACCTTTTTATAATTGAAAATAATATAATATAAATATATTAAATAAATTAGGATAGAAAACTAGTATTTGAACGTAATCTCTCTATTTTATGACATGAATTAGTTTAATTTTTACTTTTTATTTGGGTTTTTGGGTCAGTCAAATGTAGAAAAGTTGTTATTAAAATACAATTTAGGAAATTATTGTCGCCATTCAAAATTAACTGCTACTCACAATGACAGGATTTGATGGGGTTCTTAATTACTTGTGCGAGGTTAAGCCAGATAATTGAAATGCTGGTGATGTAAAATGGGCGTTGGGTAGTTCATTAGAGATATCAATTGATATGACTTAATGGTTTCGACTAATTTCATTCGATTTTATTTAAAGCTAGGTTCCCTGCAAACTTTCACGTGACATAGTTTTTCCTGCTCAAGTCTGAATTTAGTTTTTTTATTGTAGTTTGAAGGCTGAACCTAGGTCGTGACTATTCACCAGCACGTAACTGTTTAGTTGTGAGTATGTAATAGTAAAAAAGTAAGTAAGGGAACAAAGTTTCGCAATTTGGTAAGCGAGTAATTTGACCATCGATAATCAATTGTATCATGTCCATCTCGGTTCATATGGAGGAGCGTCCGTTGAGAAAGACCCGGGGCACAAAGGCTTTGATTGGTTTGCAATGAGCCACGGTGGACACTTGTTTACATACGAGAAACCTCCGAGATGCGGGGTTAATTGACACCTGGGTTACGCAGTCCTCGTCCTTTTCATGGGGTCTTTGACGTCGCTCCGACCGGATCATTTTCATATGAACAACTCGGCCAGTGCTTTTATTTTATGATACACGCTTCAACTCATTGTGCAAAAAAATACATGTAATTTCTTCTTGTAGGGGACAAATATGACTTACGTCCCTTGGTTTAGTTCCCTTAAAAAGTAATTAATAAAAACTAAATATCTTTCAATTAGCGACTAAAACTACTGGATTTATTGAAATTCAAAAAGCCTTTATACAGGGTGTCCTTTTTAGATGTCCCGGTTGAATTTCTCTTGACCAAATGATGCTACATATAAAAAAATGTTTAACATTTTCAATTTAGACTCAAATTTTTGTCTTTTATTAGAGAAAAATTATACAGGGTACCTCAGGCCCGGTTCGACTTCAAAATTTCAAGTATGATCCTACACATCCTGACACATCACTTTAAAGGTTTTACTCTGAAAACAATGGCGCAATTGGATTTTAAATGGGCGAAAAATGACATAGGTCATTTGATTTGCTATTTATTAGTCACATTTCATGTTCGAACTGGCTGCCTTGCGTAAAGATGCAAAGCTTTTCTATTTTTAACCATTCTTCACCATTGCTCAGAGCGATAGAGTCTGGGGAGATGGATTTACAAGTATTTTCTATCCTTTGCCGTAGTTCCTCAACTGAGGTTGCTGGGTTATGATTAGGTAGACACTGTTTTTTAAATGGACTCACTGAAAATGGTCACGTGTAGTTAAACTGGATGACCGAAGAGGCAAACACATCAGGCCATCACCTATTCCGAAGTCCTATCCACCTGCAAAGAATTGTGTGAAGGGCATCCATCAAGCTGGAGAATCATTCTTTGTCTTTGTTTCAGAAGAACATCATCTAATAATTGGTAAAACCTCCACCAAAAAATTGAGGTAGAAATAAGGCCCAATTAAAAGTACAAACATACGTTGATACTGCGAGCCACCTGATGATGACAAGAGTTAGAAATTCTCGGATTTTCCGCTGCCCTCGTTCTAAGAAAATTCCAACGGTTTAGTATGCTATCAGAGGTGATCTTGGATTTTTCAGTCCATAGGAAGTATGGAAGAATGTTTTCTTCAACCTCCCAAATCGAGATTTATGCAAGGAACGTTAGACGCTTGTCATAATTAGAGTCCCGAAGTCCCTGATCAAGATGGGAGCAATACGGCATAAAATTGTAAGTCTGGAGTCATTTCTGATTTTATTTTTTTTAAAACCTAAAACCGTTCCAACATTTCGGGGAGAGCAAATCGGATTTTCGAGAACATACAGTGAAGTATTCAGCTTCTCGTCGTAATTACGCTGCTATCTTTTTGCCATGTATTTTTTTTTTACTAATTTAAAATCCTATTGCACCATGGTTTTCAGCGTGAAAAATACTTTACAATTATTTGTCAGGATGTTTACGGTCATATTTGCAATTTTGAAGTTGAACTGGGCCTGAAGTAATTCTTCTCCAAAAAAGGGAAAAATTGAAACTACACGAAAAAATATTAAACAGGTATTTTTTGTTTTTTGATAGCGACATTCGTTCAAGTGAATTTCAGCCGGGCCAGCGAAAAAGAACACCCTGTAGACTAGCTTCTAAGAGAGAAAGATTGGACCTTCCACTTTTTGCCTTTGCCAATACAAATTGATTGCCTATTGGTTTTGAAGTACTAATTTTAAGGAGAAAAGTGAATTTTAAATCCAACTGACCGTTAATTGTATTCAACGATCTCGATTTTACGCTTATAGCTCATTATCAGGTTTAAAGAATTTAATGTAATGAATAATGTAATACATATTAAATAATAATAATTCAATGTGATAAAGAATAAATTGATTTAATGTAAATCCTTGACTCTGATAATGAGCTATAAGCTTGAAATCCGGATTTTTGAAAACAACTAACTGTGCAGAGGACCTATCTTTTAAAAAGATTGAACAACTCACTCACTCCACCATTTATCATTTCTAAGATTTCATAGAGTTGAAACTCACCAAAAATTTTCTGTATTTCTGCGCCCTTCCCGAACCGACCCTAAGGGCGAACTGGTTCCTCTGGTACCGCCTCGGCCTGGGTGTACCCGTCCTGACGAAGGTCGCCGGCTGGTTTTGGGCTTCTTGCTGTTTTCCCTGAGAGCTCATCCCGCGACTCTGTTCAACCGAATCCGCGGCAGGACTATGCCGTGGGTGGGAGCCAAAACAATAACAGGCCTGTTTCCGCTCACACGATCCCCTCACATCCCACGGAGGAAAATCCCCACCAATCCAATTAATAACATTACGCCTTTGCATAAACATGACGGAGAAAAAAGTTTTAACTGGACGTGCTGAAAATTTTACTTTCTTTTTTTCCCAATTGGACGACACGTTGGTGGGCTTGGGTTCAGGGTAAACGCAAGAAAATCATGGTCCTAGAAAACAATTGACCCCTGTCTATTAAATAAACATAAAAACCACTCTTTCTAATACTCCGTTTAGGTGGGTGATGATATCAAGCCACAATAACATTTATTGTCGCCTGATATCATCAACCTCCTAAACAGAGTATTAAAGCTGAGGCCCACAATATCCCACCGCTATATCAAACCACTCTTTCTACTGTAAAATATATTTCCCCTTACTATTTCTTGGGGTGATGAATCTGCAGTTTGCCCCGACGATGGCGAGAAGCTGAAACTCGTTTGACAGGCCATAACACCGCTGATAGAGTAAAACGACCGTAAATGGCCGAACTATTTATTTCTATTAAACAAACATTTACTCCATTCCATCTTAATTCTCATTGCCTAAGGATAATTTGAAACTAAATCGATTCATTGTATCCAACACAAGTTTGGCACTGTTCGAGGTATCCATCACTCAAGAGACGTTTTTAACGACGAAAGAAGAAAACGAAAACTATAACAAGAGATACTCCAGATACAGTTTCTGACAACCATCGACAACCCACTGTAGAAGGCGACAAGACTATTCTAAAATTCAAGAATACCTTCCTTTTAGATGTGTTGACGGTACCTGGAACAAAACTGACGGCGAAATATCACAGATATCCACCTCACCTTGCTACTGTATTCAATCTACATTCCTCCATACATAACCCGCGACACCAGCGTGTAACGTGCGTTAATGAACGGTGTTTTTTATCTGTCCTTAATAGTTTGTCCCGTGTTCTTTTCTTATACCCTCAAGGGCTTCGTGTTGTGCACCATTTTTGTAGAGTTCAGTCTTTGTTGGTCTAAGAACCTGATTCTATGGTTGTTATTTTTAAATTGAATTAATTAAATTAATTATTGTTTGCCTTTTTTCATTTGTATATGAGAAAATTTAGTCTATTTAATGTTTATAAGTTGTTTTTTTGTGTTTATGTCTATCCTGATACCAAAATTCAATGTTACACAGCTGGTCGATCATCTTGCCTGAGATTCCTACGTTTTCTTCTGTTACATGTGCGCTCTGTACACTTCGATTGGATCAAGTTTCCGTTTATTTATTTCCTCATGGTCTCCTACTAATTGGATTTTCTGTTCTCCCTCTTTATTGGTTCTTTTGTCTCACAACTTTCCTCACGGCATTTGCCGCTTTTTAAGCCTAACATTATTTTCTTTTTTCTATGTTTGTGAATGTAGTCTATTTAATGTATGAAGATGATGATGACAATGAAGATACTATATATTTGGTAGGATCGGGGATGTGGTCCAATGAATGTTCTGGTGTTCAAACTACGCTTTCGGTGTTTTATTTCACCTTCTTCAGGGCTAGATTCTCTGTCAGTGTTAAAAATCGTTTTCTTTTATCAACATGTATAGATATTTTTTCTCTCTTTTTGTCATTTCTTAGACGAAATACAATGTTTTTAATAAATAAATGGCACTTATTACAAGCTATTATCACAAACAAAGTCAGAATGTAAACCCCTGAAGAAGGTGAAATCAACCACCGAAAGCTTAGCGTAGCATCAACAACAGAACATTCATTGGACCATATACCCTATCCTACCAAATTATTGTTGAATAACAGCTGGTCGATGACCTTTACATGAATGAGGATACTAGGAAGCAAGGTTTGCCATTCCGCAAGCATCGCAGTTATTTGGTTTATTGTCCTTTTCCTAGTTCTATAGTTCAGTTGACTCGACTTCTTGTATTAATAGTAGCAGGTCATTGACTGTTATTGCAGTAATTCTTTTTACAGTGGTCTTCTTGGTATCCTAGGTTGTGTTTATCGAATGGGTCCTTCGGATTGGAAGATATGGGTGGCCGTTTCTTTCTCCTCCTTGCATTACCTACTACCTACTACCCATAGATGACGATCTTAAATGCTTAAAATACGGATCGTTGAAAAAGAATAAAATGTGAGTAAAAATTCATTTAAGGAGAAGGTATAGTCAGGTTGTTATGTTTTTCAGGTTTTGGAGGTTTGTATTCATATGTTACCTTTGTCGAATGCTATGTTGTGTTTATGACGCAGGAGCTTTCTCTGAGTGGTGAAGTCGAAATTTTTGTTGGATTTGCTATTATATTTTGCTGTGTTCTTGACTTTGGGGAGCCCTGTATGACTTTTATAGTATCCAATGACTATCATTCTTGTCTTATTCAAACTAGGACTCATTCATTACAAAGGGGCACCTATATGTAGGCCAATTTTCATTTTTTTAATTAGTGGTTTTGTTTTTTCTAACGCCCGTGGAAAAACGAGGATCTATTTGTTCAGGAAGAGGTTGTGATGGTCCGAGGTGTTTTGCGTACTTGGATCTTGGGTCATTATTCCAGCAGGACAAATAATTGTTCTTTCAAGACGTCGTGTTTCACCGATAAAATTGGCATCGCCATTATATAGTTTTTGCAATTTTTGTTTTGAACGAGTTGAATTAAAGTATACCGGCTCAGCGTTGTTCCTATCTATACTATTTTTATTGCTAGTAGTTCTTTATTGAAAATTAAGTTTATTATTTTTGTGTTTTCATCGATTGATCTTTTCGTTTCATATTTTGTTGTAAAATTTTGAATTACAATGTTTCGTATGGTTGTTTTTATGTTGAAGTTTTACGGTTTTACGGAATAGTTGATTGCATATAGACATACGGGGCCTTTACAATTTTTAGCATTGTCATATTAGTAAAAATTATTTTAGTTATATGAATTAATGTATTGGAATGTTTATATTGAGTCTGGATTTTTCTTTAATTGAACAGTAAAGTACGAAATGTCTTCTTTCTAAGGTTTGTACATAAGTAAACTACAATCTGACTAGATAGCACTATATCTCGGTAATAAATATTTTAAAATTTTAGATAAATATTATTTATAAATTTAAAATATATAGGTTTATTTCTTGTTTTAATACCTCAATCTATGTATTATGAACTTTAAAAAAGATTTTTTTTGTAAATATGTCAAGATCAGTAAGTATTCAACAACTGAGTACACTATTATAAGTATTCTTCTGAGCTTTCTCATCTGTGGTTAAGTCCAGCGTTAAGCCGCTGATCCCATCAACGAGCATTAATCTAATAATATGTCGTCATTTTCAACTTTACTGCTAGGTTACTCACAGATTTAATTGTACGCCTGAAAGGTTTTACATATCACAGTCTCTTTGGCTTGAAGAAAATTGCTTGTATCATCGTGATGGCCGATTATCGGGTTATGTCATGGACTGGACCGAGGATAAATGCAATTGTAGGTGTTAAATATCGAATGTCATAACTGGTGGTTTGACAGTTGCTTTATTGGAAATGATCCCTATTGAGACTGTGGGGATTGGAAAAAGTTTACCTGAGCCTGGTTCAATTCAAGAAGGGAAATTTTAAAAGCATTTGATTATGTAATTTGATACAATTCAGCATAGAACTATTTAGCAAATAGTTTAAGATGTCACGTACAGTCTTAAAATATATAGGCAATATTTTGTAGAGATGATATAAGAATAAAAATTGTCATTATTGTCTCATGGTGTGATTGTACCAATTAGCATTTGGGTACTTCAATTATGTATAATTCAGATTTAAATAATTTAGAAAGGTTGGTAATCATAGATTTTTGATAGTAGCCTATTAAACGTCACAAACATTTTTAGTACTGCAGTTTAAACCACGTTTTACACCCACTTTAAGAAGCAGGAAGATCAATCAATAATGATTTTTATTGTAATTTTTTGTTTTTTACTTTTATCTTGCAAATATGTAAAGATCTACATTTACAAAATCTTATGGTGAAAAGCTGAGAGGTTAAATTCCAATTTGGGGAACTCCCTATTCAATTGGAAACATTGGAAAAAACCTGGTTATGTTGGATGTTGAATAAGTATGGATATGATTTTTATTCTTGTGTAAACCAGTTTTTAAAATTTAAATTAGAGAAAATAACTCATTCTACCCATTTTATAGAAGTAAATAATAGCTCTTGTCTTCGAATCGCCTAATCTTTCTCGTGTCAATTAATTTTTGTAGATTTTATCAATATCCATCTATGGCATAAATCGTTCAAAATAGGTTTCAGTTTTTTCGTAATCTCCTATGACTTAATTGCAATGTAAATGGCCGAACAACTCTCGGGTTTATATCCCCTTCTCGACAAGGTTATAAATATTCCAGTATCCACATGTTCCTGCTGCTTCCAGCTTGGATAAAATCCGTACTTTTCTCTGATAAATATGAATTTTTGCCTTGAGCTCAACTTAAATAGTTTCAGTGAGATTTGCCATTGTTTTACGACAGTGGGACTGATAATAATAATAATGATGAACCATTCAAGTTCAATTTCAGGCCAAGTATTAATGCGTACACCATAAACGGCTTTTTTATTGGATGGTCCGTTCCGAGTTAAATAGGAGGGCCCATTTGGTTTTTGAGTTTTCTGATACTGGCTGACGCGTTATCACCATTCCCAAAGGGAGACTTATCTGTTCGTTAATTGAGTATGTGTTGTCCTGTTTTTGCAAATATTTCAGGGCCTAGTGACTACACCTTAATATATCCCAGAGGTCGAAAGAGAAAATTCTGAGGAAGATAAGAGATAAGCCGAAGCACTTACCCTCCAGATCTACTTAGAAAAAGCAATCTGGGGGTAATGTTTTAAAATTATTCGTTCCTTTAGAATATAAATTTTCATTTTCTTTAAGGATGAAGAAGTATGAGACGATAGCAGACATGTGGATTTAAAGGTGCATAATAATTAAGTAAATAATTAAGTTGATTTCTAAGACAACAGATTGTTCAGATAAACCCGTTAAGTAAAAAAAAAGCAGTTTCATTTATCCAATTAAAGCGAAGGAGCACGGTTTAATTTTCCTCGTCTGTTTCATTATTAAATGATTTTTTTTTTTTTCAAAGTCGACCCAATCTGAATTAACCTCTTCCTTTATCTATACGGGAAAAAATTCTCCTTGGGAAACGCGATACGATTGTATTCCAGAGAATGCGACTTAAATGTCAAGTCCTCCCGGTTATTCGCGTGTCGAGCCGCCTGGGAACTCGGGAGGACCGAGTCAATTACCCTAGCATCCGTTTTTGGATTAGAACGAACAGAACGAATCGTTTGCCGGCGGGACCTCAGAGAGAACAATTTAACCGTAAAAGTTCACCGGTTAGACTCACGGGGGGTCAGATCTCGGAAAGAAGAGTCGGGATTGAACGGCCAATATGGTCTTTGACAAAAATGGTAACGAAAATACGTGAAAGTTGATTCTATCGCAATTTGTGAGCTGAAGGCTAAAGCACAAGAGTTAAAAGTAAAAAAAAAAAAGGAGCAAACATACCGACGAGGGCGACTAAGATTATGCAATAGGTTGCAATTTGTCTTTCACCTCAGGTGTTTTCGATATAAACATATAAGCTAAAGTAAAGTAATTTCAATCCCACAATAAGGCTTTTGTGACTAATACCTGTTAGGTGTTGCTGAGAATTGTCAGACCATTTTACATGACTTCAATCTACCAGACAATTATGTACAATCGTACATAATAACATCAGCATACCAATTATCGGAGAAAAATTCAAGGACAACGCCAAGGTATGAACCCAGGACCACTAGGAGACAATACAAGGACGCTCTTACAATACTAAGGTGTTGAAAAGTCGCTGTGCATGAAAACAGTAGGTAGTATATATTCTACAGGACACAGCTGAATAATGAAAAAGCAGAAACTAACCAGAGGATCTGCAAGACTGTATAACCAGAATCTATATAACAAGGACAAATACAGTCCTACACAAAAATATTAGGTCCACAAAAATATTAAGAGAGTAGAACTTGTAGAGTTGCAATATGTAGTATATTGTTACAACTACAGAGGGTAAAATTCTGGCGAGTAATAGCATTATATGCCGTTCACTGGCACCTGAGAAAACACCTACACTTCATGGTTATGTAAAATTAGGACTCCATTTTAGATTAAGCACGAGGAGGAAGAAACTGCCAACCATATTATCTTCGAATGAACGCTAGCACTAAATAGGGACATAACCTAGGGTATCCAGAAGACCCAGGGAAAAAAGTGCAGCAGCTCAATTATTCTTAAGAGAAGGATTGAGTCGATTGAACTGAATTAGAACTAAGGAACTAGTAAATAAAATAAGGAATAAGCTAAGAGACTGCAATGCTACAGAAATACAAAACCCTTGCTCTATAGTATACCGTCATCCTCATCAACTTCATAAGCAATTATTTTTTGTAATACAAGAGACTTTTCAGACTACCAGCTCATCTTATAGGACTTTCTGCTAATAATTCCTCACTATTTAGAAGCATCGGTTCTTAGCTTGATCTCTGATAAATGACCGGCATAAATGGTTTTGGGGAAATGGATTATCCTTGAAAAAGATGAGACAAATACTACGCTCATGAGTAATAGAGATGAGTCATTGGATTCTGATAGAGTTTTGGCTGAACCCCATAATTCTATGTCGTATGTCCATAGGTTTCAGTGAGTGAGTTCCAACTCCGAGTGAGTTGGACACGATTCTTTTGCGAGGGAAAGTTTAGATCAATTGGCTGGTAGGTAGTATTTTAAGTAATGTGAACCGTCGGTTCAGTTCTGCCCATTAGAGTCGTGTATGGGAATTCCAGGTCAGTCGCTTATCTAGATACTACCCAAAATAATGGATGACGTTTTAGGTTATTACAGATTGGGGTAGAGTGATACGATGGGAGGTGAAAGTTTTGTGATTTTGGGGTGTTGAACATGCCAAGTAAAGAGTCAAGGAGGAGGACGTGGGTAGAGGGCACTCTAAGTTTCTAGACCTACCCAAGTACCAGAAAGACTGTTCGATACCGGGAAAGACTCCAACTAGCATTCTTCTTCTCAAGTGAGCATGTGATGATGCCCACAACACGTGGCACTGTTGAGCAGTAAAATGGAGGCGCCAAATCCAAATTGACGGTAGGGGATTATATTTACTGATTTGGAGTTTACAAAAATTAGAAGTAAACTGATGGGACGATATAGAAGAAATAGCAAACACCCATATACATATACATATTCAATCATAGAACTCATAATGACCGTGATACTTCTTTCGTGAAAGGGCTTAGACTTTAACATTCCGTACAATTCCTAGGAATCCTCCAGCGGCTGACCTCGCTAATATTTTAACTTTTTATTACATTTCTTCTTTATCAAACCAGTAGGCGAATTCGCCATAGATTTAATTGATTTGCTCGATTGATTAGAATTTTGAGTATTGTTTTGACGCTTAACGTGAAAGGCGCACTTAATACCCATGCACGGTAACTAATAATTTGTCAATTTGAATTTGCGGATTTCTCCAATTCCCAGTTTCCTAGGCTGATTTCCATTCGCGTAAATACCCCGAGCTTTATTGCGGAGGGAGGGTCAATTTCTGAAACCGATTCCCACAGGATCCAATTGGCCCTGGGGCAATATGAACCTTGGCAGCAAAGGATATCCGATACTTGTAGAAAGTCCGGCGTGTGTGAAGTTGATTTATTGGGATGGAAGCGCAACCAAAGCAGGTAACGTGCTTAAAGCTCGACTTACCCGGCCACACAAACGCTAAGCTTTTTCTCTAATTTACAGAAACCAATTAGCGTTAATGTGTTTACATTAATTATACCCATGGACCAACCGCAACGACTGATTAATATTAATTAATTCTGATTTTGCGTGATTGCTCCAAAGGTTTAGTTTACCCAGGTAGTTGAACTAATTCTAATACTTACAAGCTTTAAAATACCTTTTAAATTGTGTTTAAAAAAGTCATTTTTAAGTTCTATAGATGCTAAAATTGTGGGTAATAGAAAAAATAACCAAGTATGTTTGATTTGCAATGATTAAACTCGGATTACAATCAGGCTGATGTTCAAAAAACTCGCAAACTACCAGTATCGTTTTATATATCATTGACATATAAAAACACATAGTTCATTTTATTATTTATAAATATTTTATTAAATCCGGACGTCTTGGGTTCGAGTCCCGCTCGTGAAACTAATTTTTCCAATTAACCATACTTCGCATAATAATGTAATTAGTTCGGTTGATAGGACAACTAAAAAATCACATTCGATTTTATTTAATATGTACCGTTCTGTTTTGAATTTTTTTTTTTTTTTTTTTTTTTTGGAAGTTTTTTTTTTTTTTTTTTTTTTTTGGAAGTAAATAAATCCGATTGGTCAAGCTTCAAAGTACCTTCAAAGAACAACATAATTTCATTCATCACGACCATTCACGGATTTAACAATAGAAAAACATTACACAGTGAAAACTGAATTGAGTAAAAGTTACACTACGCCTTTCGGTCTTAAAAGATGAGCGGGCTCAATTATAAAATAACCGATTATAAAGATAGCACGTAAGCACTATGGCTTTTTTACGAAGAGACACACGATAGCAACGACTAACAATTATACTTCAGCCTACGAACGCCGTGATAACACGATGACTCACCCTTGTGAAATAAAAGCCGAAAAGCACACAACATCTACCAATCTTCTATATATAAAAAAGTGAGTTTTTGTATGTGTGTTAATGCTAAAACGAAATTACTGAAATTTCGATGAAACTTTCACACTTGATTTTTATTAGTATCGGGCCTATACTATAAAATGAGCATATAACATCCACACCGCAATGGACCAACGGAGAGCTATGTTAATTCTCCTTGACTTTTACAAAGCCTTTGATTCCATCTCATCACTCCTGTCCAAACTCGAATCCTATTCCTTCTTCAATAATACTGTCCGTTCGTTCCATTCCTATTTCCCCGATCGTCTGCAAGCCGTCACTATCCCAACGGACGTACAGCCTCCTTCCTCCCATTAAATTCTGGTGTTCCCCAAGGCTCTAGCATATCTCCGATCCTTTTTAGTATGTACATTAACGACCTCTCCGACTCCATCCAGAACTGTAATTACCACCTTTATGCAGACGACTCCAAAATTCACCTATCCTTCCATTCCTCAGAGCTAAATTGGCCATCCTAAAGATCCAGAATGGCCTTATTTTAATAACGAATAGACCCATAAAAATTCCCTCAATCCCAATCCATCTATGCCCTTGGCCGTAATCATCGCATCCTCAAATCTCTTCCCAATATCCTTTCTCTCACTATAAAATAATAACCAGCCCATCTCCTTTCGTTCCTTCGTCAAAAACGTAGAGATTATCCTCGACCAAAATCTCCTGGCACCCCCACATTTCCAACATTTCCCGCCGCCGTATAGCCTCCCTCAACCGATTCCATCGGTCCTGTTGTCTCTTACCAGTAATCAGTCTTTGACCAAATTCTGCGGCATTAAATAAAACCGCATTCATTCATTCATTCTCCGTTCCCATCTAACTCTCTCATTCTGTCAACCTTTATCTTCTTCCCATCTCTCTCCCGCCCTCTCACTATCCACATTTCTCTCTCTCTCTCTCTCTGTTAATCTATCACTCTATCAATATATCTATCTCGATGTCTTACCCTTCACCAACCGTAAACTCCTAGTTCTTCTCTTATCTTTCCCTTCTACGATTACAGTTGTGTGGCATGGAGGTCTCTCGGAGGGGCACAGCAGGCGCCTGAAGGCATCATGAACTGCTGGGGCAAATTCGAGTTCGTCACCCCCCCGGGGTCCCGGGTGTCTAGTCTGTATTCGGATCTTTCCTTGCTCTCCCCTTCCTTCAGATCTCAGTACTTCCTAGACTCCTTCTTTTTAGGACCTCGTGGCCCGCTCTGCTGTCCTCCTCAGTCACCCGATTTAACTCCAAATGACTATTTTTTGTGAGGCCATTTAATAAAAAGCAGTGTCTACGCCAATCATACCTCAGCACCCTCAGTTGAAGAACTCCAGCAAAGGATAGAAAATGCTTGTCAATCCATCTCCCCTGACTCTATCGCTCTGACCACCGGTGAAGGCTGGTTAGAAATAGCAAATCTTTGCATCTTTACGCAAGGCAGGCGGTTGGAAGATGAAATGTGGTTAATAAATAGCACACCAAATGACTTTTTTTTTTACTTTTTGCCATAACTTTGCCACTTTTTAACCAATTTAAAATCCGATTGCACTATTGTTTATAGCGTAAAAAATCCGTCATAATGGTGTGACAGGATGTAAAGGGTAGTATTTGGAATTTTGAAGTTGCACTGGGCCTGAAGTACCTTGTATAATTTTTCTACAAAAAAAGGTAAAATATTTTAAACTAGGCTTATTTTAAATAGTGTCATTGGTTCAAGAGAAATTCAACCGGGCCATCTAAAAACAGGCATCCCTGTATGCCAAATGGAATCAGCAGAAAAATGTATATCCAAGAGCATTGCAATGGATTACAATTTGATACAATGTAATCCAAAACAAAATTATTATTGCGTACATAAATATCTAATATCATAACTAAATACAATCATGGATATCAAACATTCAATTATTGTGTTCATTTATTTTATATATATATATATATATATATATATATATATGCCCCTATCTTGCAATATATGCATACTGAAAATAGTACGTTAAATAACACTTTTTATTATCCCCCTGGGCAAAGCCGGGTTAAAAAGCTAGTTATTCATAAACCACTTTTCACTTTTTAGATAGGAACTAAATTTTCAAAAAGAGCTTTGCAGCTTACCTTACAGAAACGAAGAGGTGGCCGAAAAGGCCGAATCGATCGGACTTGTACGTGGGTTACACCCCCTGATATAAATCCGTTTATTTTGGTGGACATGAATAGGACTGCGTTTCACTGCTTATTCGAAACATTGCCTGTGGTATATGCAGAATGGGAACAGTTTTTCCTATTCGACTATTTTCAACGGCCAGACGCTAATCTGCGAATCGAGGGCAGTGAGATTGTTGCCAAATCTTTCTTCAACGAGTCCCGAATCCGGCCTAAATTTAGGCCCCCAGTACTTTATCACTGGCTGCATCGGTTTTGTAACAGTGCGCTAACGATTAGTTCTCTCGGTCAAGGCCTGGGACGGAAAAAGGATTGTTCCAAAATCTGATTGCGAACCGGAAACTGTTACCGCCTGTTTGTCCCACTACAAAATCAAACGTTCAAGCAATATAAGGAAGATTTTTGTAGAAAGAAAGATCACTGGATCCTATGATTAAAACATGAAGATGGAATGACCGAACTGACTCTTTCTCTCCTTCGCCCTGCCATTGTCTATTCCTCTAATGAACTTATTTTTCCTTGTATTTCTGAGTACCAGCACCTTCACCTACATTTTTCATCATTCTCTATCTTCATTTATCCTTTACCCCACACTATTTCTCTATCCTACGCGGCTATTCTTTGTTTTTCTGTGTCACAACCTTTTTCTTTCACGATTATACTTATTTATCTTTGTTTTACTATTGGCATCTTTCTCCCAAAGACTTTCTTCGTTACACCCCACGTTACGGTCCACGGGACGTCGAGACGTAACATAGCTAACATTATCATCATCATTATTTCTATCCAACTTCTGCTTTCATTAATTTTCTAAATCATATTCTTTTCTTCTCTCATTAATTTGATTATTAACTCGTTTACACACCCACACTCTCACCCTCTCTCTTTTTCTCTCTTTCTGGTTCTTTTTCTTTCTTTCTTTCACTCTCTCTCTCTCTCTCTCTCTCTCTCTCTCACTCTCTCTCTCTCTATCTATCTATCTATCTATCTATCTATCTCTATCTATCTTTCTATCTATCTATCTCCCTTTCTTTTTATCTCTCTCCCTCTCCCCTGAAGGAAATTTATTGAAAATTATTTGTTAAACATTGAACATTTTTCAGGGAAGTTAGTGTCCGAGTGGAACGAGCTCAAGTGGTAGAGCAGCGGCGTATCAAGCCGAAGATCGTGGGTTCAAATCCCGCTCGTGCCATTGACTTTTTTATCTCAACTAAAAACCTTATTTAATTGTAATATATTAATTGGTCAAGCGGACCACGAAATTAGTGAATTTAATTAACAATAGGTTCCAAATCCTGATGAATGAGCTAAATTTCTTGAAACTTGGACCAAGGAAATGAATGCTTTATTTTATTTCAAATTGGCCTTATCCCTGATTTTTAAATACAAAATTATCTATCAATCTCTTATCTTTCTTTGTAACAACTTCTTCCTATCAATTATCAATCTCCCTTTTTATCCAACTCTCGCTTTTTTTGTTACTCTTTTTTCTTTAGTACACCCTGTACCCCTGACTCTTGCTTTCTCCATTCTGTCTCTATCATATCCATCTGTCCTTGGTTTATTTCTGTGTGTCAATTGCTGTTCTTCTCTCACAATCTCTTTTACACACTCTCTCTCTCTCTCTCCGCTCTCTCTCTCTCTCTCTCTCTCTCTCTCTCTCTCTCTCGTACCTTATATTGATTAAATATTGTAAATACAATTAATATTTAACAAACATGAACACGCTGCAAATATTTGTGATTTGTGATGATTACTAATTGGGTCTGAGTGGCAATGATTTGATAACTTGTAAGCCTAAAACATGAAATTAGATCTATTTTTTGCTGTCTTCCTTTGGTAGAATAGCAACAAACGGATTTCGCTTAATTAATTTTTATTAGAAAAAACAATATTTTTGAATTATTTTATTTTAATAATCGTGTTAATTAAACTTTACCTCTAAGCGTATCCAATAAAAATAATAATGCGTATCCAATAAACGGGATAATTCACGTGGTGTATCAGATTGATATATTGCTAATTTTAGTCTCCCTATTTAGCATATTATTTTATATAATTTAACGATTAATTCCAGATGACTAGAGTATCAATAATTTTTTGCCCTCTGAAATCGGTTGAGTAATCTTTAAGGGGAGCAGGTCAAAATAAAGGTTTTATTTAATTGAAAAAAATTATCATTCACTGGTGAATCTTCATACTATATAAACTTTTACAATTGGACTTTTGGCACCATACATTTCAAATTTTATGAGAAACCAAGTACAACAAAAGTCACGAGATAAGAATAAGAACGGCCAATTTTGTATAATTATATTTTACTATTACCTTCAATTTTTCATAATCTGGCTTCGGCAATATGCTTAACTCATTATGTATTAAAACATCCACTCACCTGAAAAAAAAAATATATATCATTAATGTACAATATTTGATAAAAAATAATTCTAATACATTAACATATTCATTCTTTGTCACTTAAGATTTTCATTTGTTAACACTGATTAATCATAATCGTTTTGTGCATAATTAGATACATTTCAAAGAATTGGTGTTTATTCGAAATTCCCTTGTTAAAATTATAAAAATAAAATCCTGGTCGCCGCTTTTGTAATGTCTGGTTACTTGGTCTTCTTGTCACTAATCATTGGTAACTTAATAAAACTTTTTCTAGTTTCTAATGTCATTACACAATAGGTTCCAGATCCTTAAGGATAAAAACTTCATAAAAGTTGTCGAAATTAAACTAGATGAACCGTCAGGGACAGCAATTGAATACTGAAATGTAAACGGGATGACTGTATTCACGGGCCAGAAATTCCCAGGGCTAAACCGAGGACTGACGTTTCCCACAATCAAGCAACAATGAAATATGGCTCCTTGTCACTTTGAATTTCCTTAACTGGAGTGTGCTTACAACAATAAAAATGCACCTGCAACGACTTAAGCAATACAAATTGGAGCAATCACTTTGGCAATATCCTTTGCAACAAAAGTTCTTGAGCCAGTTTTTAGACCGACAATTTCATTGTCAGCTCAGTTTTCTACAAACTTTACTAGCGTTTTTAGGGCACTTAGTGAACGTGAAATGTCTTTTGAGATTGTACGTTAGTCTAAATTCGCATCTTTTAAAAAACTCAAAAGCTACAATTAAACAGTTACAAAGAACTATTTTATTTTTATGACATTTACATAACTTTGAGGATGTTCAAGTAAATTATACAGAAATGTCTTTTGTAGATCTATTTTTAAAAAAAAATAATGAAGTAACCATTAACTGATTTTTATGTGAGTTGGAGAATGCTAATTTCAGTAAATTTCCCTTTTAACACAAAAGGAACCAACAATCGAACTTTGTTTTCATTTTGCAGCGCACTTTTCTGCGAAATTGATAGAATTTTTGCGATTTTTTTGGTCAACCTTTTTCAATTTACTTTGTAGGATTCTAATTTTTATTTTTTTTATTTTACTACATTTATATCAGCAAAAAATATGAGATCAATATTCAATAAATATTCAGATAAAGTAACTGTTTTCGTTTTTTTTTTAACTTTCATTCTAGGCAATTTTTAGGCTATAGTTGGGATTTTTTGCTTGTTTTTAGGCTTCTAATTAAATTTTTTTCTATTTTCATTTCAGCAATAACTTTGAGATCCAGGCAATTTGTAGAGGAACAGTAAAAATTTGTTTACAGTTTTTAGGATTCTAATTAAAGTATTTTTAAAATATTTTCTTTTCTTAAATTTTCATTTCAGTAAAAAGTGTGAAATCTAAAAAAGTTTTTATGTTAGTGTTTTTATCCTTGTTTCAAGGATTCCAATCAATATTTCTTTTATTACATTAACTTCGGCGGAAATTATGGGATCTGTTTTAACAGCAAAAGCAGTTTTTTAATTTTTTTAAATTAAAGTGTTTTCTTTTACTATTGTCTTCTCAATAAAAAAAATGTGTTTTATGCAGTTTTAAGGGCAGCAATAGTAGCGGTTTTTGTTAATTTTTGAGGATTCTAATTAAAGTACTTTCTTTTACTACGATCATTTCAAAAAATTCAATGTAAATTCATTTCAATAAAAAAAATATGGGATCTATGCTTTTAAGGGCAACAATAGCGGTTTTTGTTTATTTTTGAGGATTCTAATTAAAGTACTTTCTTTTATTACGGTCATTTCAAAAAATTCTATGTAAATTCACTTCAATAAAAAATATGGGAACTATGTGTTTTTAGGGCAACAATAGCGGTTTTTTTTTAATTTTTGAAGATTGTAATTAAAGCACTTGTACTGCAGTCATTTCAATATAAATTCATTAATAAGGGCAACAGTAGCGGTTTTTTGTTTATTTTTTAGGATTCTAATTGAAGTACTTTCTTTTACTATTGTCATTTCAATAAAAATATATGGGACCAGAAATATCCTGGGGTGGGAACAGCAATATAGATTTTTTTTTTCAAGGCTTCCAAATGAAAGCAACTTCTTTACCTGCATAAATTTCAAAACTGGTACTGCAGTTTTAGAGAGCAGTCGAGATTTTATTTGTTTTGAAGATTCCATTAAAATAATTTCTTCGTCGACATAATTATCGGGAAAAAAGTATTATTTTTCTATTTGTATAGCTTGTGGATGTTATTGTGGGTGATTTCAATCGAATCAAAATCTAAAAGATTGTTGGAATACCAATAACCAATGCGGAAATGCGGATAATCAGTGATTTTTCAGAGGATACATGACAAAAATGAATAAGAAATTTAGGCTTTTCTAAAATTTATAAAGATAATAAATCATTGGCTGTAATTGGAAGAAAGTTGTGCATAATTCCAAGGAAGACTTTTGGTGACAAGTTTTCGGGCCGGCTTCTTACATAATCCAGGAAAGGAAGTGCTAAACGGTGGGTCTTGAGCGGTTTCACTTCCAGTTTTGCTTCTAAGTTAACGCCTCGCGCCCCACAGCAAACAGGATTTGTTTGTCAAGATTTCTATCCCGCTGGATCGAGAAGACGGCGCGTGAATTAGATCTAACGGGATGTAAATTTTCATAGCAAAAATGAGAAGTAGAGTAACTGGAAAAAAAAGGTTGATTATTTGACGTTTTGAAGTGTCTGAGTGTCTGAACAAGACTATTAACTAAATCCGTCCTTTTCAAGCTATTTTCGATTGATAGATTTTTCCGTTGTATAGGATAAAATATAAAGTAGAGTGATAAAAAAATGGGGCCCTTTGGTTAAAAGATGTTCAAATGATTAGAAAATGAGTTTTTACAATCCTTTTCACTAGGGAAATAGGTCACCTCAATATCTTATATATATTGAAGCTGTAATTTTAAAGTAAAGTGAGTAATTGTATTATGTGGTTGTCATGCTAACTCAAGATTATTAGGATTAAAAGATAGCTAGTTTAATCATTAATTTGACAAATTTACTTACTCCCAAAGCGATAGAGTTCTATGGAAGATTTATTATATTTTTTTAAATAATTTATTTCTGCGAATTTATTAGAGTGAAAGTTAACTAGTGGGACGGGGAAGATTTATTTTCAACGTTAGCATTTAGCATTGTTGCATATACGTGACCGACGACGGTTACTGTAGTAAGAAGTCGATGATAGTGATCAACTCCAATGTATATATCCATGCAACGTTACTTATATTTAGTTCCTTTGAGTTCTTTAGTCGTGATTTTTAAATAACCGTCAAATTCCAAAAACAACATAATAATAATGACGAGGAGAAAGTGCCAAGTTGTCAACATACGTTTAAGTCGATTACAAATGTCAATCAATTCTTCGAAGTTATAACTTTTTATACGTTTAAGTCACCTCTCGTACGAAGGGGAATTTGATCTTTGCTTTATAAGGACTTAAGGAATGTATTGGGGGCCTGGGTCCCGTTCAGTGACTCAAGCCGGTGCAAGGTGGGCAAGGCACCCACATCGTCCTTCTAAAGGTCTTTCGTGAGAGGTAATCGAAAGAGAAACTAAAAGCCCTGCCGATTTCCATGCTCCCACTTAATTACTGCGGCTACCGATTTTTATTTAGCGACTGAGCGATCAACAAAAACAATACGGTTTAGGCGTTCAGAACCAGGAATTTGTTCCCTTTAAAAGCTCCTAGCATAGAAAATCAAGTAGGTAGTCGTGTGTTTTGAACTGTTGTTTGGACGTAATTAATGAATTAACATTTTTGACTTAACTACCCTGTTGGCTTATCTCTGAAAGTGATTAAGTAAAACTTTTAATACATATTTTATAAAAGGCAAGAAAATGCAATATTAGTAGAAAAATGCAGTGTGCTCGGCTACTCGCGTTACAAACTTTGCCAGTAGATTCTACATTCAAAATGGAACCAAAAAGTCCTACTTAGCTGGTCCGAATCTCGGAACAGTTTCGGAGTTATTCCCCTTTTTCTGATTTTTATGATTTCACCTAAAACCTTCCGTTGATCCGTTGATACCATTGAAAACGACGTAAAATTTCCAATAAGATGAGCTCAATACTAAACTTGTAAACATTAATGAAATAAGCGTTTTAGTAGCCAGAACTTTGAAAAATAATTTTTTGTTCAATGTTGAAAAACTTACTGTGGTGATTCTAAACTACATTTTCCAAACCTAAAGTCCAGCAAACTTCAGATAACGCACTACATTTAATATCCCTTTTAGTGGTGTAATTGATTTTTTAATTACTTTTTTCAAAGATGAAGAAATTGATGAAGGAAAGATGAAAACCGTGGTTGACGAATTGGTAAGGTGGAAAATTAAAAAACGAATGTAAAAATTTAAGGAAATTTTGCATGCATGAACTAAAACCGTTTTGAATCTCAAAACTGGTTTTTTTAGGGAATAATAATACAATAATCCTTTAATCAAAGTGGCAGTCGAGTTTGTAAATAAGTAAACAATTGCTCTATACAAGTTTTTAAGTTTTTACCTTTCTTTCATCAATTTCTTCTTCTTTGAAAAAGTAATTAAAAGAGTAATTACACCACTAAAAAGGATATTAAATAGAGTACGTTATCTGAAATTTGCTGGACCTTAGGTTTGGAAATAGTAGTTTAGAATCGCCATAGTAAGTTTTTCAACATTGAACAAAACATTATTTTTCAAAGTTTTGGCTACAAAAACGCTTATTTCACTAACGTTTACAAGTTTAGCACTGAGCATATCTCATTGGAAATTGAACGTAATTTTGAATGATATCAACAGATTTGTCCAAAATCATTCAGTTTTGGAGTTATTGTTTATTTTAAGTAAGGTCGTGAAATCTTAAAAAATCAGAAAAAAGGGAATAACTCCGAAAATGTTGAGTTTCGGACCAAAGTTTAGGACTTTTTGGTTCCATTTTGAATATAGAATCTACTGGCATAGTTTGTAACACGAGTAGCCGAACACCCTTTATTACTATTTTATACAGGACGAGATTTCTAGGATGTAATTTATTCTCCGCGCATCCGAGAAAGTATTATCAATTAAATTTGAAACCGAATTGAATCAGTGAATGCGAATTGGGCAATATCAAGGAAGCCCCACGAGTTTTATTATTCACGTCAGACGTAGACCCAGTTCCGCATGTCCTCCCTGCAGCCGGGAGAAGAAATATGACCTTCCGTGAATAATCCCGAAGCCGATCCGTGGCAATCGCATCTTTCACCGACTTTTTCAAAGACCCGGTGAAGTTGTCGCGAATGAACAGAATTTTCAGACCCTACTTGTCGTAATTTGACGTTTCATCAGACAAGCGTCACGACCGCAGGATACCATAATGTTGCGGTGGTATTGTAATAACTGTCGTATTGTAATAACATAAAAAATAAAAGATTTTTCGCTAACGGAATCACTAGCCCGTTGCGTCCTTGCGGTTGTCTCCAAGCCCAGTTTCACTTTCATGGATGGATTAGATCTGGACCTGAAGGTTGGAAATTTCTATGAACTTTTTCACTAAAGAAAAAAATATCGAAGATATTCTCTGAAAACACAAGCGGGAAAATATTAAGCAAATCGTCATACGTGATTATATCGTGAGTCCGTTTACGAGATTGTCACGACCGTCAAGTTTATCAAACTGTCACGGCATTACCTGTAATAACTAATACTACAAAATGCACTATGAATATTTTTTAAAAATTGAAAGACAGAACTCTTTTAATACTACTCTTCTTACGTGTGTTAATTTTCACACAACTACGCCAATCGATTTGGAACCTTGTACGGGAAAGGTAGAAATGCCTATGTGTATAATGTGTCGAGTACGGATGCTAAAATAATTTTTTGGGTATTGATGAGGCTAGATAGGAGTCACTGATGTGCCTGTTGGTTAAGAAGTATTTTATCCCTAGGTCAAAGGAAAGATTTTCTTAAGCTTCCAGAGACGCTCCGGTGCCATCAGATGGAATACACGGGGTGGACTCTCTTAAGTTTCAGAGAAGAAGCTGGCACTGCTGAATAGTGGAATGAGAACGTCTGTACTCAATGTGGTGGTCAGGAATAAGTAGGCGGGAATGAAGACTCAGGTTAAGTTTAAAAGGATACTCTTTAAGGCCTTACGCACCGCAATCAATGCTATTGTGCAATCTCCTTTTTTATCTCGAGCTCTCGTTAAGTGCTCTGGTGGGTATTCTTGGTTCCTTCGCACCAACAGGGGACATATTCCGTTGTTTCCTCTTCATTCTGGCAATATCTGCTTCTTGTATTTGCTTAAATATTCTTCCGGAGTCGGTAATGTCCAGTCAGGCGTCCTATTATCATTTTAGTCCTAACACGTCCTAGGTTCAGTATTTCTGCCGTTAGTTGGTGCAATGGTCCTTTGATGAACGTTTTCCCTGATAAATGATAGGAAGAATGTGCTTAAGCAGAAGTTTTTCTAGAATTTTGCCCATTATAGGCAATAAACTATAGGGTGATGTGATGATGGAAGGTTATGAGGTTTGTTAGGCTTCGGAAACCGTATGAGGGATAATTTTCACCGAGATGAAACAATGTGTGTTTGTATAATTGTAAATATAAATGAGGAATACTAGTTTTAAATCAAAGTCAACTTTTTTTGGTTTAAACTCTGACCGTGGCCTTTAGGGAAGGAATATGACAATTGGGTTAAACCCGTCCCACAATATCCCAACTTATGACTGTCCATCAAATCCTTCTCATGTAATATTGGAATGCCTACAGTTGGAAAAACATGGGGAACAATTTTTGGAAAGAAGAAAGTGTTTGGAAATCAAGACGGAAAAAATATTGGAATGAAGGCAGTCATCGCTACCTTGGCTCCGAGGAGCTTTGAAGATCTGTACGTACTTCATGTACAATGCTTATTAAGGCGGCTAAACCGAATAAACTAAAAGTATATATATATGTATAGTAAGAAGGACTGTATTTAATTAAGGAATACATACACACATTGCTTTCTACCTAGACTATTTTTCATCAACCTATAAATTTTTCAAGTTAAATAATGCCTGATACGATCAACGTCTGATATCCCAAAACGATATCAAACTGTCAAACACGATCAACCCGTATTGTCGGTGTTCCCAACAGAAATCAGTAACACGACGCCACCCCGTAAGTGGGTCCCACATAATTTTAAAATAGTGAAAGCAAATCGGAAAACAAAATACACTCAATTAAATGATCTATCTGACTCGGAAGTGTCATTATCGCGACCGCATTATACGTTTTTGTCTAAAATGAGTACGTGATTTAAAACGAATCACGAACAATAACAGCATAATTGGATTCAGTGACTTATATTCCCCCTCTTGGACCGGATATAATTGAGTAATTGGGCTGTGTCGAAGTTAATTTTCTTCAAAACTCGTTAATCTAATATTTAACTACGTAAAATCCCTTGGACCGTTTCAATTTTTATCGAGGACGATGAAAAGCGAACGTATTTATCAAAGCGAAATTTAAAAATGGTCATCTGTTCCTTGGATTTTAACCCCCCCCCCAGGTGTAAGAACAATTTCAAAGGCCACGTGGCGACGAAGGGATCGTCGGCCCTTCTGTTTCGATTTGACCCATCTGCGCCCTTCCTTGTCATATGGCACTTTGCTGACAATCGGGGGGGGGGGTTAGCTTGATAGTGACCGTTTTAACTTATCGATCCCACAGGTTTTACTAACTTCAATATATTTTTTTTTATAACAGATTCAATCACTGCTTTTTATCAGCTTAAAGATATGAACTTTTTTTAAACATGCATTCTTAGGCTTATCCGCCTAAATTTAGACATTAAATCTTCAAAGATGCGGCTAATTTGGTAATGGTTTTGTATTGTATTAGATGAATAAACGGCTTCATCGCCCTTGGATTTTGAGAACATTTCCCAACGCAAACGATTTCCTTGACGTTTCATCAGCAAATAGCTTCCTACGCCAGTTACCAGTTTCAGGGAGTGAGGGAACAATCCTGCTTTTGGTCTTTTTCGTAACATGGAGAAATAAAATCGGACTCTTTCACACAACGTTTAAAATATATAAAATACGATGCATATTCTTATATATAAATATTTATACACTTACCATATATATATATACTATATATTTGTAGTATATACAATATATACTTTATATATACATACTAAAGTGTATAAATATACTTGGAAAGCGAAAAAAGTTGGGTTGTCCGATTGTGAAACGAAAGGAAAAGAACTTAATTATATTTACATAAATTTCATCCTACTAGTTACTCCTCGTATTGAGTTCTTCTGATAAGCTGATTCTTTTACGACCACCACTTCTAAATAGATAGCCACCCATCCACAAAGCCGCCTTTTAAAAATGTTTAGGGGCTTCCTATCTTTATAACGACGAGGGTCGTTTAATCTAACTGTTTTAAATGGTCAATAATTATAAATGCCTTCCAAGTTCAGGACCAAGGATGTTCATGATAAATTCTTACAGACAAACATGCTTTGTGTGCAATATGCAAATTTTCAATAGATTTAATCATCAACAGGGATCTATCTTAAGACCTATCTTGTTACAGTATTTGCTTGAACGACCCGCTAACCAACAAATAAAATATAAATAAATATCTTGAAACCTGGGAAATGCCAAATGTAATAACTAGAAATTATTATAATTTAGTAGTTCCTTATTGTTAAAAAATGTAAATATCCATGAAATCTCTGGAATAAAATTGTAAAATCTTCTACTCAAGGTTTCTTGGCTTTCTTAAAAAATGCTTAAATAAGAAAACCAAGAAATATAATATAATATAATAATAATAAAAAAAACTAAATAATTTACTTATTATAAATTATTATTCCAGGCGAAAAAGTTCGTTAAAGCTCATGAACTAGGACGTGTTAGGATTAGAATGAAAGAGAATTGCAGACTAGGCACGGTCGGAGTAGCAGAAACAAGACGGTGATTGTCTGTAAGAAGAAGGAACAGCAGAACATGTCTACTGATGGTGCGAAGGTCTATGCAGGCTGAGATACTTACTCCTTGGAGAGGAAAAGCCTAGGCATGGAGGTATTCACGACAGCCCTTAACAAAGCTTTGACATTTAGTAATGTAGCTTAAGCTTAACGAAGAGCACAATGGGCCAATAGTGGTCGGGGTGCGAAGATCGTAAAGAGGGCCTTTCAAATTTAACTTTAGGCTTGAGATTTTGACAAAGAAAAAAATCTTTTAATAAGTTAAATTCATTTTACAAAAAAGTATAACGTTTTTTATTTTGAAAGCTTTTTACTAGCTTAAAGACAAAAAAACTTTTAAAAAAATAAAAATTAATTCTTTTACACTTGACCCATTTTCTTAAATGAAAGGAATCAGTTTAAATAGTCGAAAATTGAAAAAACTTAAATTTAAATTTCAAGCACGTTTAAAATATATACTGAATTAACTGTAAATTTCAGTATCGCTAGGAAAAATTAAAAAGAAAATATTTGTTTCATTAACTCATTGAGACATCTCCTTGCACTTGCTTCTTATGCCTTGCCTCTCCCTGCTTATATCCTTCGCCTAAATTTGACAAAAGGCGCTAAGAAAACGACCCAGCTTCAAATAATCGTATTCATAGTAAGTAAGAAGTATTGTGTAATTTTAATTTGATATTGTAACTTTTCGTCGCTATGGATCATTTTGTCACAACAGTATAGCAAAGACAGGCCAAAAATATCGCTAATGACCAAAATTAAGCCAAATCGCAGGTTCACCTTCAATTTCAATATGTTATTGTAATTTAGTCGTTACCTATCGTTTTGATCATGACAGAACAACACGGCTAGGACAGTTAGAAGATCCGTAACGACCAAATTGCAGGTATATAACCATGCAGAGAGCACGGAAGAATCTCACAATTTAAATTTGATCTTTGGTTATTAAATTTTACTTCGGTCGTTGTCGAACATTTAGATAATGACCGACCAACGCATCGAGGATAGAAAAAACCAAAATTATCGGTGGCAGCTACATTACACGTTCACCGTCTATCAGACAACGCGGAAAAATGTCACAATTTAAATTTGAAAATGTAATTTGGTCGTTATCGACAATTTTGGTCGTGATTCTCCAGCACAGCTATATGAATTGTCATTGAAACTTATCTTCTTTTAAGTTACGTTGCTGTTTTGATTAATAATTAATAAAGTATTCTTGTCAAAACAGTAATATTTAATTATTTAGAAATGTTATAAGCTGGCATGGAGTTTTTTTCACCCATGACAACAAAAAAGAAAGAAAGTGTCTTTATTCTTAACATGCTTTATCTCTGCATCCAGACACACACCTTCTTCTGTGAAACCTTCTTCTACTTATGAAAAACGAAGAAAGTCATCCTGGCATGAATTGTCAATATGTCATATGTATGACAGACGTTAGTTTGAATCAACCTTTTGTTATGTTACTGTAATAGGTTTCGTTGTTGGTCGAAAAACTCGCCTTGTTAGTAAAATCCTTGAGAATGGGACAGGTGTTAAGTGTCCCTTTTGAAGAATGTTGTAAACCCGAAGACCGCTGAAGAAGTCAAATATTACGGCATTCGAAAATAGTAATCCCGCCAAATCCTTCATGTTATTAAAAAGTATTTCCGGATTGGAAAGTCAGTTTTCACAAATACAAAAAATCTTTGGATCTCTTACATAATGCTATTACGAAAACTAATTTTTTTTAAAAATATGTAAAAAATAGTGTGGGAGAAAAGGCCTTGGCTATCTCATTAGAAAAACCGTTCTCCCATAACGCGATTGGAGCATTCAATGGACATAAAAAAGCTAATAGATGACCGTTTGATCGTGTGGGCTCCATCATGGATTACCTCAACATTTCTTTTACAAGTACCATTCTTGCTGGCCACTTACGCAAACAATCGTACCTGATATGGAGAATATCGATGTCAAAATTCAAACTTTGATTGAAAAAAAAAGTCATTATGCTTAATTAGGAATAAGATCCCTCACTTCGAACGCTATATTGTCACTGCTTTAAATTATTAAGGCAGCTCTACTACAGGAATAAATATTGTACATAAAATTACTACAATAAAAGAGAGAGAGAGAGAGAGAGAGAGAGAGAGAGAGAGAGAGAGAGAGAGAGAGAGAGAGAGAAACGCTTTAAATTTCCAATATAAGAGTAAATAAAATTACAGACAATTATTTTTAAATAGTTGCTTAATATTTTTATGTGTTTGCCGTGTTGAAATATCATTCAGATCACTTTTCCATGTCATAGTGACCACGTCATATTTTCCTTCGAGTTTTTAGAATAGTTTTGCAATAGTTAAATACAACAAAAGAAACAAAATTAGATTAATAAAAAAGATTACTCCAAGTGGATTAACCACGGTTGTATGAAAATGACGTGACTGGGCAGTTGTTGTTCTTTTGTAAAGTTGAAAAGTGGGCGTTGTTCCCAAACCACAACATTTTGACGAACAAAAGGCACCGAATTAAACAGTTGAGTCTTCGGATGTGGAGGTGTTTAAGTTTTTTATTTTAAGTTTTATACTTAAAAACCACTTACATGGAAATTGCCCTCTTGAAGACAAGGAGGCGTTATGAACATTCCCGTTCTTTTGAGAGAATGGACAAAAGATGAGGTCATGCCATGAATACACTGAGGACGTAATATTTTTCCAAATTGCAGACAGTTGAAATAAGGGAATCGTATTACTAATCAATTCCCATTTTCGAAGTAGGATGCGATCGGCAACGCATCATTATTGTTTTGAGTAGTTTTTTTTTTTTTAAAGTTCGAACACGTTGAATTCGAAAAAAGCTTGATTATAGAACGATTTAATGCAAGGACACAATAATAAACAAAGATTTCCCGCAGGCATGAGCAAACCTTATATTTTTGAATATATGATTTATGATGCTACTCCTTCCTTTTGTTACACATTGTTTGCTTGAGAGAGAGGAGGGAGGGAGAGAGAGGGAGAGGGAGAGGGAGAGGGAGAGGGAGGGAGAGAGAGAGAGGGAGAGAGAGAGAGAGAGTTTGAGGGAGGGAGGGAGAGGGGTAAAGAAAGAAAGTCAGACCGACATAGAGCGATGTCTCATATAAGTAAATAAATAGAGAGAAGAGAGTGAGAGAGGAGTTGTGAGGAGAGCAAAGGAAGGAGGGAGGAGGGAGTGAGAGTGAGGGGGAGGTAGAGGGAGAGAAAGACAGAAAGAACGAAAGTATTACTGTCAATTTAAATTAATTGAATGATATTAATTGGTCAAGCGGACCTCGAAAACTAGTGAATTGATTTATAATTTTTGTGTAAAGTTAATTTCTCCCCTGTTTTTCTTAAACAAATATTCTCTTCTCAAGATCATAACGCAACTTTTAACATTCGAGAGTGATTTAAATTTTGAATAAAATCGAACGAATCGTGTGAAAGAAATTATGTGTACTGCTTATACATACAGATTGTACAACTATCTAAATGTAAGAACACATTAATCAAAGTAGCGATTAGTTAGCTTATTATTATTATTTCGGTAGCAGAAAAGATAATGACAAGCAGGAAGTAGTCCTTGTCCATAAGGTATTCAATTTTCTGCCCTAATAAAGATTGGGAGGAGCGATGGACGCGATTTTATAAACGAGAGCAACGAGTTTAATATGTAAAAACTACTCATGCACTCTCCTCAAGTCGGAAACTATTTCAAGCTAATTCAGGTCAGTAGTCTACATGGTAGAGCCAAGTTTTCTTTCCTTTTACGTTGAGCATTTTATAGTTTAAAAAAAACGTTATTCATATAAAATACAATATAAGGTGAAATCCCATACCGACAGCGGGTAAAAAAATATACTTTCTAAAGATTTCTATATCTAGAGTAGGAAATCTATTGGGTTGTCCGGAAAATAATGCAGGATTTTGGTATTAAACAAAAAAAAAGAAACTAGTTACTTTAAAGCAATGTTCTTTAATCAAAATAATTTCCCATACTCTCAATACATTTCTCCCAACGTGTTGGTAACTTATTAATTCCGTCTGAGTAGAATTCAGAATTTTTAGAATTGATAAAGTCAATAAATGCATTTTCCAGTTCCGTTTGATTTTTGAATATTATGTGTTGTAAGTAGTGGTCCAGGTGTCTAAAAAAATGGTAGTCAGTAGGCGAGAGGTCCGGAGAGTAGGGTGGGTGAGGCAAAGTTTCATAGCCAAGCTCCAATAATTTTTGTGACGTTACACGTGACACATGTGGTCGAGCGTTGTCATGCAACAAAATGGGCCCTTTCCGATTGACCAAAGAGGGCTTCATTACTGCCAATTTCTGATGCATGGTATTAATTTGGTTACAGTATGATTCAGCATTGATGGTTTCGCCAGGATTTAAGAAGCTGTAGTGTATTAAACCAAATGAAGCCCACCATACCGTAACCATTACCTTTTTTTGATGAGTTGGGGGCTTTGGAAAATGTATTGGAGCTTCTCCTTTGTCGAGCCACTGTCCAGAACGTCTAGTGTTATCGTAGAGAATCCACTTTTCGTCACATGTAACAATTCTGGCCAGAAATGGGTCATTTTTGTTTCGACAAAGAAGTGATGCACAAACATCAAAGCGCTGATTTTTTTGGCGATCGTTTAATGAGTGTGGAACCCAATTTTCGAGTTTTTTCACTTTTCCAATCGCCTTGAGGTGGTCAGCGACGGTCGTTTTACTGACTTTGAGTTGCTCTGCAAGTTCTCGAACAGTTGTTTTGGGGTTTTCTTCCACCACTGATCGCAGAACATCATCATTAAGAGAGGAAGGCCTTCCACGACCTTCTTCATCTTCAAGGCTGAAATCTCCCTCCCGAAATTTTTTAAACCACCTTTGCACAGTGCACTCATTAACACAACCCTCGCCCCAGACTTGGTTAATGTTTCTAGCCGTTTGGGCTCCGCTTCGGCCGAGTTTAAACTCGTAAAAGAAAATCGTACGAAATTCTCGCTTTGACATTATAAGGATGACTGAATTATTTCCAAGTAGCGGAATGCTACAGAGGTAAACAAACAATATCATTTGGAAGAGGATTAATAAGTGTTGACATTCATACAAATGAGTAATCCTGTAAACGTAAACAGAATATTTTATATAGATTTTTTTTAATGAAAACTTAAAATCCTGCATTATTTTCCGGACAACCCGATATTAAGAATGAGGTACAAAAATCATTCATGCTGCCAGGGAAATGACCTGTCGATTCCAGCCAATACAACCAACTTTTACCGAACACGTAAAAAAACTATCTATTCTGTCAATACTCCGTTGCTTTCACTGTTAATTATCAGGATGGGGGAAGATAGTACGAAACGATTCGAAACTTTATTTGTTCTGTTCGCCTTTTCACTATTGAACAGAGTCGATAATTTATAAAGGCTCTTTTCAAACTAGAAAGAAAGTCGGATTAATAAATCAAATCTTTCTGAATATCATACAGGTTACATTTTTTAAATAAAACAATAAAATCGTTGGGAATGGAAAGGTTACAGCTATGTTTTAACTTTCTACAGTAGCTAATTAGAAATTTATAAAGACCAAGTAAAAAAAACAAGAGAGGATAGGCAGTCGAGGAAGGCCTGAGACCAAACAGGTTTGTCACCCTTCAGACCTCACCGGGAAATTTCACCAATAAATAATTATTTAAAATAATAAAACGTTATTTTTTAAACAATTAAATTGAGACTGTAATTCCCAAACCTGCCACATTGAGGAAAAACGTTGACAATGAGTCTTATATTAAAAGAAAACATCTTTCAAAATTCTAGAGGAATAAAATGCTTTTTCAAATGGCGCTAATAAGTTATTGAAATTTCCATTGTTGTTGACGAGTTAATATTTAAAAGTCGTTTTCAAGGGCGAGATGACGTTACATAGAAGTTACATAAATTTAATTCCCCTCCATTACTACTAAACCTTAGCCAATGATCGAGTTGAAAGATTTGCAGAATGATTTAACCCTTTTTCCTGCTGGGTTTAACATCTTAAACAGTACTTAAACCAGGGCGATTAACGTTTCTCGGGATTGCGTATGTTGGACACGTTGCTGTATGCAGGCAGGGACCTTGGGGAGGAAACCGGGTCGGAACCGTGGTCCAAATAAACAATGTCGTTCCCAAGGCGATGGGTACATCCTTTCTTGGCCATTTTATTTTTATTGGGTTTTTATAGGGTTATGAATTTTGGCAGAAATCACTTTATTATACAAATAGTTTTAATTTTAAACAACACTTTGTCTAAGCAAATATCGTTTTTGAATAGTTAGAAGATACACCTTTAATTGCAAATGTGCCAAGGCTTCCCGACAAAATACAAAATCGAAAGTAAAATAAATTAATTAATAACGTTTTATTAATAGAAAAGAACACTCGTTAAAAAAGTTAAAGAATCTTAAAATTATTTCCATACAGATTTGTTTTTTAGTTGCTCCTATTTAACCAAAGTAATGATTTAAATTGATTTATAATATTTGTGTAAAGTATAATATTTGTAATAGTTGAGATTAAAAAATTAAAATTATTATCACAGAAAAATATTGCGACATACTAACTGAATTATTTTTCCTTACATTCAGAAAAGTTTAAATTAATGCATTGATAAGAAATTTCGTTCAACTGAAAATACAGCTATTTTATAATATATTTTAAATTTTTACAATAAATAATGTTTTGTTATTTATTGTATAAAAGATAATTGAATCCAAAAGTTCACTTAATATGTATGCTTCTGATCGATAAAACATTGTGATTAATTATATAATAAATGGATTTTCCTCGGTCCACGTTTTATTATATTTCTACCCCGACAAATGTATAGGTGAAGAACGAAGAATTATTGTTGTCTTTTTTAAGTTCAACTTCTTCATGGCCTTATTACTTGTTCCGCTTTTCTAAGTTTATTACAATTCAACCCGAACATACTAAATTAGTCGTTAATATTAATTATTCATATTTCAATTTTTAAAAAACTTCCGGTAAAATGCCAATTAAAGACACATTCTCACCATTCATCTTTTGTTGATCTACAAAGTACTTTCGTCGTTTCGGTTAAAAATGGTTTCAAAAACCGTAATCTTTTACGGAATTGCCGGTGTACGTTGGCTTCATGTCAACTTCATTAAAAATTTGAAACTTCTAGTAAAAAATAATGAAAGTAATAAAAAATACACAAATATAGCAATAAAATCTGTCTGGAAACGGTGGCAGCTTGCATTCTCAAGAAGGTGTAAATTTTGAACATTTGATTTAAGTTTTTGAAGCTTTATGAAAAAACATAAGTAAACAAAAAGTACTCTCTGATACAAAATTGAATCTAAGAAAAAACAAAAAGCTTCAAAAAATTATATGAAATGTCCAGAACATCATAAAAGTAAAAAATGAAAATAAATATAATTAACATTTTAAGAGATTGTGTATTTTGTTTGCTTAAGTTACAACAAAGAAACAAATGAATCACAGCCTTATGATTTACGATGCTTTTTCCATTGGTGTAATCCAGTAGAAATAGCATTTTATGAGTGACAAGGGATTTTCTGTAATAAAGTTGTGAAATGTTGAAGTCCCTGAAAGGTGAAATATCTCGAACACTAATGAGAATCAGACTTTGGACAAGAGAAACTTTTTGGTCCAATTTGACATGTATAACCTGAAGTATCGGCGTCTGTTCAAGAAACACCCCATATATTGCAATTTTCGAGGTATTTTTATAAATTGTACAACAGTGCACTGAAGTCTGAATTATTCAATAAATGTTTTAACGATTTATGCCCTCAAATCGATACTAAAATTACTAGACTAACGTAGTCAGCCAGTGAAACTGTCCGTCTGAAACGTGCACGGTTTCATTTGTGAAACTACACGCGTCTGTGTTACTAATTAGACCGTGGGCTAACGAAATTAGTACGGGTGTTAAAGACTTTTTGACACAAATGCTAATGTTCTGATTCGTTTCGTTTAAAAGAAAATGTGGCTTAATGTGGTTTCATCATTTAAAGATTCTATCTGAATGTAAGAGGACGTTGCGTCAAATCAGAAATGATTTCGGTCATTCATAGTAGATTGATTTGGTAGAGATTCTTAAAACTCAATACGGTTATACGATTCATACAAAAATGCCTGGATTTACTTTTTTGAGAAAAGTTAATTGGATTCATTAGCCTCTTTTAATTTGATAGATGAAATTCTCAAAAAAGGAGAGGACTCGGAATTTACAGAGCTAATAACCAGTAGAACTAGTAAATCAGGTAGGATTTATTTCAAAATGAGATTCCGGGGTAGCGTAAAATCTTGAAATACCACTTTGCCATCAAGTGAGGTTAAAACTTAAAAACGCACACTGATTGCCTCAACGGCTGCAACGACCTTACTGCCCTACCCCAACGTTTCAACTTGCAGCCCGGTGCCCCCTCCACGTGGATCCTTGGATCGAATAAGAAAATCGATGAAATCTGCCTTTAACTACCAGGAGCACATGAGATACCAGAAGGCAAGAGTGCCGATGATGACGCACTGATGGGCCTACATGGGTTCAATTCCGGCCTCCCGCATCATATCTCACTCACCAAGGACTCGCGCCAGATTTTTCAAATCCGCTTGGCCCAAAACGAATACGTACGCACCTCGGTCCCAATGCATTTCATTTGATATCGAACAGTTCTACAAATAAAACTCGGTAATAAAAAAGCGTGGTATAAATAGATCGAGAAACGGAATATTCCCGGAAATTGGTAAAGGGAAGAATGTGTTGACTCTTGATCTTCATTGTTACAAGGCGTTAGTTGACCCAGGCATCAATTTTAAGCGTTAACTATCGAGATTCTTGTCGTAAGTCTGATTTAATAATTTAGCCGGCCATAGTGTAATTATAACAAAACTTTTTAATATTACTATATAAGACAGCCGAACGTAAAGAGTGAGAGTAAACGGGGAACATGGAGAGGATTGAGATGGAGAGCGGGAAGACCGAAAGATAAAAACAGAAAAAGAAAGAGAGCGAGAGAGTGAGAGAGGGGAACAGGGAAAGGGAAAGAGAAAGATAGAAACAGACAGAAAGAAAGAGAGAGGGTGGGTGGGAGGGAGCGAGTGAGAGAGAAAGAGACAAACGGATATAAAAATGGACAGGGGAGTGAGTGCGATTGAAGGGAAAAGAGAGAGTAAAACTCTCTGTTATTAATCACTCAGCAATAAAAAATAAATAAAGGAAGGTAGAATGAAAATGAAGTATGGCCTACAGAATCCATACTGGATTCCTTTTGCATTTAAAATTTTTACTATATACTCAATTGTTCCAGTGAGATGTGCCATGCCAAAATTGGTTTGAACATAAAACTAAACATATTTGTTTAAATGGAAGGTCAATAATAAAGAATTATTACAAGTTCTCACCATTTCTTTTTCAAACAATCTTCTGATTGTATCTGAGCACCGGCTCACCCATGGGACATCCTGTCGGACATAGATACATTGTTTCCTTCGTACTTTTTCCCCTAGTCTACGTACGTCTTTTTCATGTTGACATTATGGGGTACTCCCACATCCGAAGTGATCTTATCCCGGCCGTCATCTTCCCCAGCCTGAATTATTCATCGCCCCATAAAGCATGAATGTAACTGGGAAGGCTTTTACGTTAATAAAGCGGCGAATGAACAAATCGCCCCCTAGTACGAAAATAAATCCGATTGGCTTCATATAACCCCCCATTAAAATGCAATCCTAATTGCACCTTTATCGATTTGAAAATGTTGAGCCTGTTCGGAGAGAGCCCATTAATCCTATTGTAAGTTACGAACCAACTTCCCGAAACAATCTGAACGGAGTTGGTTTTTATCCCGTGTATTGTTTTTGGCCCACTATTCCACACTCATTCTGTATTTATGCCGACATAAATAGAAATACATATCAGGACTTTCTTTAACGATTTAATAAATTGTAAAAAAGTAAAAAAATAACAATAAACGTGTTTTTGTATTATGTGTGCATGATTAACATTTATACCTCCTAAAAATTAAGAAAAATCCACAGAGACAGATGGAGAAAGAGAGGCTGAAACAAAGAAGAAATAGAAAGAAAAAGGGATAGAGGGAAAGAGAAAGGAACTATCTCAAAGAAAGGGAGAGAGAAAGAAAAAGCGAAAAAGAATGAGAGAGAATTGAATTGAACTTTTATTTTTATTTTTTGTACAAATTTAAGACAATATAATGATAGAGAGAGAAACAGACAGCAGAGAAGGAAGGGAGACAGAGACATAAAAGAGGGAAAGAACAAAAAAGAGAGTAAAAAGACATAAACAACGAAAGACATAAAGAAAAAGAGATAAAGAGAGAGGCACACATAGACAAAGAAACCGGAAAAAGGGAGAGAGAGAAAAACAGAGAAAGAAAGACAAGTGAAAAGGAGAAAACGAAGACAGAGGGGGAGAGAAGGACAGAGAGACAGAGAAAGAGGAAAAATAACAGAGAAAGAAAGGGAGAGAGATAGAATTGAATTGAACCTTTTATTTATAAAACCTAAAAATTAGATCTCATGGACCTTTCTTCATTTAACGAGCATTCGTACATACAAATAAAGTTTGCATAGTTCGAAATACGTATAATACAAATATAATTTATGTATGCATATCTAAATAATATTTATATTTTATACATTTATTTTGAAATATTATTGATGTTGTACAGAGTATGATTGAACATAACCAAACGAAAAAAAAGCTTTTAAATGTTTTTTTTATAAATATGTTTGGATTTTCATAATTTTATAAGAGAAAGGAAAGGTAGATAGANGAGAGAGAGAGAGAGAGAGAGAGAGAGAGAGAGAGAGAGAGAGAGAGAGAGAATGAGAGGGAAAGAGTCTTATTTACACATTATCCAATTTTCCAATCAGTGAAGGACAAAGCATAGGGTCTGTCTTTCTAATTTATTTCCTGATCCGCGTTTTCCCCAGCTCTGTACATACATCGAAGCGTACAGTTCCTCCAACTTTTACTTTTGAATAAATAAGCAATAAAGGACCAATTAAGGTGCTGTCACTTTCACAATTCACGATTGTCATTCACCTATGTCCAAGTTTCTAACGTACCAAGTGTGCCAAATTCCTAAACAGGACGTCAACTGGCATAAAAGGTCTCCTATTGTTTATCTGGGAAGGAAATTCTACAATATAACCCAAACGGGCATTTCGAATGTATCAAATTGTATGAAAAATGACTACGACAAGAGGGGTAACGGACAAGGATCTTCACCATGGCGAAATCGGTTTGATTGAATTTAATTAAGACATTCATTCCAGCGTAAAACTAATACGGTTTTGGTGTCAAAATTACCTTGACCTTTATGATGGTTTATAAAATTATAGAGTACAGAAAGAGATGCACTAGCCAGCCATGACCTAGTGAGAACAACCTCACCTGTGGAAGAAAAAATATATATCCATGAAGGTTACAACATCGTTTCTACCGTCCTCCAACAGATTTTTTTCTTAAATCCAATTTTAAAACACAACGCAAATTGAAAAGAATCGCTTTATACAAAAGATCGGATCCGTTACCGATTTTCCTTTCTACAAATGGGACGAAACGTAAGCCCTCGGCTAAACTTTACGGAAGGATGGGTTTTTATAATGGCCACAATACAAGAGTTGTTTTGAGAGGGAGCGCACTAACCCTTAGGACTTTACTTGCTGAACTGTTCAGATTTTTTTTCCTTTTAAAAATAATTCTAGAATACAGTCGTACTATGTCATTTTTTCGTTAAAAAGAACCAACCAAATTAATTAAAAAAATAATATTCACGAAAATTATTACTGTTTTACTTCAATATTTTTTTAAGACATTATTGACTGGTGGTGTTGGTTGGTCTGCGCTTGGATGAACTCAAGTTGAACTGATCTACACCTTTTTGGGTCCATCTATTCTCACCGGTACCTGTTATTTCGTCTTCATGTCCAACACAGCCATTATACATTTATATTATACGAGTGTAAAACTAGCGAGAGTAGACGGGCCCAAAAATAGATTCATTGTTAGAATTGGTAGGGACCATTTTCACTCACGAACACTAGATCAAGGAATGGTCTTGAAAAAAAAAGTAAATTTAGTTCTTACTACCAAGCCTATTTTAAGGTCATCATCAGGGCAAAACAATCTTATATATGCCTACAGATTGACATATTTAAGTCTATTACATCTAATTTTCTTGAACAACTTAACACTGGTAAGGCTGTAACAGTATTGCCGGCCAATAGATTGGTCGACAAACTTTAGAAAATAGTTGCATCGTCAAGAATAAAAGCTTAAGACTAAAAATCCACAACTGAATTGAGTTAAATCCTTAAAATATATGGATTACCTAAAGCACATAAAGTAAGCTTACCTCTAAGACCTATTTGTCTGTGGAATTCGATCACTGTTTCACAATCTTTCGAAATGGGTTAAAACCAAATGTCAAGCCTTGTGGGAGGATAAATGCAATGTCAATAATTTCATTGAGTTCATAGTAAAGATAAAGATTATTAATGTAGATGAAGAGGATCTTCTGGTTTCTTTCGATTAAATCCTTCTTTACTTCAATCCCATTGAATATAGTAATATACCTCATACACAAACGCTGGAAAAACGTGTGAGAATGTATCAATGTGCCGCTTGATCTGTTCATTGATCTAGTGATATTCTCAGGTATGAATGGCTATTTTAAATAAGATAACAAAATATACTTGCATGTTCATGGTGTGGCGATGGGAGGCGTTTTATCTCCCAAAAGAGATCCTAAAGCGAGATTTGATTGACCAGTTTTTCGATAAGGTCACTTATAATATTAAGCTCATTCGTAAGTATGTTGACGACTTGTTTTTGATTTTTCCGAAGGATAATTTTGACAATTTTCTTAAACTTTTTAGTAATTATGAGGAAAAAATACAATTCACGTATGAAGTTGAAAATAATGGCTCTATTCCCAAATCTAGACGGCGGGTACCTTGATGGCATAGGTGGTATACTAAAGAAATCAATTCTGTCAGATACTTCAATTATTTTTCTTCTCACTCTTTCGGTCAAAAACTGAATCGTGCTACTAATTTGGTACATAGAGTTTTGGTGCGAAGCAGGACATGCTTCTAGAGTAAAGTTAAAGCGATCTTTCCGAATTTTAATAAATAACAACTACCCAAAAAAATTGGTTAACAGATTCAAGGAAGTTAATGAAGGGTGTAAAACCGATATGAACAAGCATTTCCAGTTCAAGAGTATAGCGTCCGTCCCAGTGATTTCGCCCAAGTTAAAATATTTGATAAAGAAACACATACTCGACATTAATTGTTGTTACAAAAATAAGAATAAAATTAGCTCTTTACATACAAAACTCAAGGATAAGGAAAAATTGAATTTATCCAACGTTGCAATAATTGACGAAGTGTCTCAATTAATCAGAAGAAGAATTTAAAAAAGTTGTACTAAAATGGAAAATAATAATTGTGCTTAAATTCAATTTATAAAAATTTTATTAATTTTGAAAGGAAAAAGTAATAAGTAAGTTAATAAATTAAAATTAATTAAAAAAAAATACCGTTACAGTCTTTGGTGAGTACATTTTTAAGGAAATTTAAATATGTCAATCTGTAGACATATTTAAGATCGTTTTGCCCTAATGATGACTTTAAAATAAGTCGAAAGCTCGGCAGTAACATCTGAATTTGCTTTTTTCTTCAAGATCATACCTTGATCCAGAAAGGGATCACTGTCAATCTGTTCGACATTTAGTTACTAAATAAATTGACAGAAAGTAAAAGTTGTAAATTTTTATTAATAAATACAATTTCAAGCATTTATTAACTTTTCATCAAAAATAAACGTTAATAAGGTTGTTTTCGATTTGTTTTCCCTTCTGAAATGACGATCCTTTAATCACCGTCATTGTCTATAGACGTTTTTGACAATTTTTTTCTCATCACGGTCATTTATTAAAAGAGAACGTTAACTAATTAAAAATAATGTTAACGAAAATTGCTACTGGTTTTCTTTAATGTTTACTAATAAATCAATGACTTTGATGGTATTGGTTGATCGATGATTTTCTGATTTTCATTTTTTTGGGGCCACCTATTCTCACTAGTTTTACCTTTAGTTTTGTCTCCTCAACAGGTCGAAATAAGTTGGAGTGCAACGTGAAACAAGCGAGAATAAATCAGACATGACGAGTACGTCAAAAAGTTATTAAATTTTTTGACCAAATGTAAGACTATAATTTTTTTTAATAAATATACTTTTTGTACATTTATTAACTTTTCTTCAAAACAAACGTTAAGAAAGTTCATTTCGATTTGTGATTGATTCCCTTTTGAATTGACGATCCTTTAATCATCGTCATTGCCTAAGCCACGTCGATATTTATTAAACAAATGAAAAACGCTTAAGCAAATTTGAATAATTGTCGCCTTGTTGATTCAACAGAGAATCAAAGCTTGTGGAGAAAACAAATACAAAGAAATGAATATTGTTTTTAACAATCATGTCTTTTTCGTCCTTCAAAGGTTCAAACTCAGTTTAAACGCTGACCAATATTTTTTTTTAATTTCTATTGTTGCTGCAAGAAATTATTATAAAAAGCATTTTCGCCAGGTGAAATTTACAGACAATATTCTAATTAGACAAGAGGTCTCTTCGGTGTAGAATTTCTAATAATTATCGATTTCAAAACGGCCAAAATTGTTTTGAATGTTTACCTACGGAAAACACGATAGGTCACGAAATGATAAGAATAGTTTACGTTTGATATTTTAGTACAAGATTCGGCATAAATACGGGGTTATGGTTTTAAAATAGTATTTAAACGTGAGATACTAACGAACAATTATTTTAAACATTATTGCTTATTAAATCAGCGTTGAAAAGAAAAAGCTTTCTGCAAAAATGTCAAGCGATTCTGCACAGCGATGTTACTATTGGAATGAGGATCAAAACGCATGACTATTTCTTGGAACGATTCCATACTCTGTATCCACAAAGTGATAAAACTTCAACCTCTTCAGCAAACCCGGTCTTCTGTATACCCAGTCGTTAAACCACCGAAACACTTCAATCCTCCAAAACTAGGCTAGTTGAAATTTTTATTTTTGTTCGAGAACATTATGATCTTTGTTGACGACGGGAGGAACAATTTCGCCTTTATAACGGACGTTAAGCACTTAACGGACCATTATTTTCCAAATAGGGGAAACGGAGGGCAAAGACGATTTGTTTAAGAAAAAATTAAAACGCGATTTGGCGTATCCAAATTTTTAAAACCATAAATTGGATTTTGTCGGCCTAAATATAAACTAAACTTTTCCTTCGAGCGAATTATATTCAAATATAATTTAAATTAAAGTGAAGATACAAAGATATTGCAATAAAATTATGACATGGTTAACATAATTTTGAAATTAACCAACTTCATAAATTACGGTGTAAATACGAATTGCATTACAATGTGTCGCGGTACGACAGAATACAGGGTTAACCCATATGTAAAACCACAGATTTTTTATAAATTATTATTATTATTGACAAACAACTTATTGTCCAGGTTTTGTGGACGAGCGGTTAAACTTTATGTTACTTTGGAAAAATATTTATCCCCGAGACATCGAATAAAATTCCTAATGCTGAGAATCGAACCCAAAACTACCATTATTAACTTCAATTTTAATATGATAAAATCTGCACAACTCAGATTAAGGTTAAATTAGAATTGATTTTAATGTAAGTAATGTAATACTTTTTTTCCGATCGTTTAATATATACATGATTTAGCGAACATTTTTTTCAACCATTCACCTTTACATGGATGGGAGAAATGAAAAATGTAATTTGGCCGTTACATTTTGGTTTGCCTTACCTCTAATAAACAGGTTCATAATCCCTCGGGCATCGCAGGTAAGCCAAAATTATCTAATTCACTGCGTCGCTCATTGAGAAAATGTGGAAAGTATTTTATTAAGAAGGTAAAAGGTTACATTAAGAAAAGAGTATTTTTTGCAAAAACGCAAAAATTCATCAAAATGCGTATTTTCCTTTTGAGGCCAATATAGCATTTTAAACGTGGACCGACTCCATTTTGAATATATTAGGAAAATGTAAAGCAGCCAGCGGCCGTATTTTAAGAGTAATGACCGAAGTAAAAAGAATTTCCTGGTGCAAAGAGTGAAGGAATCATATTTTAAAAAAATATTTATTACAGAAATATACATTTCAAGCTGCTGCGAACAAAGTGTGAAACAATGAATTTTTTATGTCAAAATATAAATTTCATTAGTTTTCATAAATTACACAATATTTATTTATTACTCACTAAATTCTCAACAGTCATAATATAATGTGGGTTTGTGACTGAGCATTGATGTGTTACAGTGCAGGAGTACATTATTAAAAAAATGGGTTTGGCTACTAAAATTACGAAAAAAACTCCCTTTCTAATAATTTAAGAACACAATATACAACCTTCAACTATAACTTCGAGTAGGAAAAGTAGATTAAAAAATCTATAAGCTTCATCATAATCAATAGTAGTTCTGTTAGTTTGTAACAATCCTATTAATTAGGCTCTATAATACATTTTCAATTTTTTTAATGTTGTTTACGCTTTCTAAATAAAATGTAAATAATAGATGTAAATAGAGAGAGAATAAAATATTGCGAATTGATCAAATTGTTTCCACTATTAACTTACAACGTGGTAAAATTTGGTGTATTTTTGCCTTTGATGTGAAAGCATTGAGATATGTATATCGTGAAAAATATTGTGTTAGAAGTTTTTACATATTAATGTATCAAAATGTTTCTATTTTTTTTTTTTTTTTTTTTTTTTGACTCGGGCTTCCGATATCTAGGTCACTTCAGCCCCCAACTAAGTATATATTCTATTTACCTTGCAAACACTACATTCATACAAATAAACACATTCATACACATAAATACATCCATACAGTACACTCATTTCCTATACTTAAACTAATCTAGATTGGGGTCGATGGAGTACTTTTATAAATATTCCGCCATCGACCCCGAACACACACTCTTACGCTCTCAACGTTCGAGGGGCGATGATGACGTAATTTTTCACCCTCACCCCTCGCCTCACGCTAATAAATACATGCACTCAGACAAAACATATAGACACAACACATAAGACTTATTATATACAGTAAAAAACCCCAATTTCCCCTAAAAAGCGGAACAGGGGACTCTGAAACTCGCTACCGTGTTCGAGAACTCTTCTTAAGTCCGGCGGCATGCCTACACGCTCTCTGTATGGAGCCAAGGCATGACACGCCTCTATTATGTGGGACACATCGAGCAACCTTTCTCTGCATAAGGGGCACCTGCGCGGGCTTTGGCCCAAAAGTAGGTGCCCATGTGTCAACCGCGTTTTGGTATTTTATATCATCATCATCACGGGTTGCCTATCCATGTGGGTTGGTCTCTCTAGTATTTCATTTTTATTTGCTCTATTTTCTACGATCTGATATCTAGTATAGGTTTCTATTTACTTATGGTATTAATATCTTACCACAACTTTAATTAATTATTACACATTACCAAAATTAAAAGTTAGATGTCTTGTAACTAAGTAATGGCGAAAAAATTACAAAACTGCCCAACAGGAAAGCCCAATCTAGTAAAAGCTCAAAAGCTTTGTTTAAATCTACCAGGCAAGCCCTGAAATGTAATGCGACTCTTTTTCTCCTAGTATTCCTGTATTTTAAATACTGTCTAGCTATCAGAAATGTAGAGATGTATGTTTCAATTCCCAGAACTCAAATTCCTTTTTTCGTGAATACTTAAATGTTAAAGATCATTCTACAGTATTTCCTGAATTTCACTCATTAGATAAGTCAATTGATTCTTTTTTCGAACAAGCAACTTCTTATGTGATTTTCTAAAGTTTATTTACGAAAGAATTTCAATGAAATATTCTATCGTCGCTCGACTTGAAATACAAGCAACAACTCTTAGCGTATGCTTTATTCATGATTTGACGCCCTGGGAACAAGAACGATCTCCTTCCTCCTCGTGTATTCAAAATTCATACCAAGAATATGCCCGGCCCGTGGCGAATAGGGTGGCTTGATGGAAAATAGGAGTTGACGTCAGTCATCGAAATTACCACCATCAAGACTTCGGCTCGGTAGAAATTACCATTTAAAGTACATGGATTCATTCGGGTCAACCCACCTGGCGAACATGCCATTTAATTTATTTCTGTTAATATGTAAAATTTTCTCTCGCCTAAGCCGCGCCTTAAATGTGTGTCTTTGTGTGAGCGCTTTGGTTAAAAATCATTGATGGTTCTTACACAGAAAACCCTAAATATTTAAAGGGCATTTTAACAGCTAAGGTCATTTCACGCCCTCACAGCTCTATAACGCTTAATGTCATTTAAATTTATGACAGCCTGTCTCTTCTGGGCGCTTTAATTACGTATAAAATACTCTATGTACATAATACACTCCCAGAAATAATTTACTTTAATTTTAAACAATTTAGGCTTCATCAATGATAAAATTAGTTTATTTAATTAGTAATGCCTACTTTTTTGTTCGTTCTATAAATACATGTCAAATTGCAAAGGATAATTTCCCAATGTATGTTAAGAAAAATACTCCCAATGCTTGTAAAATTGACATAAAAACACTTATTCCTTAAGTTTCCATTTACAATTATTTTTCAATTAATTAAGGTTTTTAGTTGACATAAAAAAGTCTGTGTCACGAGCGGTATTCGAACCCACGATCTTCGGCTAGATACGCCGCTGCTCTACCACTTGAGCTATCGTGACCTCGATCCACTCGGGCACTAACTTCCAATCCCGCTCGTGACACTGACTTTTTTGTCTCAACTAAAAACCTTAATTAATTGAAAGATATTAATTGGTCAAGCGGACCACGAAAACTAGTGAATCTAAAATTATTTAAGAACTCAATACTTTCATTAATTTTTAATGAACTATACTGAACATAAGTGGCCTCTGAGTTACTTGGTTAAATATACAATATTAGAACCAGTTTTGTATCAATACATTAAAAGCACTACAGGAACCCAAAAGCTCAGAAGTAAACAAAACGTTCTTCTCTCTAAAACTATCCTTTGGTCATTAGCGTATTATTACCATTCATACTTACAGGATTACTAGAAGATATTCTCAAATTTAGTATGTGTAATTATTCATACTGTGTACCTTGTTTCATTTTATTATTTACTGTCTCAATAACTATTTCATTTATATATTAATACATTATTCGTATACTATTTCTTCTACATACTTTTACAATATTTTTACTGTGTACATTAAATAATAAAGAAGAAAGCAGGACTCAAATAAAATGTTATCCGAAAAAGCCTTGTCATTTGGGCCAAACGTGAATGAGTCAGAGGTGAAAAACACGATACAACTTGACTTGCCACGTTAAACATTTGTAAAAAAAACAAGTGGATCGGAATAATTGGGCTTATATTGGATTAAGGATAAGATTAAATTCCAGTTAATTGAGTTCTAAAGGTGGCCTAGTGTGATACAAGTGGTACTGAGAACGTTATGAAAATATTTTTGGGCAGAAAAGTAACCTGTTGTTATAATTACGAATTTAAGTCTTGTCTTCTCTCTGGAACAGAATAAATTTTCGATATACTATGAAAAAACAAAGAAGACGATCAATTGCTTTAGTATTGGTCTATAAAACCTTATCCGAACTGTTTTAGAGGCTGCAAATAAAGCACGCAATCGTGAAAGATACATATGTAATTCTGCAGATTTGCCAACAATTCCTGTTGGCTTTTTAATGATACGAGAAATTTTTAATTACTAATTTAACTTAACATTTACTTCACTTTCTGGTGCCCCAGCTTCTGTAAGATATTGATATATTAGAAGGCCAGGGGCAACATAAATTTCAAAGCGTATGTCTCCTTCTATGACATTTTATGGAAAACAAAATAGCGTGGGGTGACAAGGAAATTAACCCATAGCATTCAAGCCTTAGTGCAATAATTTTTACATTAATACAAATACATTTCTATTTCAAAAGATTCTTTTTTGATTATTAAAAATCGAAATACTGATTCGTTGAACCTCCTGATATAAACTTTTTTTACAGATAAACATCAAATAATTATTTCAACAGCTCAAAAGAAAAGTTAATATTACGTTTAAATAATGGATTGGACATTCCCATTGTATGTAAATGTATAAAGTATTACGAAAGCAAATAATTTCCGGAAAAATATTAATTTTTCAACGTATGCTAAATAATGTATATCAGCAGCATTATTGATATATTTATTGTTTAATGGATGATGGTGATATAAACCCATATTTTACTCCAACTACTGAATGAGAAGGGATTTTACATAATCTTTCTTTGCTTTGAATATCATAATTTTTCCTCAGTTAGTGATAAAATTGTAATCAAAACATGTTAAAATAAGTAAAATGAATATGCATAATTATTTTGATTATTCGTAACCACCTGGACAAGGAATTGCTCAAGAGATCAAAGGGTCAACGAACACAATCGTTTCGGTATTTCAATCTAATCCTAAAAATAAACTTTCAAAATATAACAACAATGACAATCAGCGAGCTGGCATACAAGAAAAGACTGATAGAATTCGATTAAAAATTAATTATTTTAATTTTAGTATGACACAGAACATTGTAGAAATAAGTATGGTAGTATTAAAACCTAATTAAAAATCGTTTTCTTAGTCCTCTCTGTTGTTTTTAATAATGGCTAGAAACGTAAAACAGTGTACCTAAAAAAAAACACCTCTCGTAAGTAGGATTTCATCAAATAATATCTCCCATCAAACCCAACCCTAAATCTGACCCTCCTATCCTGGAAATAATCCCCTATCGGAATGCAACCACTTACCACCGGAATGAGGCTCCGAACAGAAGGGAAGGATAATGGAACGGCAGAGGCTAGTTTGCAGAGGCGAAATACCATTGTCCTCACATTCGTAATTATAAAACCTCTAAGTATTGATCTCTGAGTCATTTTCCAGCCCCGTACCCGCCACCTTTCATTTCCTATTCACCCTCTCTTGAACTTTTATTCACTTTGGCTAGTTATAAGAGCTTTATTATGGCGAGAAAGGGAAAGGGTTATTTTAACGTGTTATTCCGTGGATAAATGTAAGTGGATAAGTGGTAGGGAATAAAATTTAAAAAAATAAAATAAATATCCTTTGGATCTGAGCGAAACCTTTTGTTCAGCTTGAAATATACTATACCAGGATAAATATTTTGAAAAGAGAGGAAAATAGAGTTGAATCGAACATTTGATATATAAAAGCTCGCAAAATTAGGTCTGATGGCCCTTTCTTGTATTCAACGAGCATTCGTATTAAAGTTTACATAATTCAAAATACATGTATAATGCAAATACATATTATTTTTTTAGAGGGAGAGGAGCAATGAAAGAAGAGGGGAGAGAGAGACTGAGAGCAATATAAGGAGGTTGGGAAAGGGAGAAAGAGAGAGAGGAGAGAGAGAGAGAGGAGAGAGAGAGAGAGAGAGAGAGACAGGTAAACTGTAAGACTATGAATGACAGAAAAGATTAAAAAAGTAAACGTTAGCGGGACATACAACATGTATAGAAAGGGAGAAACAGAAAAAAGGAAGAAACTGAGAGCGAAAAAAGAATGTAGAGAAATAAATAAATAAATAGAAAGAGAGAGAGAGATAGAGAGAAGCTGAAAGCGTAAAAAGGAGGTAATAAAATTAAATCATAGGATGATGAGAGAGTAGGAGAGAGATAGAGTGTTAGAGATGGAGAGATGAAGAGAAAAAGAGAGAGTAAGAGAAAGAGTGTGAGAGGGGAGAGAGAAAGAGAGAGAGAGAGAAAGAGAGAGCGAAAGAGCGATAAAAGGAGGTAGAGAAAGGGATAAAGACAGATAGATAGAAAGACGAAGAGATTGATTGACTGATTGAACGTTTTATTTAACCATGCAAAGTTAGGTCCCTTGTACCTTTGTAAGTACCCATAATGTACGTCATGTTATACATTATATATTATATATACTATTTATGCAGACTCTGTTGGTGAGAGTGAGAGTGGGGGGAGAGAGGTGGGTAGAAAGATAAAGAGAGAGCGTGAGCGAGGATGCGAGTGTGTGTGTGTGTGTGTGAGAGTATGTATGCAAAATGTATGTGTGATAAATGTATAATTGATTGTTCTGCATCCCTTGAAATATGATTGATAGTTGCGTGGTTTAAATGGTAGTTTCTCGTCTAATTTATTGTAAGAGGGTGACTACCCCCTGATCAGTGTTTGCAGCACGAAATTTAATTTATTGTGTCAGGTTGAAAAAGACATTTCAAAGAATAATCGTTTCTGATGAACAAATTCAACTATTTTACATGAAGCGTTCTGCAGTATGGAAATGTACCTGGTCAATTTTTTTAAATTTGAAAATAGAACATAAAATTAAAAACCTTATAGATTAAAAACAAATAATCATTCGTAGAATAAGTGTAAAATAAACATCAATTTAAAACAACAAGTAAGACGCCAAATGGAAATATTGTTTTATAACACAAAAACCTGTCATTTGTATAATTTTGTAAAGAGTAATTGTCAAATCATGAAATTTCTGAACGTCGCGAAGCAGAAACGTGAACATGTTATACTTCGTCTAAAAAAATCTTCTTCCCCCAATTATAATATTTCGTCGTCTGGCAAAAAGTGAGACAAATCTATCATCGGGCCTTATAGGCTAGATTCACTAAACAGTTCACTGAGCACAATAATTGATCTAAGTGGCATAATCATTGCCAGATGATCGTTTCGTTACGCCAGTGACTGAAGAAATTCAGCTCCCATTGATTTATACAGATGACTTTTCAATTTTTGTTAAAGAAAATGACTCGCTCTAAAAGCGATATCTTTGATAAAGTCATCACAGATATCAGTCATTTTTGATATTATTTGAAATAAATTGCTTTTTTAAAAGGATTCTGAAGAAAACGGATGTTTTGGAAAGTACCTTTCTCTCCAATTATAAAAATCAAATATAAATTTACCAATTACTTTTACCTTAAAACGATAATATTTTTCAAACCGACATGGATTGTAATTATTTTAATAATTTTTTTCCATTAAAGAATTTCACAATTATAAAATATATTAAGCTTAATTTCTGCGTTAAATTGTGGGTTTTTTGTCCTAATTGAATTGCCACAAAACCAAAAATTGTATTTTTGGTCCTGATCAAACTTGATTACAAGAATGTGAAATAGAGAATTTTTTTTTAAGGAATCTTTTTTTTAGGCGAATAGAAATTAACTACTTATTTTTGTAGATTGCAATTTTAAATTTGTTCCTTTTTTAACTTTTCCTTGTGGTTTTTTTAAAAATAATATATTTTTTACTTTAAATTTTTTGGACGTTTCGGGAATTTACACCCATGTTACATAATAAAAATTATAATGTAATACCTTTAAACGCAAGGGAATAACCTAAAGAATAAAATAAAAAACTATTTAACTCAGGATAATCTAGAATGGAAAAATGGAAATTGACATCTTTCAACAGATTCTGATGATGGGTGTAAATTCTCGAAACGTCAAAAAATTCCATCTCTCACTTTCACCCTTTCTCAACTCACCCTCACCTAACGTAGAAAAAAGCATTTTTGTTATTTCTGAGAGTTGTTCTATTCCTCTAAACTCAAGTCAATAATTGTGTTTAAAGTAATAACCTAAAATGAACAACTCTCAATTACTAACTTTAAAATAGATATCCTTGTAAGTAACCTGCAATAAATCAAACTTAATTTTTAGCTCGTTTTCCCGGATGTAAGCCACATTTTCAGTTATACTCGACAATTTACCGGAGGAAATACGAATCGTGAGTTACAATACGGTGGAAGAACAATAAAATAATTAATAAGCCAAGTATAAATAAAAGGAGAATATAAAACCTTGACGGCGGTAGCCTTTCCTTCCACCTTCTTGTAATTTTTCCCTGTAAGGACGAAATTATTCCCCTTGGGTAATTAACTCGTCTATTTTCCGAGCCATCCCAAGGCTGACAGTTAGCCGTGAACTCTTCCACTTTTGAGAACGTCTATTGTTTAATATTGTAATCAACTTATCCGAGGCTTTATATAATAAAAAAAGAAGCACATTCATAATTTAACTCACTTTTAATGAGGTTTTTTAACGTTTGATAATCGCCTGGACATTAAAATGGTTTTCTTATTAAAAAAATTATGCAAATTTCAAATTTTATGGCGCCGATTGAAAAAAGTTCAATACTTTCATTAGCCAAAGTAAGAGCTCAAAAGCTTTGGTGAAATAATGAATAAATTAATTTTACTACAAAATACTGGCATTAAAGAATCAAGTGCTTTTCGTACTTTAAAAAAATATCCGAGTCTGTTTTAAATTAAAAGTTCAAGATTAATATTGTTGCTTTGTTTTTTTGTTTGAGCTGGAAGAAATAGATATATTTTTTATGTAAGGTTAATTATTGAGCAATTATTTTTTGAAATTGAGTTTTCTTAAAATATATGACCAAATGTTTATTTTAAAGGTGTTATTTATTCAAAAGGCTTTTCTAGAAACCTAACTAATCCTCTAATATAGTTTGTTCAAAACAAGTAGTCTTTCTTTTATTCATACCTTTCCAATTGGTTGGGATTCCAAGGGCAATTAGGTAATTTTACAAGCAATCCGATAACAGTTTGCAATTATATTGATTTCATCCTAACATATTACACGACAATAATAATAATAATAATGTATGTCATGGAAGGAAACTGCGAGAATAGGGGACCGTTATCTTGCCATTATATTCTTGCCATTATATAACCTTGTAAATGGAACGTTTAAATTCGCCGACTTCCCGATGTCAGATTGAAATTTTAATAATAAAAATTTTGTGAAAATTTGTTTTGTACGTGCTAATAATAAAATACGTTGTTATGGCTATTGCTGATAGCCGATGTAAGTAAATTTGGTTTTTGCCCAAACGAAATGATTTATTTAATTTTGTCAACTGACTTATTCCTACAGGTGCGAGCTATTTCGAGTATAGTTTGATGTATACGCGTATACATTTTAAAGATTAAAATATAAAAGATAGAAATATAGCCTGTAGTAAACATGTCTGTTTTTTTTAAACCTATTTATTTTTTATTGCTTAATTTTTTTAATAACTTTGAAAGTTTTTTCGGTGTTATTAGTATTACAAATTATTAAAAGTTTCGATTCACACATTTCTTGTTGAAAAAGTAGATCGAAACATTTCACGAAAGGCCGTCAAAGAAGGCCACGGGCGTCCTTCGCGTCGGAAAAAATATCACCAATCGGACAAGGACGCATTATCGTAGCCTCCATAAAACAATCTCCTAGGTTTCGTCCCAATTTTTGAAATTTTTGTTTTAAAAAAACGTTTAAGCTATACAGATGACTCCAAAACAAACTATGTAACTGGATCATGTGTGCTTGCCTGCACTGGGCGTGCGTAATGACGCAAACCCAAAATTCGATCAATCATCAAGCTCATCATCATTAGTGAAATACACTTCGGTTTTTCAACCTGAATTACATGTTACAAAGGTTTGTACCTTAGAAAATCTTAAAAGAAGTTACACTGACAAAAACCCTCATAAGATCAGACAGCCAAGCAGCCATGAAAGCGCTAGGACGTAAAAATTGTTACACCCAAAATATACAATGAATGTATCCAAAATCTTCAACCTGGGAAAACAACGACCTGAGAACATGGGTGCCAGTACACAAAAGGGTTCTGAGTAATGACAAAGCAGACGAACTGGCTAGAGAAGGATCTGCAAGATCAAATATAGGCCCATAATCTATACTTGGGATATAGGATATCAGAAGGATAACACACTCCTACATCTCATAATAGGCCCACAAAAAAAAAAAAGAGAAGTGGACTAACTTTTGGGGTGCCAGACATAGTAAACTTGGTTAGAGATTGGTCTGATGGCGATGATGATCCATCCGTCGAGAAAAGAAAAAAGGGGTAATCAAACAGTAGCACTAGAATTTTTGAAGCCATGGTTTTGGAACAAGTTGAGACTTCCTTTGCACAACAGTTTCTGAATGCCTTCGAAGCACCAAAGGTGCAGGTAAATTTGGTTAAATTTGACTCTAATGAATAGACTTATGGTTATTTTTAAAAAAAATCATGATAGTTGTATGAATATTTCTCTTAGGGTAGAAAGAAATCTTTAAAGAGGCTCCTTTGGCAAATAGCACGGGGCTATGGTTTTACGGTGATAACGATCATAAAACACGCATATCAAGCCCGTCGAAGACAACTTTACTAGGTATTTTCATAGATTGCCCCGGAATTGGCCTTATCAAGCAGGAAAAATAAACGGTGCATCCGTTTCTTAAACGGAACTCTTAACTCATAGTTAGATCGTTGTAAATTTGACGTCTGGGCCTTGTTCGGATATGACCGGCGTCCGAAGAACAATCGCATACACTAAACCGTTCAATGAGCACAGTAATTGGTATAAGTGGTGTAATCATTGCCAGATCGTTTCGTTACGCCACTGACTGAGGAAAATCTGTAACGATGGATCCGTACTGATGACATTTCGGATTGATTTGTCGGGACAAATTACAATATAAATCGAATTTGTTTCGTTTTAAAGCGTGATATCCTCCGAAATTATTTAATCTCATATCATTATTTGTAACAAAACAACTTGTTTGTACGTTGAAACGGGTATTGAATAACAAGACAAGGAATTGTTTTCGAAAGCATCCTTCCCTTCAATTATAAAAATAGATAATTTTGTCTATTTGTTATTTCTTAACTCCCTATTGGTTAACCTTAATCTTGGGAACGACAGGCTTTTTTAAATAAATTTCCTATTTGCTTGACATGACAATAATTGTATTTCAAAAGGAAAAATGTATTAAGTACTTTGGAATCGCTTCTGTTTCAAATTTTGTTCGTGATTCTGTATTTTCGTTTAGATAGTCTCAAATTTAAAAAGGAAGCTTTTTTGTTTTGTTTTTTGGGGGTGGGGCTAGGGAAGATTATGTATTTCCTTAGATCCTACCATCCTTGAATATTCATGGTTACATCAATTTATTCTGCACTGATGCTGACAAAATTATGCGAAGTACAGCGTTTTTGTGTTTTCACTACTGTCATTGGCTTTATTTTATTTATTTTTGCATCTACTGCTCAATAAGACTGATGGTTCGTTTGATTCGTTCATAAAATCCTTATTGCCACTCTTTTGGGCATCTAGGTTTTTATTTTATTTCAATTATGCATTTTTCAAATATTTATTTATGAATAAACTTCGGCACAAAATTATGAAAAAATTATGATTTTTGACGTCACTCATCATGATTAATAGTTGTTTTCCGAGTACTTCTATTGTTTTTCATAGTTTAACTATTCTATAATTTCCAAGAAAACCAACCGACCACAAGGTGGTAGTCATGTATGCGTGCCCCTATTGGAGTCTTACATACAAGACTAATTTCACCAGGCTGCAGGCTGTCCAGAACAAGTTTCTGAGGCTTACGACAACTCGCCCCGATATAACGGAACTGCACAATGCGACAAACATGTTGATGGTGCTGGAATACATCAGAGATGAAACATTCAATTTTTTATGCAATGCGAACCATTAAAATCTTCTGCCAAGAAGGTAATTATTGTTTGGACGACAGGTACATGAATATGAGTAAAAAGAACGCTGTCCTATAACTTGGCATGATAGCGGGGGTTTTCAATATATTTTCCCTAATAGAAAAATAATGTCATGTAATTATCCAATTGCAACCGCTCAATGTAAGGAAGGACGTGACCTAGGGTACCAAGAAGACCGGGGAAAAAGAATTGCAGCAATGACGTCTAAGCAAGACAAGAAGACCTACTACTTCTTAAAAGATGGATCGAGACAATTAACTATTAAATGAACTAATGAACTAAGAAACTAGAAAAATTACAGGCTAAAAAAGGCTAAAGTGTTTAGGTATATCCCTGCTTTCTCGTATCCTTCTCATCATCATAAACAACATAGTTCAAATACAAAAATGTTTGGTTTTAAATATTTCGAGTTTCCGTCCAACCTTCCCTTTTCATTCTCAAGCGATCACATGTACAATTTTTTTTCCAAAAATCAGTTTAATCTACTGGACTATCCTTATGGAAGTCGTACCAGAGATTAAGTTGACAAGAACAGATACTACACTTTGAAAAGGCCGACAAGCGATCTTATACAAAATTAAACTTTAAATCGTACCATTGATTAAGAATTATTAATATCATGTCCAATATAAAGCAAAACACCAATTTAACATACTTATCTTCCTTTTTGGTCAAAGTAACCCATTAATGAATTTTCCACTTGAAATATTGGGTTCATAAATATATACTTGCTCGTACGACTAAGCCAACAAACTAATAAAACAATTCTATATATGTACATAATATTATGAAGCTTTATTTAAATTTTTATTGTTGGCCATTCCTTTCAAAGCAATATTTCAAATTTTACCAAAATTATAGAATAGAAAATTTGTGTTTTGTACCAAGTTGGCCTACCTTCTCTCAATATTATGAAAATTGTTGTTACCATGTCATTATCATACAAATGCCCTGTCAGTAAAATCTGCATTTCCTTACTAAACAGTAGCTCTTGTGTGCCCATCAAATATACTGTGTCGTAATAATGATAAAACTTCGTGCAATGTCGAATTTTGCTTTATATGTGAAATATTTGTGTCTGTGTGTGTTTGCGTGTGTTCTCTTCTTCTTTAATTTTTTCCCTAAATAATTGTTAATTTGCCGACTCCTTCTAATATCCTTGTCAAATCTCTTCGTTTATACTTATACTTTAACGTACATCCTCTACAGATAGCTAAATTTAAGGACTCTATAGGAGTCTAGGCAGATTTGGGTTTTTCTTGCCATTTTTACTTATAATATGTTATCATTATAGCAACATTTTATTTTAAAACAATTAGACCAGTTTGGTGAGAACCTACTAAATTGTATGCGATAAAATTTGACAATTTTCACCACATCAGCTCTTCCTGTATCCTTGAATCAGAATTCTTTAAACAAGGTGAACTATTGTGGGTTGAATTATATTTTTATTACGTATTCTAATTCAACAAACGAAAATGTTCTTTTAATTATAGTTAGTAGTTAATATCTTTTACATTTTATTAGTATATGAATCTCTCTGTAAACTGCTTTGTTTATAGTATTCTGTACTAAAATCAGTTATCTTATCAATTCTTCTTCGGTGATTTAAAAATTATCACACTTTACCAAAAACCGAATTAATGCGTTGACTTCATGAAAAACAAAATATGGCAAGCTTGTTTCCACGTTTTTATCGTTAAAAGGCCTTGAATTTATTCATATATTTTGTAATAGTCTCCACGTTTTATTGATCAATATTTTTTTAGGGTTTGTGCGTGGGTGTGTGTGTATATGTACAGGCTTTTTTTACCAGATATGGTGATTTATACGTAAAACTATTTTTCCTATCGATATTTAACTAGGAAACAAGCTGAACTGGAATGAGAAATTTTGTTCAATACAATATATATCTGCAACCTTTATGCTCTCGCAATAGTTTTGCTCTTTTATAATTATATAATATGTTAATCTGAAACTTTTATATATGTATTTGCATAAATTGTAATATACATAAAATCTATGGAATAACCGTATGTATTGAGTGACATATTAATAATAAAACCTGTTTATTTCATGCCAAATGTAGTTTCTCATTATCTTTCTTATCATTTATTAAAATTCTTGGTACATGGCCTTCATCCTATCAACACAATAATACTTCATCATTAAAAAAAAACTTTATATATATATTATAATTATAAAAAATTACTCGTATATAATTTTTTATATATGTATAATTTTTTAATATATAGATTACTCAGAAAACTAATTTTATCCTGCAAATTGTGGTTCCTTCCTACCTTTCTTATCAATTATAAGTGCATGATTTTCTTCCTACTAACACTATCTCCTCATATAAGAATAGATAAATAAATATATAACGCAGGTATTGTATTTATGTAAAGATTTATTAATAATAAAGAATTTTCGTCTTGCAAAATAGAATTTATCCCTTCTTTCTCATCAATTGTAAAAATTCTTCATCCTATTCTTCATCAATAAAAACAAAAGGTTTTACATACATATGCATAAATTATACAATGTATAAGTGTTGAATTTATCCGTACTTCAATAACAAAACTAGTTTCTGGCTAACGGAATGTGTTTTTTCCTATCTTTCTTATCAATTGTAAGAATTCTAAGTCCATGGTTTTCATCTTACCCACACGCGAATAATTCGTCCACAAAAATTCTACACCAAACTATCAACAAATGTTTACGTAAAGTGTAATAAATGTAGAATGTATTTATTAACCGATAAAACTAATTTCTCTCGTGAAGAAAGTAGTTACTTCCTACTTATCTTATCAATTTTTAAAATTCTTAGCACACTGTTTTCATCCTACCAACAGGAGAATACTTCGTTATTACTTACTTATTATTTTTCTTAACAATTCGAAGAATTCTAAGCGCATAGTTTTCATCCTAGCAACTTGCGTATCCTGACAAAAATTACACCAAACTGTGAATGAAGTTTTAAATAAATAGTGAGTGAATAAATTTATAATATATGTATGTACGTATCGATTTGATTTAGTTATCATAAAACTATGGCTAAGTTTCTGACCTGCAACCTGTATATCCTAGCTAGCTTTCTTATCAAATGTGACAATTCTTCATCCTTCGCGTTTTAATCCTGAAGTTTCGATAGTCCTTTTGGACAAAAACGGCAAACAGCAGTGAATGATGATTCCTATATACCCTAAGTATAATAAATGTATAGAATGTACTATGTATCGGTTTAATTTATTAATTGTTAGGGGTGATTTATTAATCATAAAACTTCTTTCTAGTCTGCAAGATGTATATCCTACCCAGCTTTCTTATCTATTGTGATAATTCTTCAATCTTTGTGTTTTAATCCTGTCATTTCGAGTCCTTTTGGACAAAAACTACAAACAGCTGTGAATGAAGATTTCTGTATGTCCTAAATATAATAAATTTATAATGTATGGAATGTAAGTATGAATGTATCTTATCAATTGTAAGAATTTTTCATTTTTCATGGCTTTCATCGTGACATTTTGAAAGTACTTCGTGTTAGAAAAAACCTGAAACAGGCTGGGGATAAAGTTTTCTGTATACCCTAAGTACAATAAATGTATAATGTATGGAATGTATGAATGTATCGATTTGATATATTAATGGTCAGGGATGATTTATTAATCATAAAACTTGTTTCTGGCCTGCAACCTGTTTATCCTAGGTAGCTTTCTTATCAATTGTAATAATTCTTCAATCTTCGTGTTTTAATCCAAACATTTCGAGAGTCCTTTTTGACAAAAACTACAAACAGCTGTGAATGTAGATTTCTGTATGAATACAATAATGTATGGAATATATATATATATATATTGATTTGATTTAGTTATCATAAAACTTTATTTTAAGTCTATGGTATTCCTGTCACCCACATGAGGATACTTTGCACGCAGTATTTATGCCAAGTTGTCAATAAAATTGTATGCCATGTATAACACATGTATAATGAATGTATCAGTTTGATTTATTAATCATAAAACTTGTTTCTGGCCTGCAACCTGTGTATCCTAGGCAGCTTTGATATCAATTGTCATAATTCTTCATTCTTCGCGTTTTCATCCCGGCATTTCGACAGTACTTTTGGACAGAAACAGCAAACAGCTGTGAATGAAGATTATTATATGCCCCAAGTATAAAAATGTATAGAATGTATGTATCGATTTGATTTAGTTATCATAAAACTTGTTTCTGGCCTGCAACATGTATATCCTAACTAGCTTTCTTATCATATATGATAATTATTCAATCTCAGTGTTTTAATGCAGACACTTCGAGAATCCTTTTGGACAAAAACTGCAAACAGCTGTGAATGAAGATTTCTATATACCCTAAGTATAATAAATGTATAATGTGCGGAATGTAAGTACGTATCGATTTGATTTAGTTACCATAAAACTAGTATCAGGCCTGCAACCTGTATATCCTAGGTAACTTCTTATGAATTGTGATAATTCTCCAGTCTTCGCGTTTTCATCCTGATATTTCTAGAGTACTTCCTGTTCGAAATAAACTTCAAACAGGCTCTGGAATGAAGATTAATGTATTGATTCATTCATAAAATTGATTTCCGTCTTGCAAAATATATGGAAATATAGTTTCTTTCTGTGTTAACAAATCCGCCATTATTGTATGGTTTTGAGAAGTTTGGTAACTTTTCTGACGTTCTTGTTTCCAATATTATGTAAAATTTTTGTCCATCATATTTTGGTTGTTGAATGGACTCTTTTGTTGGCTTTAACAAATATTGAAAATGGCACGGTTGTCTTTTCTGGTAAATCGTTCAAATGAGGAGAAAAAAAACTTACCGGCGATAATTCAGATTCAGCATCGCTCGCATCCTGGGACTGTGAATGCTTGTTTTTCTTGCAGTGTCCCTTCTGCGCTTTGTCCGCCATCCCTCGAATTCAAATTCGAGAAAAACTTGTGGCAATCCGTTGAAAATCCCTCAAGGGGGAAATTCGCGTGCGGCGTATCACAGGGGGACGAGGGCCGAGGCTGGCATGGCACCGTGGTGACAGCGGCGGCTTTCGAACTGGACTGACGTGAGGTGGAAGGCGCGGGGTCCGAGTCCGAGGGCTGCCGTGATTAGACTGAGCCGACGGCCGCGAGAGGGCGACGCCTGCGCAACCGGACAATCAATAACAGACCGTCCTGCCATAAGCGGATCGACCGAAAACGAACGACAAACGTGCTTCTGTTTTCTAACAAACGAAGGAGGTTTCACCGAAACTATTTGATGGTTTTTATTTCTTAGAAGATCAACAATTATAGTATATTTTGGGTGAGTAAATTTTATTTCTCAATTAATTATACACAATTTTTTTGAAATGAAAAAGTCGTGACATAGGCGGGATTCGAACCCACGACTTTCGGCTAAATACGCAGCTATTCTACCACTTGAGCTATCGTGAAGTCGATCGTCCGTGCCACAAACTTCCCATTTTGACCCCCGTTTATTCCAGTTGTAAGTAAATTGCGGCTTAATATAAAAACACAATTTATTAACGATTCTACTACATTTATTTTCTGCCAATGCACTGTTACCTCTAATTCCTTGATTATTGATACTTGAGCCACATCAAGAAAAGCACCCGAGCATGTTTGAACACAAGAGAATTGATTACGTCTAAACAGTGGCATTGCTGGGTTGTGGAGTGGACTTATGGAATGTCTGGATATTATCGGGGGAACACAAAATAGTGCTATCAAAAATCGGAATATCTATGAATAAAAATGTGTGAGTTCAGTGATGGTTAGTTAATGATTATTCTGAGATCATGAGATGCAGTCTGGTGTGACATAGGTTTTAGAAAAACGTTTATCGTGTCAACGTTTTGGTCTTTATTGAGATAATCTTCAGGTGTATGTTTTCTGCGTAATCGTGTCATTCTTGTGTTTCATGCCCACTCCACAAACACATACACTTTGAGCCCTGAAAATGATCTCAATAAAGATCGAAATGTTGGCACGATAAAGAAAAATGTTTTTTTTTAAACCTATGTCACACCAGACCGCATCTCATGATTTCTGAATAATTATGAATAAAAACTTAAACGGGTTGTGGAATGTGAAGTCATAAATATAAAAATATCAATGAACTTCACCATATGATATTTAGTACATTTGCTCCGAAAATTCTGATTCATAAATATTGTAACAAAATATCACAATTACACTCAAACGTGAAAATTTAAGAAAAGGTGGAAAACTAAGCACATGTAATCTACAAGATAAATTGCAAAAATTGAGAAAAAATAGCATTTTCCAGTCAAATGAAACGTTTTTTCAAACAGTTGAAACTTTTTTCTCAAGCAAATAAAATCTTTTTCCAAGCAAATGAAACTTTTTTTCAAGCAGATAAAACCTTACTTCAAGCAAATGAAAACCAAAAATGTGGGCATTTTATAAAAAGGCAAAAGTAATTAAAATGTTAATAATTTATACATTTAAATGTTATAATTCCAATATGAAGATTAATGTAGAGATCTTCCTGCAACAGCTGCCGGTAGTTTTAACATTAACTCCAAAGTGTAATTGTGCAGTCAGTACTTGTAACACTGAGTTGACACTGCAGCTGAAGATCTCTGCAAGTTCACTTGCAATGTCGGTCTAATCTTTCTCGCACTTGTTTTAATTTTTGAAAAGGCATGTTCAACAGGGTTTAACATCGGTGATTATGGGGTAAGAATTTTATTGTGTGTGAGAAGGATTCTACTTCAGCAATTACATCTGCTAAGAATCACAATGGTGTCCATTATTAAAAATGATTATTGTAGGGACGTTTCGTCAAGTTTTGTACATAATTCTGTTAGGAATTCACAGGGCCAAACGTCGTTGCACGACCCACATGAAATGACCTGGTCACCTGATGATGAGAATATTAATATTTAACTATCATAAAATTATTGTTAGTACTAAAGTGTTATTAATTTATTCCTCTACATAATTATTACTATTTGGCGTTAGGTTTCATTTGACTGGAAAGTGCAATATATAGGAGAAATGCTACAAAGAGTGGATGCCCAAATAGGACAACAAACTAGATTCCAAAAATCAAAGTAGACAAGGTATTGGGTTATCACATCATATCCATGAATCAAAACACCTACCAATTCAATATTGACAAGGAAACAGTGCCAAGCAGACGAACGTTTAAAAAAAAGTTATACATAAAATTAAACAAAAACAACTCTAATATACAAATAGACAGGATGGATGTAAGCAATATTTATGAGAATATAATTGAATATGAAAAAAAATAAAATCAAAAAATAAATACCAGATATGATCCATGTTTACACTCTATGATCATTAGTTGTTATTATAAATTATTATTTAGATATCATAAGAATCATTAATTAAGATCTCTGAATTGAGAGATCTGGATACGTAGTTAAAAAACATAAATAAAAATCAAAGTTAAAGCGGCATGTTCAGGTTTTTTTTTTTTTTTATTTATTTATTTTTTAGATTTAGAAATTGTGAGATGCAATTTGGAGTAATGTAGGTTTACAAAACCATTTTCTTTATTGAGGTTCAGGGCCTTGTATTGCCTGCATTTCAACAAAAAGGTTCTCTGATTGATAGCCGATACAAGTTTCTTTTCATTGCTGGCTAAGTCCTTCAGAATACTCTTTGCTTGGTGTCCATATTTAGTTGAAATCTGTTGACAGAATCCCATGTTCTTCGTTCGTCTAGTGTAGAAATGTGTGGTGTTTAGTGTCAGTTCGTAAATGATTATTTGGAGATCGTGAGATGCAGTTTGGTGTGTTGTAGGTTTAGAAAAACAATTTCTTTTTCGTGCCAACATTTCGATCTTTATTGAGATCATCTTCAGGGCCTGGAATTTATAAACATTGTTTAAATTATACAATTAAGATGCGAAAATGAATTTATACATAGATGTACACAATATAGAAATTTTAGGTTTAATTAAAGTATTTATACTCACTCAAAATGTGTTTTTTGTATGGATATGTTATTGTTGTGTGTCGTCTAATATTTCACTAATGCTCTCAACACGACACAATTAATTCTCGATTATATACCGAGACTAAGGAATAACTTTAAAAAGAAAACTAAATTAATTTTACCAAACTTGCCCACCAGGCATAGACCAAAGAAACGAGAAATGAGAAAATATAAAAAGGCTTCGTTTAAGTCATAAAAGATAAGAATTAATGCTTAAGGTTTAATGCTGCTAAGGCAAGGTAAGGTTCGTGTAACAGCAAGAAAAATAGTTAAACAAGGAAAATAGAAAATAACAGAATAAGATAATAAGGTAAGGTATATTTAACTAATTAGTACACCTCTCATGATGATTAGTAGCGGATTGGGCCTGGACTGTCCAGTCTCCAGGTGGGAACAGCTAGGCCTCGCTGGACCCTCTGCTTGGTCAGGTGGGAAGATTCGTGTCATAGGGCAATCCAAGCCCCTTGGTTACAACATTGTGTTAGTTGCTAAATCAAGGGTCTCAATAGAAAATTTGACTTAAGTGCAATCAATCGATCTTTACAACCTTGAGCATAATAGGAATAATTGAGAAGGGGTGAGTATTTCATTCACTTGTGTAAATTTTGTAAAATATAAAAAGTGAATCAAGCAACATGCCAAGCTTTTACCAGAAAATTTTTAGTGAGGTTGCTTTTAAATTACATTTCATTCTATTTTTACAATCTGTGACTTCTAATATTCTGGGGCTGTTTTTCACCGTATATATATATTTAGGTCAAAATTATTCATTAAAATTTATATTTAATTAACATTTTTACGACTTTTGGTGGGTTCGAATCCTGTTTGTGACACTAGCTTTTTTCATTTCAACCAAAACCTTACATAAAAATGTAAATTAATTAATCGAAAGAAGTAATTTGGTCAATCAGACCACTAAATATAATGGATTTAATTTGTATTTAATGTTTTCAGATTTAAGAGATGATTATTCCAGTTAGATGCTTTACATGTGGTAAAGTGATTGGCAACAAGTGGGAATCATATCTCGGACTTCTTCAGGCAGAATATACTGAAGGGTATATACTAGATTTATTTTTCCAATTAAAATGAAAAATATAACGTCATATTTGATTTTTCAGTGATGCCCTTGATGCCCTTGGACTGAAAAGATACTGTTGCAGGAGAATGCTGCTTGGACATGTTGATCTTATTGAGAAACTTCTTAATTATGCACCACTTGAAAAATAAACTCTTTAATGTATAAATACTAATAATGTGATGTAAATAAATACTGTTTTTCACCATAACATGCATATTTTTTATTGAATAACATTTTATAATACTGCAAATACATCGCTTTGTCAATAAAGTCAAACAAACCTAATAATTAATAATAGAACCCTATTTCTGAATAATATGATTTAATTACGTGTTTTAAGTTCCACATTTTTATATCGGCAAAAACGTTGCGGGCATGAGCTCGATAACAAATGTGATGCAACTTTTTTATTATTAATTTTAATTAATTAATAAAAACATACAAATTAATCACCAATTTAAAATTATTTTCTTACAGTATTTATTAATGTAATATTTAGTTTTGTTGAAATTCATGTTTTTCGCACGTTTAAAATTGAACGCCAATACAAACCAGCTTCTCATTGGAGTGTCGTGTTCGCTGGGATCAGCAGGTAAATCTTATAATTAATGTTGAGAGAAGTGCTTGTAAATCCTTTCAACCTGATGATGAGATTTAAGCTGGAAATCCGGTAGTTGTAAACAACAAATATGTGAGTAGAACCAATTTTTTATAAAAAGTGAATCCCTTGTTTTTTTATCTAGATCTACAACACAATTTTGCGAGTGATTTATTTTCCTAAACAATGGAAACACGCCATTCTTGTGATGACTTCAAAACAAAAAACAGACAAGCATAAATCATGAAAACTACCGACCAATAAGTCAAAAATTTAATTAGGAACATTAGTGAATGCGATATCTCACTACAAGTAACATGTTATTTTTGTCGATTACTTCTTTGCTCAACTGAAGTGTATTATTGATGACAATTAAGTTAGAGATCAGGGATGCAGACATCATGCAAGTAAGTTTTGTAACTTATGCCAAGCTTTCAATCTTTATTGAGGTCATCAGGGCTTCGTCACAATGATTAGGGTTAGGGTTGAAAGCTAAGTTATAAAACTTGCTTGTTTGATGACCGCATCCCTGATCTCTAACTTACTGGTGATACCGTGATGGTTGTTCATCCTTACTTCGTTGTATTCTTTATGTACAAAAAGTTAAAATTAAAGTTAACAAAAACAAAACAGAACTATGTGTTAACCTAAAAATGATAAGAGGGCCTGAAATCATATTGTAAAAGTAAAACTAGAGTCTAAAAATCAAAGAAAATTTAGATTATGGCAATGGACCACACTGAAATTTTTGAAAATACTGAAATGCGATGAACAGACCAAAAAATCTAGCATAGTCAGATAAGGATGATCAGTAATGACCAAATTACCAATTTATCATCATCCAGAGAAACTTAAACTTATTCTACAGTTTTTCACATTAATGCTTTAAGGTATTTAGAAACAAAATTAAGACTTGTACAGAAAGGGTTATGTTTGTTGGGGTGTGAGTTACTACTTTTAAAAAATTATTCTTGTTGAGTCAAGCTATGGCTTCCTCAAAGAACATGTGGAAGCAATTAAAGATCTTTCTTTTCATTTTTTCAACAATAAGTTTTTTTAATTAGCAATAATAGCATCTCAGTAGAAATTCATTATGATTATTGCCACTATGCAAGATTAATAAAGATTGAGGATCAGCTATACTCGTCTGATACAAACACCTCCTTTTGGGTCAAAACCTGCGCAGGTGATTGGTTTGTAGAGAAAGGTTGCTCAGTATGCTGATCGAAAAGTACCGTGCCTTGGCCCCTTACAGGGAGCAAGTTGGCATGAGCCACTACTTGGACAGGCGAGTTGAATGTTGGACCCCTGTTCCATTTCTAAAGAGAACCTTGGGTATAATTTATATATATACATATAAGTGTCACGTTTCAATTTGAATGTACCGCCATGCCCCTCCACACACATCTGACAGATACAGAGTAGGGGCTAAGAAAGTGCTATTTTTTTCAGTCAAAAAAAAAAAATTCACTTTCTGTCCTCCATGGGTTAAGAGCTGTTATTTGTAATAAAGAAAAATTTGGTGTGCACACAATTCAAGTGAGTAAATTTTATATTTTGACGTCAAAAAAACTAAAAATAATAATTGTATTTTAATTTAAAAAAGGGTTGTAACAAAAAATATATTTTTTATAAAGAAAACTAAAAGAGATCATTTGATTTTAAAAGTTATGTTAAAATATTAATTGTATTTTCTAATTGGTGGTCAAAAATTAATAATAATAACAATAATAATAATTTCCTTTACTTTTACTTTTCTTTATAAAACGAGAATGAAATTCGATTTTAAAATTAATGTTTGTAGATTCTGAAATAGGTTTTATTATAGAATAAAAGATTCTTTAAATTAAAAATAATAATTAATAAAAGAAATTGTAATCTTTTTTGAAAATAAATTGTAATAAGAGATTTAAATTTAATTAATATTTTGGTCTCGTATTTATTTTGGTTTGAATTGAATATTTGAATGGAACATATTAAAAAAAGGTGCCTGATCTATAAATTAAATTATTGTAGTCAGGTCCGATCATATGAAAACCTCTGGGACCTTGTTTTCAGTTCTCCGAATTCAGGGTTGGGCCCAAAACAGAAGAGACACGCTTGCATATGTATATATTATATGATTCATATATTTATTTGTAATAAATTTTGTAATTATTGGAGAATGGGCTTCGTCCCCAATTACCCCGAGGTTATAAAATACCTTGGGGTAGTGTGGATACAATTATTATTATGAATGGAGGGGTTTATACCCCAATTACCCCAAGGAAGAAGAAGAAAAAATACAATTCTATAATTCATAATTTGATTTTGCTATATTAAACTTCTGTATGCATTTATTATTAATTTAGGTATTATAAATTTAAAAAATACAGCTTCTACATATTTTACGTCGTGGCAAGATATCCCATTTTTGAGTTATATTGTGAATTATGAAAATTATCAGTAAATCTCACTAAGTCAGTGTTGGTTTTCGGCAAAGGAGGGCACACTGCTGTTTCAGAAAAGTGGTTTTTTATGGGATTGGATTGAGGTACGTAAGGACTGTCTCGGTGTCATCCTAACATACAAGCTTGTGAATGTAATTTATTAGCGTGAATTGAGGAACTATCCTCAAGGAACATTGAGCACTCTGGGGTAGTGTGAGTGCTTACCAAATTACCATGTTTTTATCTTGTTTCTCTTTTTATTTGTATTATTTTATCCACAACTGATGAGGCCCTAAAAAATCCTAGAATCACCAAACATCACCCAATTAATTAAACTTTACTACACCATAAATTTCTTATTGTTTATTTCTGGTTGATCTAACTGATGGTACTGAGAAAAATTGTTTGTGCCAGTACCAGGAATATATTAGACAGAACAAAAGACTTGTATACCAAAGGAGTAAATTAAACACATTGGCTTTTGTTTTGTTTTCTTTCAGCAGGCTAAGACTGGAATTTTTTATTGTAAAAGAATACAAATAACACTTGATCAGTAACAAAAACTTGGAAATAGAAAAGTAACAGGGAGGGAACATTAAGTCTATAAACAATTGTTTATATTTTTTGAATGTTTTCAAGGAAAATTGTTCATTATTTGTTATTATGTATATTACCTCAAATTTTTCATAGAAAAATTCATGTGTCAATAGTCTCGCTAACAAAATACATTTTATACAGATCAGCTATTTACAGATCACAATACATAATGTATCACGTTATAATTATTTTATGAAATATGACCTTTCACACAAATCATTCCTAACATATTTCTCCATCCTCTTTCACTCTCATCAAATGAGAAAATAAGTATAGAATGTTAAATAATTTTGGAAGGAAATTATAAAATCTATCATGGAAACTTTGAATCTAAACTGTACAAATAATAAATTAACACTTGTGTTCTTAAATAAAGTAATTCAATTAAATATTCTATAATTATCTTTTTTATCTCTCATATACAAATTGAAAATCAGGAATTGAAACCATAATTTATCACATTGATATTTATCTATTATCTATGAAAGCCATTAAAAAAACAAAAAAAAACAAGTAAGCTTATTTTATTTAAATTTACCAGAAATAATACCTCCTTTATTTTAGTACTCAGTAATAGTTTATTCAAATGAAAAAATAAAACTGAACAAAAAAATGGATAAAAATTAATTCATTTTTAAAAATTCGTTTGTAGAAATACTTGCATTAACAGCAAAACTAAAAAAAAGTTTACATTTAAATTTCAACAATTAATACTTAAATAATTTATTAGTCTTTTTCTTTTCAAATGGGTGGTATTAGGAATATTAGTCCAAAATCATAATTTCTTATAAAATAATTTTTGTTTTAAAAAAATCTTGTCTTTGTTCATGTATTGCCAATTTACTTTTTCTAAGGCACGGTGTAAAAGTTAACAAAGCCTCAAGAATTTTGGACAAACAATCACATGTTTCACTATGATAGCTTTATACATATTGTTGCATATTGATTTGAGGTAATTACAAAGATTGTGTTACATTGGTTAATGTGCTATTGACGGCTGCAAGAGTTGCGTTGATTAATCCTAACATTGAATCTATAGCATTATGTGTACTGTTTGCAAAAGTTGCAACAGTTTCATTCAAACCGGATGCTAAAACAGGTTCCGGTTTTAAGTACAGCATTGCAATTTCTTCTATGCTCGTGTAAGAGCCAAAGACAAGAGCCAGTAGTCCGAATATGAGAACAAAGATGTTTTTCCAAAGGATCCACCTGCCAGGTCCTACACCTTTTTCCCAAAATGTGACTATCTCAATAACCGCTGGGATAAGAAGGCCAAGGAGTGAAAAGCAAAAAGCTCCAAGAAGTCCGAGGAACGGTCCAATTGTTGGAACTGCTACTGCCAGTAAAACTGAAATAAAAATTGTATTTAAAAAATTAAAAATAAAATAATTGCATTTAAAAAACCAAATAATGTAAAAACAAAAGGTCATAAAAGTTGGATTTATTCATACTAAACAGTCCAGAGTCGTTCTTGCTGCCTACCCAAATTTGTCTCAATTGCTAATGACAACAAGAACAGCTTTGCAATTAACGCGTGCTAATTAATAAACAATCACGGATCTGAGTAGAGACTCAACTACATGCATTCCCATTGAATGCTGAGCTACATTGGCTTTTTCTCAAAAGTTTGGTGTGACAGTCATGTTTGATCTATTGTGGAAATAGAATTCAGAACTAACTTTACCCATGACAGTCGTCAAGAGGTTACTTCCAATTCAACTCAATGATGCGCCATCTCTCTTTTATTTTTTTCCTTTTTAGTCTTAGTGAAGTGCCAGTCCTAATTGCCATGTTTGCCTTTCACTTTCAACTCACCTAAAGTGTTCAGAATTGTAGACAGACAAACAACCAATGCTTTATCAAAAAAAGTCTGCAGAGAAACCCAGAGCAGGCAAAATCTAGCAAGTCTTCAATTCAATCTTCAAGCTAAGTACCAAGAACTTAGCTCGGACTTAAAAGAAATACAGAAAGTTTGTCCTTGGTTGCAAGAATTTAAGACTGGTCATCCAGTACTACTCTCCTAACATGATTCCAGCCATCCTTAGAGCTTTTCTTAAGTATATTTCAAGAGGGTGTGATCAAATGGTAATGTCTCTACGACTACATGGCGCACTACAGTGGTCAGAAAGATGGTCTCCATCAGTTGTGACCAGCTCCTGGGCCTTCTTGACTATCATCTTGACCATCCATATGCCGTTCAATGACAAGCCATGAGGTTGTATCACGGGGTAGTAATTTTCTGCACATCTTGTTTGCACAGGCTGACTCCTTTGATAAGAGAGGAAAAACCACTCCCAAAGCCATCTTTCATCATCACACTATCAGCCCCTGCACACCAACCCCCTACTACCAACCACACAATGGTGATAACAGGCCATTATCTATTAGAATTGCATCAATGAAAAGATGACTTGGGCCAAGAACGTTGCCACAAAACAAGAGTAAGAAGTTAAACTTTTAAAAAGCCTTAATTGAAATTAGTTTTACATAAAAAATATAGTGTACATATATTGAATGAATAGTGGAAGATACATACCAGTAGTTGTAGTAAGGATGGTTCGGACCAAATATTCATATACGGTTTTGTTCATTTTGCTCTTATCTTTCACGGCATCCCAGACGATCTCAAGGCAAACAAAATACTGAAGACCATAAGTACAAAATACGGCTAAGGCAACAAGAATCTTCACAGCCTGTGCAGGTCTAAAATGCGCAAATTTTTATATAAGCTAATTATGTATTTTATTGTTGTTAACAAAAATCAGATTTACATTTCTTCATTTGGAAGGCTAAGAGTGATTGAGGCATCAACGTCATCAGGGTACTTCAAATAACCCAAGAAGCCAAGCAAGATGTAGACCATGGTCACTCCTCCCATTCCTCTGTTGAGTACTCCACAAATTCCAATAAAATGTTGAGGCGTTTTCATGTTATTTTCCAAAGGCATGACCTAATTTTTAGATTTTGGGTCATAAAAAATAATAATAATGAAAAGGGACTGAAACTTACCACTCCGATGGCTTCCATGGCAAATATTGTAATTGAGAAAAACTGAGGTAAATTTTTCCAATCTCCTACTTGAGGCAAATCCCAAGGGGAGCCTAAAGTCCCTGGGACGACCAAATAATAGAATGTTATTCCCAATCCGACTGCCATAAAAAGATTAGCCACCATGGAAACGGGAGCAAGGTATTTCAAGTTTGGAATGTACGTCAGCAAAATAAGTGGTATTAGAAGGGAGATTATGCACAATCTTTGATTTATTGGCTCAGTTGCATAGTTGTCATACACCTAGAAAAAATACAATATAGCAATAATATTTTTCTTTATACTCCATATTTATACTTTCAAGATTTTTCAGCATACCTGTCTGAAATTTTCAGAAATTATGACAGTGTAAACACTGCATGTGCCAAAGTATGCTGTAAACAATCCAGCAATGATTGTCATTCTAAAAAAAATAATAATAAAAATAAAAAAAATTAAAAATAGATTTTACACTTCATTTGTACTTCTTTTTTTTAAAATTTGGTTATTATTACTTTACCTAGCTAATTTGGAGTAGCGCCTACCCCACGCAGGTCCGTTTGCAAAGGCCACTTCGCCCACATCAGGAAAACTCATTGCAGTCACTCTAGTCCGTCTGTACAGTTCGTGGGCACATTTGACCTACAAGTGGACAACGTTTAATGAACGCAATTAAAAAAAACCTCTTAACTATCACAGACTGATATTCAGACTGAGAACAACATACCAGAATGTAGGCACAGTGTGTACAGATTATGGCGACAACAACTGTCAAGATTATCGCTAACGACATCCCTGCATTTTTGAAAGCGTACGGCATCGCTAGAATTCCTGTGCCTAACGAAGCTTTGAGCAAATGTGTAAGAGTGTCACAATCACTGAAAAACAAGGAAAAACAGGTTTAAACACAAAATATTTGTGAATATTGAAACAAATAGTGAACGAGAAAAGTGCAATTAGGAGGACAAATTAAGATGAAAAATAATTTTAATAAAGCATCGATGATGAGGGAGCCCAATTGTGGTGAAATAGTAGACAAAAAATCAATTTGGCAACAAGTGGCCCACTATGTTTGCATTATTGATTTGATCATCTTACTTTAAGAGAAATAAAATGACAAATAAGGAGCAAATAAGTGTCTTTTAATTTCTAAAAACACTCACGTTGTTGGATGCTCAACTTTTCTTTCTTTGAATGGATCCCAGTAAGCAGCTTTGGCATCATGATTATTTAAATGATTTCCCTCCTTTGAAACAATGTTAATTTTGTACCTGGAAACAGGAGAAAACATATTGAGAGAAATAGCGACAAATTATTTTTATTATTTAAGTTTTTGGGTTGGCAACCTACATTGGTAATCGTCAGCCTTCTCTTCCTTAGCTTTGAATTTCGATTTTTATCTTTCTCATGTTTTAAACCTACTAATTTCTTTTACTGATTCTCCAGTCAAGTTATAATGTTTTATAATATAACAGTAACCAACTCTCTCTTTTTTTAAAGCTAAGCTCTCTTTTCCTATTGCCAGAATCTCTATTCCTCAAGGCCTTGTCAATTGTTGAAAAAATAACACAAATAATAAACACAGATTCCCAGAAACAAGATAACAACATGATAGTCTGATGTCTGATGTTAGCATTCACACTACCTCAGGAACTTGATATTCCTCAGGGTAATTGGGGAAAGCCCCTTCATTCACTCTAATAAATTACCTTCACACATTTATTCACACTACCCCAGAATAACTAGATATTTCTGTGAATTGGGAGATGAGCATTCATGCAAATAAATAAATTCGTTCAATAAATAAGATATCTAAATAACATGTAAATACATGAAGGTTTAAAGGTTTATACACACTGGTTGGTGGTTTATTGGTTGTTACATTCAGTAAGGCACAAATCCTGCAACTTTTAGGTTTTTTATTTCATTTTGTCTTTTTCAATATTTAATGCACTTGCTGTTAAGTAATCTGTTATACTTTATATGATTTTGAGTATTTAATAATGGGAAAATTCAACATAAATGGTCACTTAGATGAACTTTTGTGAGCGTGTGTGTGTTTTAATTGTGGGAAATGTATTTTGTTCAGGTGTAAGAGGTGATGAACATATAGCTTGATCATCACTGTTTATTTGCAACAAGTCTAACAAAATGCCGAAAACATGTCTGACAGTCCAAAACAAGAATAACCAACAAGATTTCGTTGAGATATTTTGCGTTAAGCCTCCCAGGACAATTAAGTTTGTTAATGATTACTCATTTATATAAGCTCAAATCTGCACATTGCTATAACCGGCAGACCTCAAGACTCACTCGCGTGTTGTTGGCAGTCTGGGGTCAGACGTCTTATCCATCTAGTCATCGAGGTTGGGCTCCAGGGTCTATCAACAACTAGGTCATTTCTGCCCCTAACTTAATCAGTCTCCCATTCAAACTTTTACTCACTCTTAAATACTTATTTTCTATTTACATGGCATTCACTTAGTTTAGGTTGGTGACTTGATCCCCATCACTCTACACTTATTATATAACTAATCTAATTAAGGGTCAATGAGGTCTCAATAGTCTGCCATCGGCCCTCCCACATTACACATTCACGCTAATAAATACATTCACTCTCAACACACGCTACGAGCACAAAGCTATCAGTGATATAAACAATAAAAACAACTCTGCTTCCTTCTAGAATCGGAAAAGAGGACCCCAGATTCTCGCTGCAGTAGTCAAGTGTCATGTTGGGTAGCATTCCTAAATGTTTTTATTTTTTAATATGAGCGTTCTATTTAATTTTACTTTTTTATTTTTAAATGTCGTGCCGACAAAATTGGAAAAAGGTCCAAACGGGGATTTTGTTTAATTTCTGTCCTGATCATTCTCAAAGTGTTTAAATATATTGCCGATTTTTGTAATCACTGTCGTGAAACACTTATCAGAGGAGACGTCGGCCTTTGGGATGCTTTTTTTTGTTTTTTATTTGTTAGGATCAACGGCCAAATCGATTAAAACGTACCGGACATGTAGCAGCCACGCTTCAAAACGCTATCAGCCTCAAAAAGTATCGTTTAGTAATTTTTTACAAATTTAAAAAATTAATCAATGATGGTCAATAATGATCCTCTCATTTACACAACTCGCCTTGTAGTTTGTAAATATGTCGCTTTTCCTGGGAAAAAAATATCAGGATGCTTCGCACATGATTAAGTCCTTTGTATTAAGGATAACATCCGTTTTGTTCATTGATAAAACATAATGGGAATATTAATTTACTTAAGAATTCCTTTATGTATAATTGTATATATTAGGGCGTACATTTTGTCCTTGCGGTACACTGATTAATTCAAAATTTATTCCGGCGTTTTCTAGGAGTTGTTTTATAAAGTCAAGTAACTTTGTTTCCCCTAAAAAACTGTCACAATTTTCGACTTCTACGACCTTTGCCAGTGTCTTCAATTGATATTTCTGTCTTATTTGTGTAGGCATTTATCTTGTGGGGAAGGACAAAAACAAACTTTGAAATTGTTGTTTTTCTAATAACTCAAGTTATAGTTCATAGCTTCGGCGTTATTCCTATCCTTTTGAAAGCTTTTTATAAAACTACTTAAATAACACATCTTATGGTTTTTTTTGTGTGTATTTGTTACTATCTACCCAATATAAGCTATAATTTCATGATATAGCAAAAGGCCTTTTTGAAATATTTGCTGTAATGAGACGGTAGTTCTTGGAAACGGGTTAGGCCTTTAAAGTTAAGTCTTCTCATGCCTTGAGAGTGTACAATACCCTAATAATTACATGGGAACAATACAAATATATAAAAACTTAATGAACTGTTGATATATCGTTATTAAAAATTAGACATTTCATGGGATAAATGGTGATTTAAGATCGGTTCGCATGGTAAAATGTCGCTTTTCATCATGGAAATATAAAGTGTGCATAGACGTGCATACACCGCTGAACGGTACAAATGAAATTGAAATACAAATGAAATACACGGTACAATGGCTGGGCCAAGGTCGGCTTGTACTGCCGTTTAACTGTTGAAACCAATAAAAATTGCCTGCCATTTTTTTTTGTTTTTTTAGTCGTTTGCAGGCTGCGAAGGGAAAGCCTCCCCTGACCCACCGCATTTCCAGACCTTGCTCCTTCAGGCTAAAACCATTTCCGGGCGGTCTGAATAATGTAAAGAGGGTCTTGATGTAACCTGGAGCACGAATTGTCGGACCGAAAGGTCTACCAAAAGTCCAATTTTGAACCTTACAATCTGTTCCTTTCTTTATGATCTTGATTTTTAACAATTACTTTATAACTTAATTAATTAATTTATAACTTAAGGGGACGGCCAGGTTGGTGTGTCACAGATTTAACCAAACTGTTTTTGGTGATTCTACACTCCAAAATATCGGACACATATCCGCCACTTGTGAATACGCCCTGGTTTCGCCAAAAGTGTTTGAAAGTTGAATTTTTTAAAATAATTTTATTTCGCCGTTCTACTTACTAAAATCAGCTACGTGAATATTTCGTTTTACGGCAGGTTGTATGCAGATTGCAATAAAAATATAGTAAATGCTATTAATTTTTTTATATTTTTCAAGTAAACTAGGTCATATTTTTTTTCGTGTAACCAATATGAAATTTCGTTTTAGTACCTCTAGAGACTCCTAAATATAGATTTGTGTCTTTATTTAAATTTACTGATTTTTCCTATTTTTACGAAGTCGTTTTCGGAATATCTGATTAAAACGGCTAAAAAGATTTTAATGTCAAACATGCCATTTGAAAGAAGAGAAACTTAGCTTTTTAATGACGTATGCTATATATATAAAAATACATAATATAAGAAAATATTTTTGTCAGAAATTAACCTCATTTTTAAATGGAAATATAGTCCAATTTTAACGCTTGATATCGTGTTTGTTTCGAATAATTTAACGAACATTCTGTAAACAAAGTAGGTCAAAAAATGGTCAAAACTCGGATTTGACCTCATTGTCTTGATTCTAGCGTTATACAACCCTTAGATACCTACTTCGCGGAAATCGGTGTGTGTTATGAGAAATTTTTTGGGAGTTATTTACGACGACTGACCTTCCTAGTGCAAGTTCTATCATTTTTCTCTAAATCTAATGGACCCGTTTTCATGGTTGATAATTGTTTTTAAAGGAATTGTCAAATGCATTTTACAACTGTATCGAACTGTCGATCGGATTATTATTCCTACATAAAAAATGAGGTTAATTTCTGACAAAAATATTTTCTTGTTTTATGTATTTTATTATAGACATCTTTTATATATTTTTATGACACAAACGTCGTTAAAAGCTACATTTGTCTGTTTTTAAATGGTATGCTTGACGTTAAAATCTTTTTAGCAGTTTTTGAATTATAGCTGTTTCAACCAGATATTCCGAGAAGATTTTCTTAAAAATCTGAAAAAAATTCGCTATCGAAAAATCTATACATTTAAATTCAAACAAAAATTTATAGTAGGAGTCACTAGAGGTGGTAAAATGAAATATAATATTAGTTTTACGAAAAAAATGTTATGACCTAGTTTACTTGAAAAATATTTGGTTTTTATAATAGAAATTTTTTGGTTATTCATTAACTTTGATAGCTTTTACTATATTTTTATTGCAATGTATATTAAAAATGCTTTAAAATGATATTGGCTTTTACTATATTTTTATTGCAATCTACATTTAAAAAAATGCTTTAAAATAATTATTCACATAGTTGATTTGAGTAATTAGAACGGCGAAATAAAAATACTAAAAAACGAACAATTTTAATTTTCAGAGAGTGAGTGAGGGAGGGAGGGAGGGAGGGAGGGAGGGAGAGGGAGAGAGAGAGNAATAATAAAACGAAAATGATCAGAAAAGGCCAAATACACAATAAGTATTTTAACTGTTATTTTACTACAAAACATAATTCTAGCACTGTGGCTTTTATCTTATTTGATTGAGATTTATAATTCTATGTTCTAAATCCTTTTTATTTCTACACTGAAATATATTTTTTTACTTACTTTCCACCGTCCTTCAAGTTGGATCCGTCCTGCGGGAGGAAGGTCTCCAGCTCGGTCATATTTACCGTCCCGTTAGAAGTCTGAAATTAAGCAAAAGGAAACAAATTATATCAATTTTTGACAAAAAGTAGAGGCAGATGACCGTTATTTCCAAATCGTAAAAGCCCAATTCCTCTGCGGAATATTCAAATTGAAACTTCAATTATTGGAGGAAATGATTTGAATGCCGCGTTCAGTAAATGATTTAGAGTGAGAAATTGTCAAAATATGAATAATGGAAATGGTTGACTACGTACCATATTTTGCCGTTTATGACGTAGAAATTCTTTAAATTGGTCTGTTGTCTTCTAGCCTGCTTTCAGAGAGGATTGAACCCTGCGAAACACAAAAAAGAACGTGTTTTCAATGCAAATTTTATGGAGAAAACAGAGATATTATAATGACCATGTTATTACAAGGTGTCATGAATTGCAATTGTTAGTAGCTGAATAGTGTAAAATTCAACCTTGGGTAGGCGTTTATTTGGAAAAACATTACCTAGCATTACCAAGGGAGAAACAATTCATGAAATATGACATCGTTTCAATTATTTTTGAAAAAAGTTACATGCTATACATTTAGTATTTGTTTTCACGTTTTTAGTATATTTTGTATGCTCCGTATAACCAACTGCATATTCTTCATAATAATTGCACATTATTTAAGGGTAAACATTCAATTTATGTTAAAATTACATAATGCGTGTAAACTCGTACGATTCATACTTGCACATGGCACAGTTTCATAAAATATGTAATAATAATATAATGAACATGCAAGACAAACAAGTCCCCTTGTATATAGGACAGTCGTCAGTTATAGAACTCAGTGTATGGGGGCATCAGTACTACGAGGTTTTGGAAAAATTCCTGAAAATACTGAAGTATCCGAACCACCTTATAATAAAAAAACGACTGGTGGTTCATGCAGTGTTATTTATTTTTTTAAACAAATGTATCATTGTGACTTTTCAAAGCTTTGAAAAACGAGATTTCAGAAAAACAATGTTTGGAAATAGTTTTTTCACTTAGTTGTACCAAATTAAAATTAACGTTGATTTCTGAGACAAAAAACCCTTTCAAAAATCTACATTGATGATAATTTTGCCATTTGAAATAGTTAAGCCCCTATTCGTATCGCATTATTCTGGAGAGTTAGATCATGAGACTATACAATAAACGAAAGTTTACGCATCTCAAGGTTTTTACCAAAAAAGTCCCAATAAAAAAAAATATATTCAGGAGGTAATTTGTATAATTATAGTTAAATCCATTCTGTATACAAGGAGAAGTTAGGAAATGCTAATATAGGTTGAAAAAATTAGATCTTGGATACCAGGACAGAAAAGAAAGTATTTGTTTTCCATACATCCCTAAGAGAGAGAAGTGGGCGAACTCCAGAGGTGCGAGGTAAACTCATTAAAGATCCCTCATGAAAACCGGCAAACATATTGATGCAGTTAGACAGATAAAACTAATGGGAGTGATAGGGCTGTGTACCGTCACTGGCGTATTAGAACAAAACACCTATGAAACATGCGTATATTATTGATGACCTCATGGTTTAGATTATGCAATGAGAAAGTAACTACCACTCACATATTCGAATACGAAGCAACCGCTCAATGTATGGAACCCGGGAAAAAGAATCGCAGCAACGATCTAATACAGTAAAACGTCCGTTATCCGGGTTAATATGTAGCTAACGGGGCAAAAATTGATGAAACAATTTTTAATCTTCAAAAAATCGTAAAATTTTAACAAAAGGTCGAATCGAAAAACGATCTAAACAATAACGCTGTCGAATTCTTATACACTTGATGAATATGTATAAAGCCAATTTATATATATATTCTATTAAGACGATAACCTAGTCGTGTGGCGAAACTCAAGAATTCCTGATATACTGTTAAGGCTCCACCCCTCCAACAACACTAAAATTATGTATGTACAACCTACGGCTGGGAGGCTGGCAAGGCGTTTCTTTGATTCATGCCAATAAAACATTATTATATAGAGTAAAAATCACGCATTCACTATACTACGAGTGTCTATTTGAATAACCTACCTGTAAATGACATTTCTTCTTAAATAAATAGATTAAAAGTAAAATTCAAGTAAATCCTTTCATACAGGATGTCTTAACGTTCAACTGCCGTTCAACAAATAGATTATTTAAAGCACTTTATTAATAAACATTTCCCGAAAAAATTTTCAAGGCAACATTTTTTTTTAAACATAACAATATTTTAATTATTAGAACCGAAAACTATCAATATTTCCCAAAAGAAAAACTTGCAAATTCGTAGTCCTCGCAAATTTAGAGTTTCTTCGTATTGTTTAAAATAATGTCATTTTGTTTGAAAAGTTGTGGGTAAAGACCAACAGCCAGAGCATTATTTTCAACTAATTATTTAGGAATGAATTTTTAAAAATAAGAGCAGGGTAAAAACCACATTCAAAACGATCATAAATAAAGCAATAAAACCAAATTAAGAGCAAGTTTGTCTTTTTTAAAGATGTATGTATAATCCAATAACAATCATTCAGCGATTATCTTAAAACTTGCTCTTGCATCCTCCAAGGCCCTTCGTATTACACGAATATGTTTTTTTAAATATATTTTTTTTAATAGTCAACACAGTTATCTTTTCAATCCAACCTTAAACAGGACGTAATTCACGCGATTTACCTGGGTTAAGAGGATCCCCAGGGCGACGAAGAAGGTCTCGCATTTGCTCATCTATCATTACTTACTACATATGTATCATACTAGTTTTATGAGTGATATGTACAGTAACTCTTATCGGCTGAAATTAAAAAAATCACCAGAAGGAAATGTGCGATTTATCTGCTTTTAATGGAACGCAAACTATGTTTTTCTTTCGGTCGTAGAACTATCCGCAATCAACCATTCAATTCTTTTTTTCTTAGCGATCAAGAAAAAAAAATCTTTATAATTTCACAAGGTCTGTGTCAGTACTCTTATAACGGTTGTTTCATGAAGTTGGAATCTTGAAAGTGATCATTCACCGTGAAATGATGTCTGTGCGGTTCAATGGAAGTGATTATTTCATTACATCGGACCGAATCTTTTATTAGACAATATTAATTGTTAACTAAATTTAGATTGTCATAATCAATTTTGGTCATTCCAAATGGTTATTTCCACACCAAAATCTAAAAAACATTTGAAAAGTATCTTTTTTTTCGACTTTTGATATTTCCTTAGTTTTATAAAGGTTTTGTGGATAATTCCCTAATTTCGTGGTCCGCTTGACCAATTAAATCATTACAATTAATTAAGGTTTTTAGTTGAGATGAAAAAAGTTAATGGCACGAGCGGGATTCGAACCCACGATCTTCGGCTAGATACGCCGCTGCTCTATCACTTGAGCTATCGTGACCTCGATCCACTCGGACATCAACTTCCTATCTCAACCCCACCTTATGAGTTCTCCCTCCTTTTTGCCATTTTTCAAACCGATTACACGACATTTGAAAAATGGCAAAAAGGAGGGAAAACTCATAAGGTGGGGTTGAGATAGGAAGTTGATGGCCATGTGGATCGAGGTCACGATAGCTCAAGTGATAGAGCAGCGGCGTATCTAGCCGAAGATCGTGGGTTCGAATTCCGCTCGTGCCATTAACTTTTTTTCATCTCAACTAAAAATCTTAATTAATTGTTTTGTGGATATTTTGACCAAATTTTAAGAAGATTTGAAGTTAAAACCAAAATTTAATTAATTTGAAGTTAAAAGGAATTTTCACATTTGTTCAATAATAATTTGTCATTTTTGTTAACTATTTTAGTTGATATTATATTCTATAATAAAAATATCCATTCAATAAACTGCCATGATAATATAAGATTAAAAACAAAATAAGTCCAAAAATATAATTTGTCACATCCTTATAATTATGCTGTACTGAGAGGCAAAAACAAAGGCCCCCCTTAACATTTTAAATTACCTCTTAGACAATCCTCCACTGATTATCTTATAACAATATTTGGTTCGTTTTAAAGGATTAAAGATAAATAAACCACAGATAAAATCTCCCACTTGTGTTTACAATTGGATTTTGTAAATAAATCTTTGAATAGTCAATCTCTTCTTTGTTGGTTTTTCTCTAAAGCTTCTTTCAAACGTTCTGATGGTTTGATTTCTTGTTGAAATTTGTTTGACTGCTAGTTTTAAAGGAGACAGATTCGGCTAGAATCGTAACATTGTTGGAAGATGGAAGAAGTCAAGCCAGGGTGCTTAACATTCCCAGAACACCTGTCCGAAGGGTCTTTAGTCGCTAGCAAGGTACTGGAGGTTATTCAAGAAGGCATGGATCAGGTCGCCATCGTCTCACATCTCAGAGAGATGATGGTTTTATTGTTTCAATATGCTCAGTAATCGACATTCTATCGCTGTTGAGATCAAGCAACTACTTCAACAAGTTAGAAATATTAATGAGCGTTTATGCATTGCAAGGCGAAGAATTTTAGAAGCTGAATACGTGCGAGAAGACCTGCCACTTGTCCAGACAAGGCACAGAACAGCTCGGTTAAGATTTGAAAGAAATAACATCAATTGATCTGGAGAGCGATATATCCCCGCAACATTTTCACTCCGGAGAGCTAAGGAGATGGTGGAGTTTTTGGTTTGGGTAGGTATTTCTATGGGAGGTCTCACAAACTTGATCTTCATCAATGGTATATACTTTAAAGATGTTTTATCAGAAGAAGTTGTTTCTTATATGCCACTAATTGCTGATGGTTTTATTTTTATGCAAGACAATGCTAGGCCACACACACACAGCAGTCGTTGGTGACTTCTTGAAACGGTCTTCAATTCAATGCTTGGAGTTGCCAGCATGTAGTCGTGCCTTAAACCCTTTAGAACACCTTTGAGACGAGGTGTCAGATAGGGTAAAAAGTCGCCCAGTGATGTCAAAGAACTTTCTTCTAGTCAAAGATTTATCATTGAGTACAGTTTGTATTTTCTTACCTTTTGAGCAACAAAGTATGCAAATAAGTTACAATATTCCATTTTCTGTCGAAAAACGCTAATTTATGTTAAGGATTAATTTACCAGGGGATTTTTCAGATTTGCGAGGTGATGCCAGATGTTTATTCGTCCCAGCCTGAGTAATATGACTATGACTATTTTTAACTTTTAACTCCTCTTTAAAACAGAGGGTGGACCAAGTTGCAAACTGTACTGCCAATATCTAAACTATTGACGATTGGAGTCAAACTCGATCAGACAATTGGTTAAAAGTAAATCCTCGGTTCAATGTATAGGATCATCACAAAACTAACGGCAAAAGTACTGAAGCTAAGACGAGTTAAGACTAGAATGGTGACTGGAACTAAATAGAGATTGCTTTATGCAAGATTTCCTCTACCTTTTTTAAAATTTCATCTATCAAGTTATTCGTAAAAGAGGTAATATCGAAAAGTTGATTGAGAGACAAGGTTGGAAATAATATACTTATAAAACTATTACTCTATTATAATTATATGTATTATATGCTAATTGTAAAATATGCACCCTTCCCTATGGAAAGAATTGTAAAATTTTAAAGCAATAAAAATGTGATTTGATTTGATCTTAACAAAATGCATTCGAGGTGATTTCAGTTGGAAAACTGATGTTCAGAAAGTTAGATACGGGAAGAGAGAGAGTGGGTGGAGGGAAGGAGGGATATGAAAGAAAAAGGAGAGACAAAAAAACAGACAGAAAGGAAGAGAGAAAGAACGACGTTAAGAAACAGTGAGTGAGTGAGTGAGAGAGAGAGAGAGAGAGAGAGAGAGAGAGAGAGATAAAAAAAGAAAAGAAAAAAGAGAGGAGAAAAAGTGAGTGTGTCAGGGTGTTAAGAGGAAGAAAGAAAGAGAGAGAAAAAAAGAAGCTATAGAAAGAAAGAAAAAGAGAGCGAGATGAGTAAAAAAGAGAGTGAAATGGGTGGGAAAGAGAGAGAGTAAGAAAGAATCAGAATAGAGAGATAGAGGGAGGGAGAGTGGGCGAGAGAGAAAGAACGAGAAAAAATAAAAAAGAGAATGAGAGAGAGCGAGTATGTTGTTTCTATCGTTCGGTCATTTCATCCTCATATTTTAATTATATGATCCAATGATCTTCCTTTCTATTAAAAATTACCCTGTTATTCTATAGATGTTTTGGGTTCGGATCCTGGCATGACCATAGATCATAATGAAAAAAGTATTGTCTGGGGTTCTGTTCCTTCGTGCGCGACCCCAACGGTTAGTTTTATCAAATATTTTTAATTATTATAATTTAAAGTTATATTTTGCATGATTTTATACGTTAATTGTATCATAAATTTATTGTAAATTTATTAAATGTGGGTAATTAGACATTGACAGTCACATTGACATCGAACTTTTGTTCAATACAACTTAAGCGATAAGCAATATTGTTTTCTAATTCATTTTTATTTCTAAATTCAATCTTATTTATTTTTCAAAATTTGTGCATTCGATACCAAAAGTTGATAAGATAAACAATGAACTATTTGTCCATTAAAACAAAGAGAAATGATATGTGCTTATTAGGTTTTAGTCCAATATCACAAATTACGTAGGAAAACACCATGTAAATTGATATAACGAATAAAATATCGTCAGATCAATTCGATAGTACAATTTGTACACAACCTATGACCCTCCTACGTCATTTTATATCCGTATGAGAAAAAATTGCAAATGCTACGCCAATGGAAACGGAAAACCTTTGCGGCCTGTTTATCTAGGCCAAAACTCTCCGTTACGAAACACTGTCTCTGTACAGATTATCACGTGAGAGTTAAATGAAGAATTGTGGATTACAAAAAAATAAATAAATTTCGGACAGTAATATAAAATAAAAATGTGTTCTGTGTTCATTTATTATGTCAGAACATATCTCCAGGAAGAGTGGTGACAGAAAATCTATTGGATTTGTCCAACAGTGGTCTTTGCTCAGTGGTGGGCTTGCAATTTTCGGAGAGACTTTTCGACACAAAATAAACGGGCCTGAGGTTCTAAAATCGCATTTTGCTTGTTTTTTTCTTGGGCTTTTATTTTATTAATATTCATAAATAGCGTTTAAAATTTTATTTTACGTTACAAAACAACAGTGTCCCAAAATTTCTCTCAATAACATTTGGCATTAAAATTAAAATATGTTCAGTACGACGACTTGTGCTATTCACTATGAAATTATTGTGAGGTAATAAATTGTTAGTACCCATTATATAACTGATAGCCGTTTTGGTTGAAGTTTTGAAGGAAGAAAAGTATGATGCAAAAAACAACAAAAATTTCTATTTCGCTTATCAACCACGGCCACACGTGAGATATCTTCAGCGGGACAAGGTGCGTTGATAAAACGCAATAGCTTAAAAATGGAAGTTTATTAAACGAAGATGTTACTCTGCAATTTAATAAGCAACACGATCCACAAAGTAAAGAGACGAGAAAGAGAGAGAGTGAGTGAGAGAGAGGGAGAGAGAGAGAACGTGTGTGTAATCGAATAAGTAAAAATGCAAAAATTGATAAATAATATATACAGGGTGTCAACTTTTTATTGCGCTGACCTATCGCCCTGTGATTTTCACCTCTTTGAGCATATTCTGCATATTCAAAACGCCCTAAAAAAGCTTTTCCGAGACGATGCACGAGTGGAGGCCTTTATGTGTAATTTGCTCCTGATAAACCATTTTTATTTGACAATACCGAGATATACAAGGAAAAAATGTATTTCCAAAACAAGTGGTAATCTTGAAAAATACTGTACATTTTGGTTATTTAATATCGGCAAATATATCAAATTTTATTGTTCCATATGTGTCAACAAATATTTGATTTTTTATTGTGTCTATAATTAAAGATTGCGTATGTTTTATCTATAATTAAAGATGCGGTTACCCCACAAAATAACTCATTTTCTACTTAAATGTGCTACATTTTTATATAAATAATATCAATTCTGATTCAATCAATTCAACTCCATTGAGGCGTAAAGTCTGCTGCCTTTATGCATACTGTGTAAAGTCGTCATTCGAGAATTATATTTTTAAAAAATTTTCGGATTAAACGTGTAAAAAATAACTGATGGAACTTACACCAATATATATATCTTATCCAAAAGAACGATGAACTATTACCAGGGTCATCAAGTGCACTGCTCTGAGGTGTCAATCGGTCGACTTTTCTCGGCCGACTGACAAGACAGACCACGACAAAATTTCTTGAGATAGTTTGTATTATTACGTAAACCTCTTATCAAACGGGTTATTATCTTTTGACCTAACATCTCATTACAATTAGATAAAAGAGTCGTGTATTTTCTCAAATACCGCTAAACAATGCTAAACCATCGGCAAGCAAATTACGCAAACGTTCAATGGTACGCTCAAATTTTCTTATATAAATGTTTGCCATCTCGATTTTTTTCTCGTAAACAGCATTCTTTTGACAAAATTCAGCAATGTTATTCACGTTGAAGTATTTATAGCCTGATAGCAGCAGCTAAATCTAACCGTGATGTTTGCAAGTACCCCTGTGGGTACTTATTTAGGTTAATAATCGATATTAGAAGCAAAGAAAATGAGTTGACTCTAGAATAAAAGAGTTTAAAAGTGACGCCCAGCGTGGCCGATACCAATTTTGTCCATTTTTTAATTGGAGACAGGAGTCCGTGATTCCTACAATTGTCCTTCCACTGGGCGTTAATAATGGATTCTGTTGCACAAGTCCCATTCCTGGAGATAAATTGAATCCCGAGTACATTTTTAAAATAATCGATTTTTCTTTGTCAATCGTCTCCGATCCTTTTTCTTCCTTATTTCGCCACCTTCCTTGGTCAAGGTTGTAAGCAGTGTGAGGCAAGATACAATTTCCATTTTTGAGAATTTCGCCTGTGTCAAGTCAGCGAACAATGAATAGGAAAGTTGTCCATGTCATCACACTGCTTATTACCCTGTCTACCTAAATGAAATTGGCGAAATGATGAAACGCTTATTAAAGGCAATACCAGCGAGAATTAGCAGACGGATCAAAACGTCAAAACGAACAATTACAACAACACACAAACCTAAACAAAATCATCATAAATTAATCATATAAACAGAAAATTTATGTGTATTTTCTTTAATTCGCATACTATCTTAAATTAAATGGAATTTTTTCTTTACAATTTGTGAAGAAATAAAACAGCATTAAAATAGTTCAAAAAGGACTGCTATAAAATAAATAATAAATTGTATACCCTTTTTAATAATTTCTTATTACAGTTTAATTGACAACAATCAAACACTGGATCGCTTCTATCTTTTTCCCCAGTTCGACGACCTTTCATATAATTGATGGTCACACAAATGTGATCTTTTTGCAGACCCTACTTTAATTTGATGCCATCCACCTCTAAAATTCCTACTTTCTATCAATCTAGCAGTGATTGATGAAAGACAATACCAGCGAGAATTAGCAGAAAGATCGGAGACACAAACAAACTGACCATAAATTTCTCTCTTGTGTAAAGTCTCCTTCGATTCACAAACTAGCTTAAATAAAATAAGTTTTTCTTTACAAAGCAGAAATAAATTGATATTTCAACATCCATTACGTTAAAAAGGGCTCAAAAGGAGCTGCTGTAAATTTAATACCCTTTAAAAAAAAGTTTGATTAAAGTTTGACATTAGATATATATAGCTTTTTCCTTCAAACTAACTTTTTGTAAATTTCAAATAAACCTTTTTTTACTCTCAAAATAATCTTTTTTACTTTGAAATTAACCTTTTTATTTTCAAATTATTCTTTTGTTACTACAAATTAACCTTTTTTAATTCAAATTTTATTTTTTTATTAATTTTAATTTAATTTGGTGGTAAAAGTGGTGGCTAGTTCCATTTAGTTAAATAGTGAGCTCTGAAGAGGGACTAGGAGCGTGGCCCGAAATGCATTAACAACTGCATGTTTGTAGTTTAAAAAAAAACGAACCTTTTTTTACTTCAAATTAACCCTTTCTTTGGAGTTAAAAAAAAGGGGAACGGTATGAAATGTAACGTACAATTCCGATATATAGGAGAAATGTTTAACAAATATAAAATAATTAGGTTTTCAGAAGCAACATTAAATTTATTTATTAAATTTATATTAAATTATTTAAATTTATTTTATTTAAAAATTAAATAAAACTAAAATTGGTATAAAATTAAGTATAAAAATAAAGAATTTTTCTTTTAATTTAATATCCAGTGGTGTAAAATTAAATATTAAAACACGTGATTTTACTATTAATTCAAGATTTTTATTAAATATAAAATAATTGGTTTACAAAATAATCATTTTATAATTAACAAATCTCAAGTTAATAGAAGGACCATTTGTTTATATATGCTATTTTAAACTTTTAATTTTAATTGTAAAATATTTTCATGTGGTATTTTAGATAAGATCCGAGTTAATACTTTTAAAAAAATTTCAAATTAAAAGAAGTATCCACTGTTTTTATATCCAATTTTATTTAACTCTTAATTCTAATTGTAAACAATTTTCTAATGTTTTATAATTTTTATACAACAAAATCCCAAATTAAACGAAAACCCCTTATTTTTATATTTAATGAATTTGTAATTTTCATATGATCTAAGAGCCCAATTATTTTAATATAAAATATCTCAAATACACAGGAATTTTACATTGTATGCTTGTAGATATTTCATATTACATCCTAAGTTCTTTTAATGCTTTAAAGAAAAGGTTGTCTTTAAATTAAAAAGTGTTTATTTTAAGTTAAAAATGGTTAATTTGAAATAATAAAGGCTAATTTGAAGTTAATAAGGGCTAATTTGAAGTTAATAAGGGCTAATTTGAAGTTAATAAGGGCTAATTTGAAGTTAATAAGGGCTAATTTGAAGTTTAAAAGGACTAATTTGAAGTTTAAAAGGGTTAAATTAAAATTTAAAAAATATGAAATTTAAAAAACGTTAATTAAAAATGAAAAAAGTCAATTTAAAATTAAAAATGTTTAATTTGGCGGGAAAAATCTATAATTGATGGTCATACAAATGTTCTTTTTTTGCAGGCCCTACTTTCATTTGTAGTCATCCAACACTAAAATACTTTTAACCACCATAATAGCGATGAATAATTATACAAATACGCCAATGGGTAAAGGCTTACGTCTAATAAAATAATTGACAAATAAAGTAAGGAAGAAAGTTCGATTGAACTATTAAGTTTGTACCGTTAAGTCCTTGTACCGATGACCTATCCGATCAAGCAATAATTCCTAACGTGAGCTTTACTCAATGAAAGATTATTTCAAGTCACTTTATATAACGAACTCAGGCTAAAATTGGAATTGAAATTGCACCAGATTTTTAAATCACGATCGAAATTCTCTTCCTCATCGATAGTCTTGTGTTAATTTTGTAATTTTAATTTGGAACAAGGAAACTCCGACCAGTCGCGTTGTCCAAATAATAAAAAACGAGACTGTTTGCCTTATAGATTAAGTCAAATCGTTAACTATCGTGTTATTTCAGTAACCAATTAATTTCTAGAAAAAGATAACGTATTTAAGCGTTATATAAACACTGTAAATTATATATAATGTCTTAATTTAAATAGAAGATATGTTTCCTACAAAATTCTTGATCACTACAGGAGATTTGTTGAAAAATATTTCTTAACGTCCTATTATGTACTATTATGTTATTATTATGCGTTAACCTCTGAATTTTTTCCACGCTAGGAAAACTTTCTAAGCTTTGATTTTCTATCGGCCCAATGGGTTCAAAATGACACCCGAACCATGTAAACGACAATGTAAATATTAATTGGATTCAATTTGCATATTATACTCCGCTTGGATTTCAAGAACAATGGGGCCATTAAAGACTGCTTCGAAACGGAGTCAAAAAGAAATACATTTATTTACCGCCTGCTCGTTTGTCCTGTAAACGTGTCATAGAATATTTACAGAGTCCTAGGGCAAATATTTAATAATTATTACTTACACGTCGGCAATAGACAAAAATGAGAAAAGAAGTCGTCCTGGTCAAGAAAGAATTTATGCGATGCGCGTATTAAGCGAGGCACTCCAATTCGAGTGCAAACGATATAAACCACGTACATCTAACATATTTTAAAAAATTCAAAAATTTTCCGTCCCGACAGGCACTTCAAAATCGATTTTCACCACCTGTTCAACCGGTTGTAATTTACAAGCAGGTATCGTCGGGGTAATTAGAGTCGGATTACTATCATCCTCACGGAATTTTCATTATAGAATACGGACGTCATAGACAAGAAAATGTAACGTCAAATATCTATACACTGAACGATAAAAAAAAGGTTATCTATGTACATTATAAACGCTCCAATTGTATAAAATTCTTTTAATTTATTACGCAAGTGAGATAGATAGATAGATAGATAGATAGAGAGATAGATAGATAGATAGATAGATAGAGAGAGAGAGAGATAGAGAGAGAGAGAGATAGAGAGAGAGAGAGAGATAGAGATAGAGATAAAAGAGAAAAAAGTTATTTTTAAAAAAAACCTTAAATTTAGTTCAGCAACGACCTCTCCTACAATGAGAGAGAGAGAGAGAGAGAGGGGGGGTAAGGGATTGAAAGAGAGACAGTGAGTGAGAAAAAGAAAGAGCGTAAAAGGGAGGCTGGATAAAGAGAGAGATGTCGAAAGACTTAGAGGTCGGGAGAGAGAAAAAGTACGATTGAGAGAGTATAAAGATAAGGGAAAGGGTAAGTAAATGAGAGAGATGGAAACAGAAAAAGTGTGTGAGAAAGAAATAAAGTAAAATGTAAAAAGTAAAATAGATAGAAAAACTTAAGAAATAACACATTGTATATAATCACTTTTAAACTTGATTTCATGTTTATTGTAATCAACTAAATTAGAAGAATAAAGAATGGATGACTAATCTGAATAGTCCAAATTCAGCCGTACGAGAATACAAAGAAATGCGTTTAGGCCTTCTTAGATCAATATATCGATCAACGGCTGTTTTACGGTTTCTCGAAAGCGCCGTCCACGTAATCGGAATATTGACCAGCGCCATCGAGAATACACAGACGAACAGATAGCCCATTAGACGTCTACATAAATATTTTATTACTCCCTCATAATTTATATTGCCAGTTGTGTAAATCGAGCAGGAAAAAGACTTGTCAACGATTTTACAGTTGACCTCTTTTCCATTTACACTATCTATGGTTGCCATATCAGACATCCCATTGACGCTCGATATAATAATTACTACTTGAACGTTAGCCTTCATTTATTTAACGCCGTTTTACAAAAAAAGAAAGGAAATAACAAACTGTCATTAATACTAATCTATCTTTTTTCTTACACAAGTCATTTTAGTTCTTTTTTTTTTTGCACGCACTTACACGTAGACACACTCTCTCTCTCTAACCTTCCGTATCTACTCTGTCTATATATACTTCTTTCATGTATACATATTTATCTATCTTTCTTTACAATTAATCTATCATACCATTTATCTGAAGGTTGACAGTCTGTCTCTCTGTTTCTCTTGTCGCCTCTTTTCGTCTGTCTTTATTTCTCTCCCTCTCCCTCTATGGTTTTTTCTCTGTTTCTCTCTTTCCCTATCTCTATCTCTCTCACCCTCTTACTCTTTCTCACTTTATTTCTGTTCCTCACTCTCTCTCGCTCTAGTCTCTCACTCTCTCTCACCCTCCTTCTGTCTAACTACTCTGTCTATGTATCTTTCCCGTACAATATATATTTACCTATCTTTACAATTAATCTATCAGACCATTTATCTGAAGGTTTTCGGTTTCTCTCTCTCTCTCTCTGTTAAATTATTACTTTATTTTTATCAAAGCGATAAGGCGATGAAAATTATTAATTGAATAATTAATTATAATCTGGCGAATCCAAAAACAAACTCATTAAGTAGAGGGAATCGGACAGGCTCGAGTTTAAAGGTCAGAGTTCGATGACAGTTAAGGTATTTGTAAAGAAAGACAAAAGCAATTTTTCAATGATTACGTGACGGACGAACGGCGGTCTTGTCGCAAAGCCAAATTGCAAAAAGTTAGATAAGACGAATGGCTCCGGGTAGAATAAAAAACGAACTGTCGGGGGCCTTTAATGTCAGATCGTACGGCATAATTATAGGTTTTTATCCCAGTTGAATTTAACAGGTTTGTTTAACAACTTATCGACAAGGGAACTGAAATGCATAAACCGCTCAAGGCTGGTTTGTTTTCAACGGGGGCTGAATTAAAAAAAGAAAGCAACCAACTCTTCGCACCGTGGTTTCGACACTCACTTCCTCAAGTGCTACATTTGAATTATTTATTAGCACCAAAACACCCACAGATACTATTCGCAGGGTGACATTGGCCTTTTTCATTTCATTCGCCGGTTTTGCGAATAAATGGGCAACATTATGCCACGGAAACCCGGAGGAAGAACCGGTTGGACGGTTGGTTACGGTGGTCCTGCTTTTTGCACGATTCTATTGAATACTATGGGTCGACAAACCTGACGACCATCTGGAGACCAACATGTTTATCATACGTAAGTGACAATCTTACCCACGCACCTATTCTATCTCTTCCTTACGATCTTTTTCGCCCTCGCACTCTCTTACTTTTCTCTCTCTCTCTCTCTCTCTCTCTCTCTCTCACACTTGTTTTATTCTATCTTCCTCTTTTTTCTACTTCTCTTGCCCTTTCATTCACTAGTTTTATTCTTTCTTTACCTTTCTCCCTTTCACTTTTTGTTATTTATTTCTCTTTTTTCTACTTATCTTTCCCTTTCTTCCAGCCCTTACTTACCTTACTTTTAATCTTTTGCTCTCTCCTCTCTCTCTCTCTCTTTCTCTCTCCCAACACTCTTACTTTCTCTTTCTCACTCACTTCTTTTATTCTTTCTTCCTCTTCTTTTCTACTTCTCTTTCTCTTTCTTTCACTAGTTTTATTCTTTCTTCCTCTTTCCCTTTCTTCTCTCTCTCCCTTTCTCTCTTTCACTTTCCCTTTCTTCTCTCTCCCTTTCTCTCTTTCACTGTTCCTTTCATCTCTCTTCTATTCTCTTTTTCACTTTTTTGTTATTTATTTCTCTTTTTTCTACTTCTCTTTCCCTTTCTTCCAGCCCTTACTTACCTTACTTTTAATCTTTTGGTCTCTCTTCTCTCTCCTCACTCTTTCTCCCTGTTTCTCACCCCTCTCTCTCACTCTCTCCCTCCCCCCTTTCCTACTATGTTTCTTCAATTCTCTCGATCTCTGTTTTATACTCTCCCCATTCTTTTCCTCTTTCTTTATCTCTCTCTCTTAATTTTCCCCCTCTTAGGACATACAGAGACAAACGACAAGAATGGATTTAACTGTACAAAATCCTCTCAAGAGTACTACTTTAGAAACGATTCAAGTTATCACTGATCAACAAGACTACTTCATAACTTCTTAACACCAGTATAGACGGTCTAGAGGTCTTTGGGTTCAGCCTAACATCAAAGATTTGTGCTAGATTTTAGAATTGCGGCTTCTGCTTTTACGACATGTTAACACTGGATTATGTTGCAACATTATAGCAGGAGTAAACACCTACTCTGTATTAGCACCCAGTGCCCGGGACATACGACATAATCCGTATTGTAACTGCCCAATAAGAACTTCGAAAAATTATCGAACTGAATTAGCAAGGATAGTGTTGTTGTGCAAAAAAAGGTGAATTACACTTAAAAATGTATAACTTGTGTAGTTGCTTCGGACTTAATCACTTATTTTTAGTGACCACGAATAAAATTATTAATAAATAACAAGCATGTTTTTTAAACCAATTTACCCAATTTCTCTCCCCTAAGATTGCAAATTAAAAACATTATGTTCATCACTCAAACTTATTTTCTATTAAGGTGTGGTAAATGATCGTCCAATAAAAATAGATTTCAAAACAAATATCCCCTCCCCATAATGGTACAAACGCAAAACAAAATTATTTCTTTTGCATAAAGGCCAACTGCGCCATAAACGCATAACTCGAACGGATAATAACGAATTTACGCTTATCTGCTGGGGTTGGATAAGACCGAGAGTGACATATGAATTGTGTTCTAACCGGTAATTACGTAAGACAAAGCCAGGAAATGTTTGGCGTGCAAGCGAGGCTAACTAGTCTTTCCAGCTAGTACAATTTCCTTTTAATATCGAATTAAATAAATAAAAAAACGTCTCATTTTTCTCGCTTTCCTGTCAAGAAAACTACACAGTATTGAGTAAAAATATTATTAATATAAACAAATCTATAATTAATTGTAGCCACGATAATTCGATTTTGCTTTGTAAATATTGCAAAACACTCAGAATTTAACGATCCATATTTAATGTATTGCTATTATATTCTATTTATCACATTTAAGTGTACATATCTACTCGCTTTCTATTCATTTCTACCTCGTCACCATTCATTTGTATCATTCTAGGAGTATTTTGTATGTAAATTTGTATATTATTGTGTGACAACCGCCATTTGGATATCAAAATCTTTGGGGAAAAAACCATAATCCGAGGGCTAACTCATTAACACCCACTGATACTGATGAATTTTTTCCTATACTTAAATAGAACTAAACTGTTAGTCAAAACTTCCAGACCGTTTAAAAGTTCATTATGCAAGGGCACTGACCTTCTCTTGCCCATATCGACCTATACAAACAATCCTTTATTAAACCTTCATGCCTACTAAATTTTTGTTTTAAAACCACTAAGTTTTGACTCTAAGTCGCTCAAATTATTAATAGTAAACTATAATTTTTGAAATATTGTGTTTATGAGCTATAAGGAACCTGTAGCTTTTTCAAAGAAATATTAACATTTTTATCATTGTTTACTATTTCCATTTCTGTTAAAATATTCTTTGTGTCTTACAAGATTTTGTTTCATATCCCACATTCCTCTCATAGGTTGGTAGAGACGAGTCTTCTTAAAACTAGCGAGAATGGGCGTACCAGGACGATCGCTTATTATGAATTTTGTTTGTTCATACAGATTCCCCGTGAACAGACGTCAATACTTCAGTAGGTTATCCTGCTTATGCATGTATTAAAGAAATATCATAGTTTTCGTAAACAAATTGACGGCACGAATAACATTTTATGAAATACGGGGGACATTATGTATTAAGTTGTTAAAGGTTGAAGTATCCTGAAAACTGAAATCTCTCTCTCCCCTCTTCTCTTTCTTCCACTCTCACTCCTCCCTCTCTCCTCTCTTTCCTCTCTCTCTCATCACTCCCTTCTCTCCTTCCTCTCTTCTCTTTCTTCCACTCTCTCCTCTCTTTCCTCCCTCTCTCCTCACTCCCTTCTCTCCTTCCTCTCTCTCTCTCTTCTCTTTCTCTTTCACTCTCTCTCTCCTCTCTTCTCTTTCTTCCACTCTCTCCTCTCTTTCCTCCCTCTCTCCTCACTCCCTTCTCTCCTTCCTCTCCCCCTCTCTCTCTATATATATTTTTTTTTTCTTCTTACTCTCTCTCTCCTCCCCTACCTATCTATCTCTCTTTCTTTCTCTCGCTTTCTCTCTCTATCTCTTTTACATGGCCACCCGGAAAATGACGAAGTCCCAATGGAACGTATATATTCATCGACTCGCAGACCAATATACACTATCACCTTTAATTAACAATGATAATATTCGTGCTACTAAAACGACGAGTGTAAATTTTAATTAAAATCACTAATGAATCCCATTAGGTTTTTTTGGTACAATTAATTTTACCGTAGGATTAACATTTTTTTGAGATACGGGATTGATGGACTCAAGTTGTAGAAGGTTGAATTATCGTGAAAAGTAAAATATGTCGAATACAATTGAGAATACATACATTTTAGTACACTTTTACATGTAAGATAACCTCTTGAAGAATTCACGGGACAACCTGTATAAAATTCATTACGATAACAGAACGAATTTTTCGTGTGAAATAAATGATCCAAATGAAAACGTAGTACGAATGAAACCTTCGACAAATAACTTACCCAATATAATTTGAATATAATGTATAAAAGATGAGACCTATAGACTAGGTCAAGAGACTCAAAGAACTCATTAGCGGACAAATTAAAAAAGGTTTAATTACTTACCTACCGTCGACGATATTTCAACGGGATCTTCAACAGTCAAACGTTTTTCCTTATCTTGGGGCTGATTTACATCAAAGATCACGACCCGGAGATGTGAAATCAGCTTATTTTTTGTCAATCCGTGAACCTTCCTAATTACAGACTTCGAGATAAAAGTGGGCCGTGTCGAAATTTGGAAACTTTGCCAGGATCACGAGACCCTTGTAACACGAGGTATTTCGTTTTCGTCAGAAAATAAGAAATTGTAGTGTTTTACCAACGATTTCAGCCAGGAAGCGGTCTTGCCGATCTGAGTGATTTTTTTTCTCATCAGTCGTCACGATCACTCTTTTCACATTATCTAGGATTCAATTTCAGATTCATATTACAGAGACAGGGGTTTAAATGGAAAAAGTCCCCTTATGTCTACGTGTTGAATACATTTCCATTGGCGCCGTTCAAGTACGTTGGCGAAGGATTTTGGTCTTTTTTTGGATTTTATGACGGCTTTTCTGAATAATTTAATCCTGTTAAACTCTCAAAGTGAATTTTTTCACCAATTAAAACTAATTACATCTGTTCAACACTGATCATTACTATTTTAGTGCTATTCAACAATTTATATTTTTGAGAAGATTAAAAATTAATTATTTTTTAGTAGGTAACAAATAACAGAAGATAGTTTTGACTCTTAATTTGATAAAAAATTAATTTTCCGCTGAAAAAGACTTTCCTCTAACTTTTATGAGTGTTAATTACGTAGGGAAACATATTTGAACACCACATTAATTGATATTTAAAAACAGAAATGTTTGGTAAATATCCCTCTCGAGGTTAAAAAATTGCCATAATAATTTCATGAGGTGAAACATTTTGATACGATTCTCCTTTTTCTTGTTGTGCGAGATTAGTTTAGTCAACAAACAACAATCCAAAATCAACACAATTAAATTATCCACCTCATTTAAATCTTTAAAAAAGTGCAAATACCACGATAAAATCTTTGATGAGATCGAGTTTTACCGAATTATAAATAGAATCCAATTTCTTTGATGTGATGAAAGTCAGTGGAACGCCGTACTTCTTCAATCCAATTAATTAAACGGCATGACCATTGTTTAATAGGATATTTATTTTTAACGTACCCGTTGTCCTGTCCAAATGTTTGCACGCCAGGTCGAGAAATTAATTGGTCGTAATATCAACGATAAATTTGTCAAAACAAATTCGCTTAAATTGTTTATAACAAAATTTCGACTATAGGATCAGTAGCTAAAACAACACGGAAGAGAATGTTTGTTCTTTCAATTTGAATTTCATGTTTTCATAAAAGTAAGGTAAATAAACATAAAAGTGATTAACACTTACATGAAATTCCTTTTCCAGTGTACAAACCCTTTAATTATAATAATTACCAGTAAATTGCTAACAAACAACCTTTCCTTTCTAAAATAATCACTGTACTTAAAGTGTTATAATTATTTAAAGTTTAAATCTACTTGTTTAAAGATATTTATGCACAACTACATGCTGTAATTCTAGCTGACATTGCTTAATGGCACGACGAGTACAAAACAAGCATTTTTGTTAACAATAATTACATTTTTTAACTTTCAATTGGTTAATAAAAGTAAAGAATATTTAAATAACGTCTTAGGTGGCGTCGGTGGCCGCAACGGTGTAGGCGTTTACTGTACGGTAAAGGTCACCCGACAACTTACAAATGGGCTTTTCCCTAAGCAACGATATACCGAGGATATGACTTCTCCCTTGCGAACGCTCATTGAAAACAGTTTTAATAATATTTAAATATTTATTTATTACCATCACTGGCAAATTTAATATCTTTCTTCAGTATTTACTACTTTTCTCTCTCTTTCTCTCTCTCTCTCTCTCTCTCTCTCTCTCTCTCTCTCTCTCTCTCTCTCTTTCTATGTTTCTATTGTCCTCTCTTTTATCTCTCTCTATTTCTGTCCTTCTCCCTCTCTGGTTCTCTCTCTTCCTCTGCGTTTCTCTCTTTCCCTATCTCTATATCTCTCTCACTCTTACTCTTTCCCATTTTTTTTCTGTTTCTCTCTCTCTCTTTTTTCCACTCTCTCTCTCTCTCTCTCTCTCTCTCTCTCTCTTACTCACTCTCTTTGCCACTCTCACTGACTCGCTTTTTCGTCTCTCTCTCTCTCTCTCCTCTCTATTTCTTTCCTTTTCTTGCTCGCTCCCTAGCCTTCTCTCAATTTCTATCTATCTCACTTTATCTATCTCTTTCTCATCACCACTCAGTACCTGGCCAAGTTTCAACCCAACATGTTCGTTCACACATTCTCAGACCAACATATAACGTCATCAACTTTAAGAAACATAGTTGATGATATTGTCTTTCGCACTACGAAAACACTTGCGTATAATTTTTTTGTAAAAATCAAAAAAGGAATTTTTACTCAAATTCCTTCCGAACGGCTCAGCTTTTTATCCTTTACATCGCTGTGATAGTGATAATAAATCCAGCGCAAAAATATATATCGTTTTACTGTTACACGTGTTTATTGTGCGTGTTGTAGTGTCATTCATAAAAATTGTGATATCTTTGAAACGATTCCACTGATCTAACTGAAACTTGACAGGAGCTTACAACCTTAAACAACTCATAATGGCAAACTTGGCCTCGGTAAATAAATTAGAATCGGAGATATAAAATGACCTTTTAAGTTCCAAGGTAATTTGGGATATATTTTTATTTTATTATTATTATTAGTAGTAGTAGTACTATTATTTTGTAATATATAAATGTTTATATACAAATTTATCATTTCACACCAGAAAGATCTGTATTAATCACTATACCGTACGAAACAGAAACACAAAAATGTTATGTTTAAATAAACGCTTTTCATGTAGAAAAATTATTTTTAAAAAATCCTATCGAAGAAAATGAAAAATAAATTGCAGGCCTTTCAACCTCTCAACGATATCCCGGAGCGATACATATACTTATTTTATGATAGGTTTAATAATATATTTTTTACTTATAATTTTGCTAAATTGGTTTTCTACTCTAACTTTTTTAAATATGTTCCTGTGCACACATTTCTGATGTGACTGCTATTTTTTAGCTGGATGATTAGCTAACTTTGTTTAGGATCTTGCGTCCAAACGAGCAGAGATTGGGGGACGTAGGCCTAAACGGGTTAACGTCCAGGTCAATATGAGTTAATGCAGGTCAGTCAGTATAGCTGACGCAATTCCGGGACAGACTGGATCATAGAAGGGGGATGCTTTCACGTGCGGCCCCCCTTTTCGTCGAAACGGTTGCTGTTCGGTCACGCGACCGCGCTATTCACAACGGCCTACGATGTTGTAAAGCATTCTAATTTCGGAACCAACGGCGAAGACGATTCCAAAATTGTTCCAGAACGTTTTTTTTTTATGAGTGTCATTCAAATTAGGCTTGTTCGAAGGACCTTGCCAACTGGGACGTCCAATTGTCTCCGTCCTCATCCCACGAGGAAAATATATTTTTAAAAGGCGGCGTCTCCGAAACAAAGCGATGCTTTTATACGAATCAACCTCTTCGACCAAATGGATTTATCTTCTTGACTTTCGTCGTGAAGTTTTGAACACAATGACCGCTAAAGGGAACGTGTCCAAATATAAATTCGACCTCCTGATCGAGACCGACGTCGAGATAAGAACTAAAACCAAAATAAACTTCCAGGTGATATAAAATTATGCCAGATTTGACGGAAAAAATGTTAAAACGTAAATCACAATAATAATAAAAACGCATAACCGACCAGTTGACTTACCTAACTGATAGAAAGTCATCTTGAGCCTTCAACTCTCGAAAGTAAAAATTATCATCTTACTGTATTATGTTAAAATATATAAAGTTTTTATAAATATTTTGATATTAAGTATTTCGACGAAAATGACAGGAATATTGGCCCAATTTTCAGGTGCAGTTAGTTAGTGGCATTTTGTGCTAAAGTCCTGCGAATTTACTTTCTTAACGCATTTTTTAAATTAACCTGTGGTATTATTAAAGTAACACTACAATAATTAAGCGTGGAAAAGGAGAATAAAACGATAGTTGTTTGTTGGTTCGGATCAGACCACGTGTCGACCAATGCGGCCTAGCCTTCGAATGGAAATGTATTTTCGTTCTATAAACATCCAAACAGAGACACTATTATATACATATATTATATAATATATAATGTAGCAATGTGCTCAGATGTTGGCGTACCTTCCGACCGATTCTTTAAATCCTGTCGTACTAGATTAATTGCTCCATAACATTGTTTTCACGTTCTTGGTGAAAATAAAAAATTTAATCTACCAACTTGTAATAACTTATCTTATTTATCTCACTGTAATCCTTATCTTTTATTGAATGCACGTGTTCCTAGTTAAATACTGAAGAGATAAGGGAGGCTTTTGCCTGGAGGATGTGACGATATATCACGTCAGACTTTTTAAATTCAAAATACAAAGTACGCATTGGTGTAGACTGTTTATTTCAAGAAGTAAAGAAACAAATGTCGATTAAATTATAGAAAATGTAAATGGACACACGGATATAATATGTCACTTATTAATAATGTATATAATTTACACTTTAGAATTTAAAGTCAGTGGATATATTGACTAGGATAATTAATTTCTCGGTCAAAAAACATCCGATTGTCACAAATATTAAATTACGCACAATTATACCTAGTCCATTTGCAAATGTAGTTTGATATAGTCATGTATAAGAAATAAATAAAATACAAGACAATTTTATTGCTGTTTCTTTCAAGTGCTGCATAGGACGCTGGACAGTTTAAATTTGACATCAGACTGTCTGAAGAGCCGGTGGCTATTTTTAAATATAAATTAAGGCTATTTTTAAATTATATATAGATGGATTGGTAAGAGGAATTCCACGTTGAGCAGGATCGGTTTTTCTTCGTTTCTTATTATTTTAGAAAAATCCATAAGGAGGTAATATACAAAAAGATTCAAAGAAAAGGAAAAGGTGCGTGAATGGCCGCAGCCGTTTAGGCGGCCCTGCATTCAAACCCGCCGTACTTACAAAAACACCGGCACCCCGAGGGTTTGAAATAACCTCATAGTCAAAATATCCTTATTAAAAAAAAATAATAATAATAAACTTATTTTGGCTCGAAACTTTTAGATCTTATATCCGGCTGTCTCTTTATACGATATTGGAAAACCCTTGGATTGAAACCACGTCGTCAGGTGGTTTAGCAATGTCTAAAGATGGAGGACTTCGATTTTTTAAGATTAGTGGGAACAGAATTACTTATTTAACCAAATTTTTGTGTTAAAGTGAAAAATCCTTCGGAAAAATTCGCCTTAACCATTCGGATTCCGGGGAAAACAACAGATTTAAGCAAACTATTTAGGTCTCCAATTACAGCAGATTCTTTATTGTTAAGATTTATACCCTGACACACTGATGAAACATGCCTCAAAACTGATTCAATAGTGACTCGTTGATTTTTAAGATGATAGGGCAAAAAAGGCGATAATGGGGCAACTACTGACTTTTCCAATTCCAGAAGGTTTCTTCTGTACATTATTGTCAAGATTTATCACTTGTCGGAATATTGAAAGACTTGAAAAATTAAAACCAACGGAAATCCAGATTAATATCCAAGTTTACTGTTTTTACAGTTTACTGGACATAAAAGAGGGTAATAATATAATGCATGCCCTTCTGTTAATAATTTTTTAACATTCAACTGATGCAATACTGGATAATACATGGCCCATAAAGAACCGATGAAAAATAAATCAAACTTTGGTTCCTAATGGCGAAGGACTTCGAATTTTAGGATTCGAGAGAGGTCGAGAATGATCAAACTGTAGAAGTTTTCCAGTTTGATTGTCAAGATTCAGACACTGCTGCAATATTGGAAAATCCAATGAAAATGCTTCAAAAAATGATTCAACAATGGTCTAACCATGATAAACTTCGAGTATGAACATTCTAGTCAAGAAAAGTTTTATTTTACGTAAACAGTTGGCTTCTTATTCGTTATTTTTAAGATTTAACACATGTCGGAATACGGGAAGATGCTTGGAAAATTAAAATCAAAATCCAGGCGAATTTTGGAAACTTGAGCACGAAGGGATTATTTTACCAAACTATTGAGTTTCTCAATTCCAGCCCATCTTTCTCTTCATTTGTTAATATTTATGCACTCCTGCAACACCGATGAAAAATGCCTCACAAAGTGATTCAACAGTGTCTGACCAAGGGAAACCTCGAGTTTTAAAATGAGTTAAAAATCGTAGCACTTGCATCATGAAAACTCAAGAAAAAACGTCGGTTTACCCGTGTCTAATAGTGAAAAATTCTTAAGATTATGGAAAAACTATTTGAGCAAGGTATTGAAAATCCACCCAAAGCAAATACGATTTGTTCATTTCTTATTCAAGAAATGGTCTCAAGTACAAACCTTATCGCCAGTCCTTACATATATTAAAAGAAGTTAAAATAAAGAATTTTTCCGTTAAAATTCACTCAAAATAAATTAATCATACTGAATTTTAAAGTCGAAAAAGTCGTCAGATTTAAATTGTGAAGGATACCGGGCGGGCCGATACGTCCCCAAAAGGTCCGTTCATCTATAAATATATGTCCAAATTACCGTTCACAACAGTTGCGAATGCTAAACCAGTTTACAAATTGAAAATTAGAAAGCGCACAGATGGTATCAACAACGGTCAAAGATGTAATTTACGAAATATCCGGTTTTTTAAACAAGGGGACATTGGACAAAAGGTTTGTTTGTATATTCGTAAAAAAAAGGAAATAATAACTGCATTGTTGTAAAGGCTGAATCATGGATTCTATGCTAAAAGAAATAATCACCATTTTACAGAAAGGACTCTGATCCGGTTTCTCGCGAGTAAAGATAAAAGAATACAATTGATCCTTTTGATTTTTTTTACCTCTAATAGAGACGGTATTTATAGTTTTATTGGAATTTTATAGATTGTAAATTCAACACCTTCCGATTTAATCAACAGACTGACTTATCGGATCGGGTTCTCTAATTATAGATCGACGACTCACAATCATTTTAGTACCTTGTAGTACCGGTGGTACCAAAAAACAATCTTATAAATCCGAATAGCTCGTATTCTTAGATTTTCTTAAAATTTTCAAGTCAAAATTTTAATAATGGTTTACGATTTAGAAATTGAAACACCTTTTCTAATAACAACCAAAGAAAGTACTGTTTCTCTAAAATAACGAACAAAAATAAAAGTGTAATTTAAAATAGTAAAGTGGCGATACGAAATTGGCTTAAAAGGTGTATCCAAGATTGGACAAACTCTACCAGACTTACACATTTTAAATTAAACTCTCACTTCCTCTTAAAAAGCGTAATTTTTATCCCACAAAATTTTAATTGAATACATTTTTTTTGCTTTATACAAAACCTGCTAGAATTGTTACAACATTTTTTAGGAAAAAATTACAGATATTTTATTATTATTATTAATTGTTAAGGGCGTTTTATCGGCTAAGGTCATTTCACGCCCTAACATACAAACCTTCTATCTTAAGTTAGCTATATCCCTTCTGAGCGCTATAAAGCCCTGACTCCAAACATTCACTCATAAACTAATCTATCCTATTGTCATCCAAAATTTTATTTTATCCTTTTAAAATTCTTAATTTGGAAGGTCAAATGTATGCAAAAATCCCATTTTAAATTACATATTTATTTATTCCTGTTTTTGAATTAGAATTTCGAATTTTTATTCCATAATTTAAACATTTCCTATAGTCTTGTGTGACCAATAATACACATATTTTAGTTTTTATTTAAAAGTTTTGTACACCAATTAACGTTAGTTCTATGATTATAGATCAATTTATAGAACCAAAACTAGAGTAGTATAGAAATGAGAGGTTAAATAAATAGGGCAAAAGAAAGCTTTGTTCTAAACAATAAAAAAAAAGTATTATTTCAATAAAATAACTAATAAAAATAGTTGTACAATTTAAAATAGTAAAATTGCCATACCAAAAATTTGCTCACGAATTATTTGGAGCTCGGCATTGGTCTGGATAATAACACAAATTCACTTATCTGCCAAGGTTGCGATTTTAAGCCATCATCACGGCAAAAGAATGTTAAATACATCCACAAATTGGCATAATTAACTTTTTAATAGTTGGTTTCAATTTGTTTGAAAATAGACTCCTCCCAACATTTTCTAGGCTTAAGACTGAGTCAAATATAATTAAGTTCTTAATAGACGCTTTCAAATTTCTTTGAAGATAGCCTTCTAGAATCTGGAAGATAGGTCTCCCAAGAAATTTCCAAGAAATTGGAAAATATCTAATAAAAACTTAATTATATCAATGTATAGACATAGTTAATAATGTTTTGCCCTGATGATGATTTTTAAAATATATCGAAAGCTTGGCAGACAACAATTGAATTTGTTTTTTCGTCCAGATCATACCGAGATGGAGATTTTTCGTGAGTAAAAAAATTGGTTGATTCATCATCACCTTAAATACCAAATTTGTTTAAAAGCATTCTACAATTCCATCTTTTGTTTTAAACCATGAATTTCTCTTTAGATCGTATTTCGTATTTATGCAAATCCGATTGCCAAAATTAAAGATTTTATTGGTTTGTTTTTTATTCAAAAGTTTTGTAATCCAATTAATTCTATATTGTTTCCCTAACGAAAAAATTAAATTAGTATGTAAATGAAAGATCAAATAAATTTGGATCACTTTAGTGAACTACGCTCTAGGGGGGTAAACGTAATAGAAGGGAAAATTTAGCCTTAAAATAATCAACAATCCCATGATGGTTCCTGCCCCTTAAACAAATTGTAAATGTAAAAAACACTACATGAGTACAAACTGGCTAAATTATTTTCAAAATTTATTTTCGCTTACATTCAATCACACCAAGTCAACAAATTTCAAGAGCTTTTTTTGGTACTATAATTAATTTTAATCGATCATTTCTTTATTGTAAAAAGTGGATATAAAAAATTATCACACTTGTAATAAAGTGCTCGGGAAAAATAATATCTGACATAAATTAAGATTTGAATAGATTTTTTTGTTAAATAATAAATAATCAACTTAATTTGGTGGTAAAAATATTTTAAATCTAGAATGTGGGTATTTTATTGACTAAACACGAATTTATTTTTATGCAATATATTGCAGTTGCTTAAGCCTTTCGGGCCAAGTCCCTGCCCCCTGTTCAGAGCTCGCTATTTAGTTAAATTGAATCAAATATCAAAGAAAAATGGGAATGAATTGATCGACGCTGATCACTTTACGGGGTCCGTCTATTTTCGCTTGTTTACGTTTCATTCATGTGTGATGTACGCTGAAGTTGGCGTGAAGCCGAAATGAGTGAATCGTAAACCTGCGAGAATAGACCCAAAAAACTGATAGATTTAAAAGGATTTCCGGTCAGATCTAGCGAAACCTGTGTGCGAGTGCGATCAAGGTGATAAACCGAGAGTAAATGGACCAGATATGATCGATAATGACGACGTACATAGTTTCCCTGATCAAACAGCCTTGTGGGCCAGTTAGAAAAAAACCGCAAGAAAACCACCCACCGAGACGAACCTCGATTTTTTGTTTATCGGACACTTTTCTTCATTATCAACATCAAACCTGATAGTCGGAATTGGAAAACTTTTAACATGCCAAATAGTATCGGATCTTGATTTTAAAAGTATATAACCACAGTTCTGCACGCTATTTTTCCCTTTAAAGTTGAATAGCTTTTATACTAGACTATTTAACGAAAAAAAAGACGATTGAAAATTGATTCAACTCTTAAAAATTAGATAATCAATTTGTAGAAATGTTAAGAATATTAAAAAGGGCGAATTAAATTAATTATATAAAATGTTAATTAACTATATATTAGACCCAAATCAAAAATGTTTTAAGACATGGATCGAGGTTTTTCAACATTTTATTCTTAGATTAACTTTATTTTAATTTAAACTTAAATGGTTCATTCTTAACTATTATTTACACTAAAAAGAAAATATTTCATACATATAGCAAGTAATTGTAGTTTTACATTCGACGTACGAATTAAACAAAAAAAAAAATTAAGAGAACCCTGATATGAACTTAATTTCCTTTGGCTGCAAGGCCTCTTCCACATTGGAACTGCCAAGAGATTAGTTCTCGAACAACCGGAACCTTTCGTCGATTAAAAATATACACGTAGGTTATAGGGGGGAGGGGCAATTTGGTTTAATTTTGGGCGTGTTGGCCACCATCTGGTTTCACGGTGAGGTGGGTCTCGTCTGACTTACAAAATGGAGGCAATGGACGAGGAATCGCCAATTTGAATAAAACTTTTTTGGTGATGCTAGGCGCATGTTGGACGCGTATTCCGGCGTTCGTGCCAATGTTCCCAACTGCCAAGAAAAAAAAATTGCCATTTAATTAATTTTTTAAATAGTAAGTACGTAGTGTATACATCATTATATACCAGTCAATTCATTTTTTTACATAAGATATAAAAATAATATGCAGGGTTGGAATAATTGAGATAACATAAAAAAGTAACAAAACACAAAGCAACCTTGAGTTAAGTAGGCCAATGAAGTTATCCTTTGGGAAAAAAATCGGCATTCTTTTTAAGCACTTGAAAGCCGTTAAACACGAATTTTCAGACCAAGAAAACAAAAACTTTTTGAGCTGGATTGGCTGGGGGCACTTTTTATTTTGCTTTGATTTCCAGTATTAGAGTTCACAATTCATAATTCCTCTGGATTTTATACAAATAAAAGATCCAAGATATTGGAAAGCTGGATAATGTTTCTTTCACGATTCTTCTTTCAATACCCTTTCGTTAACGTAAGTTAGAACGATAAGGATAAACCGAAAGTTTTTACTTTATATCTCCGGTTCAAATTTATTTATCGAGACCATGTTGGTACCATTACCTGGGTTTAAAGGGTTCATAAGAAGACCATCGACTAATTCGGTTCAAAAATATATATTTTTATTCATACGGAAAGTCGTGTTTAAAATGGGTGCTTAAAATGTTTGGACCTATTTTACAGGAAAAGAAAACCTCCTTCACAAATATCAACATGCTTACCAGAAAGCAAAATCCTGCAAAACAGCACTACGTTAAATACTGCACAAATAGAAGATTAATTGAACAATCAAGAAATAGCATTAGGAACCTTTTTAGACACTGAAAATTCATTTAATCCTTTTGAAGCAATGGTTACATCACTGAGACATCTAGTAATACTAAATACTATAATAATACTAAATAATATAAAGTACCTGCTGTAGATGGATAGAATCAATATTAAAAAATGCACAAGTGCAGGCCTCCATGTTCCATGAAAAAGTAGAAACAGTGGTGGCGAGAGGTTGTCCGCAAGGAGGAAAACTCTCGCCTCTACTGTGGATTGTGGTAGTGGACGACCTCATAATCAAATTAAATGAAAGCGGAATCTATTCCCAAGGCTTTGAAGATGACGTTGTTACACTGGTCGGAGGAAAATTTGTCTCAACATTAAAAAAGCAAAGAGTACTAAACGTGATGGAACAATGGTGATCACAACGGTCCCTCAAGAAAAGAAACAGAAATACGAGGCCTATGCTTTTATAATGAAACGCCGCAATTAAAAAACGAGGTTAAATACCTAGGAATAATCTTTGATAACAAGTTAATCCGGAACCCTCACCTTCAGTACATCATAACAAAAAATAAAATATTTCTAATGACCACAAGAAGAACTCTTGGCAAATCTAATATTATCAGTACTAAAACCGACATGGCCCATTGGCCATAATAAGACCCAACATAACCTATGGATCACTTGTGAAGCAAACCTCCACAAACTAGTATTCATCGTCCTCATCATCAATCCAGTGCAAAAATATTTATTCTTACGAAAATACGTGTTTAATTAAGAGTGCTTAAAACGAATCCAATTTTTTGACTATTTTAATGGAAACGTCTTTTGGTTTATGTAATCTTTTTATATGTCTAATTTCATATATACGATCCACTATATTATTTTCATATCCTCCGTACAAAAAAAGCCTGATAATAATCTTCAAATTCATGTACAACAAAAGCAGAAAACTATATTTAAATGAAAATTACGTAAATGCTTTTTATCATGACGCTCGGGCAAGTATTTAATATTTTTCGACCCAATATCACAAAAAAAGTTTCATTAAAATCGATGATCCCACGCCCGCCCTTGTAAATGTTTTGACAGTTTTCACATCCTTTTATCCAGCCCAAATTTCAAACTGGCGTTAATTTATATTGAACTGATCCAATAGTATTTCCATTGAAAGTTATTCGTTGTTGTTATGTGGTGATTACTTCTTTGAAAAAAAGCTACAATTTTAGGAGGAATCACCGATAAGAAATTTGCTATCAAGATCGTAATCGCAATTTACAAATATTGCGACCATCTGGAAATTACATCCCTAGTCGGCGCTCGATAAAAGCACGAGACGCAAACTTAGCAAAATGATGGCCACCGAGGATATTGTTCGAATTTCAATAGGGTCTTTGTTCTCATTCTATCGTAGAATATTTGTTATCTTTTTAATATAAATGAAAAAGGTGAGTTCATCATTTATTTATTTTTCTTCCGTTCAACTGTGGAAGTTGGATATACAGCATGAATATTACATCAGAAATGAAACTTTAGACTAATTATCGTTCAAATATAAGGTAATATTACTGTCTAGATTGTCCCGCCTAATCCCCTTCAGCTTATATCGATTGGTTTGGAATTTATTCTCAAAGGCGTTCGAAGATTAGAATTAGACCGGAGCTAATGCAAACGGTGTTGGGAATTTGAAAAATAGACTCGTCCTTGGTGAGGAGGGCACGAAAGCTAATGACGTAAATGTAAAGCATACTCCATCATATTGTACATTTCGGATTCGGGCCTCTTTCGCAATAATAGTAAATAACAATAATTTGGCCGGCACTAATTTTTGAGATCGGCTCTTTTCGAAAGGTGAGCCTGGCTCGGTTGGATAATAGCCCGCGTCTGCCAAGGTCGAGACCTACTACGGGACAAAGTTGTGATGTTTCCTTCCAACGGACCATTCGCCTTTGTATAGTATTCGATTTACGTATACGCAACTTTATTATTAAATCGTATGAAAACAGTGAATCCTCATCTACTGTGAATATTTAAAAGTAAGAGTGGGTGCAAGAGAGAAATTGTCGAATTAGACGAATGTTTCCAATGGGCAGTTTCTCCACTCTTGTCATGATTGTGCTACATATTATTGTTACTAGTTACCTAATTGAAGGTAGTTGTAATCGGTAAATAAAAAAGAAGGCGTTGGAGTGAGTGTATCCATGGGGGAGACTGGGAAAGCGACAGGGTAGAGTCGGAATTTCAGGAATTCAATATCGTTACAATATATAATAAATAAAAACTTCGCCGGAAGCCTGAGTCATGAAGCTACTATCGGTTACGCGAAGAAAGGGGTAGACGGCGTCAATTTGACAGCTTTCGTGGGAGATCGATATAGGATTGTGAGGCCATGATGAAGCAGTCTTACTTCGACTTCCTCAGTCGGCTTACTACATTTCGAGGCTTAAGTATCTTCGAATTCATGAACTTTAATCCGCGTGTAACACAACTTAACCCAATGTTTATAAATCCCAGGCCCTGAAGATGATCTCCATAAAGATCGAAACGAGGCACGATAAAGAAAATGTTTTTCCAAAACTACGTCACACCTCTTGATTTCTAAATAATCATTAATTCACGGTCAATAAATATCACACACGTATAACACAACGTCGCCAAATAACAACTGTAGATTTAAATCCAATACGCTTAAACTATACGTTTGAGAGTAGAACGAAGCTAGAAAGCTAGAACAATAGAACGTTGTCGTACTTAAGACATTAAGACATTCTATTTATTAGGTCTAATCTATCTGACACTGCTATCCTATTATTTTTTATTTATTGACATACACACGAATCAATGATCATCCAAATCAGGAGGTATGAATAATAAACAAAGATCACAAGTAGAATCAATTTTACACAATATCTGTACAGGGTCATGGAAAATATCGAGAAATCCAACACCCTGAGTGAATGGTAGACAAAAAGGAAAGTATTAAGTGTATATGTCCAAGAATAAAACATGAGTTGGGGCTGAAATGACCTAGGTATCAACAAACTCCTGAGCCTAACATCGACGAACTCGGGCTGCCAAAGAAATTACTGAGCATTTATCAGCTTATAAAATAAGTTTTTTGATGGTAAATTCAAAGAAAATTTCAGGTACTTGTAAACAAATTGAATCAACAATATCTTCCATTGTTATTATAAAGTTCCGTCCTCCAAGAATTTGTTAGGATTTTGAGCGATCCCATTTGTTTTCTATCGTACAGAATTGTAGTAGTTGTTCAAAATAGTTTTACAGAGCCAAGAATAGGTGATAATCAGAAGAAACAATAACAGGGGAATATGGTTTGGTGAGGTAGCGCAACCCAGACAAGCTCTTACAATTCTGGAATGTCTTCCAATTACCCATTGCGCTTAGCCAATTCCGATAGTTTTTTGTCAATTGGCACTCTGTGTGAAGCACTCTAGAATTGGCGGTAAGCACCTCCTTTCAGCTACACCCCAAACATTACCTTCTTGGGTGGCAATCAAGCTTTTGGAGTTGTGGGTCGCTGCGTTTTCTCCGGGATTTCCCTCTGAGCATTGCTTGTAAGGACAAACTTTTGATCCTGTCATCAAATTTTTTTAAAACAGGGTCATTTACAAGTGTTTTAAGACGGAATGGCACATGGAGATTTGGTCCTGTAAACTATTCTCAGAGGAGGAACCCATATATCGCTCCGGCAAACATTGTTCATTGTTGTTTGTTGTATTGATTTTTATCAATGACAATTTATTGTTTCTGTATACCTTAAAATACAATATGCTAAAGATGTGCGATCACAGATTTTAATAAAAAATTTCTTGATACTCTGTCAAAAATATCAATCGTGTCTGAGCGTTCTTGCCAATAGGCCGTAGTAGCCGAGGAAATATTTACATTAATTAATTAAAGTATTTATTTTTCTGCTTTCGTTGTGAATGCATTTCAAGGTTAGAGTATCAGTTCTTGAAATATATATTTAGAATAAGCAAATAATATACTAGGTTGTATAAAATAAGATTAGTTACAGAAATGTTACAAAAACACACAGTAAATTAGTAAAAAAAGATTCGGATTCGTTTTAAATACCCTTTAAAACCCTTAAATACTTACTATTTTCATAGCAGTAAAAAAAATAAATATTTTTGGGCTAAAATGGCCCGAGTAATAAAACAATATCTTTACGATTATAATTTTGCTTGCGACATCCTACGTTCCATTTAATTTCATTCATCATCACACTTCTTGATACAATCCAAATTCAAGTAATGACAACCTTTAAAAAAGTGGATTCCTTTTTTTTCGGTATATGCCAACAATATTTACATTTTATGTCAATAGGTAAGAAAATTGATGACGAAATCAACAACCCATCAAACGTATTATTTTTTATCTCTAGTTGAAGTCAGGCCACAAATCATTTATATTTTTAATGATACATAAGGACTATTTCTATAATCGACCGAGTATGTGCATAATCTTATACATGGATACCAGTCACTAAAAGTTAATTTGAGCTTTTGATTTCCACTATATATAATCTTCCGTATAGATCTACTAACACATAAATAAAAAACATAAAAACTTTACCCCGAAAATTTTCCCAAAGATCCTTCCGGTGGAATACGAGAACTGTCCAATACTCACGTACATTTCATATCGCGTTCGGGGTACAAATGGGAAAATAAAAGATATCATCAAGCAGAACGAATTATTTCGTCTTAATTAAAACGAACACGTTTCGGTGTAAATAATAAAAAACAGAATAACAAATTGATAAGAAGCAACATATATTCTTTATACGATAATTTTTTATTCCTTGGCTGATTTACCTTGGGAAAGTGGAAAAATCTGCCTATAAAAGCACTGATGAATAATCCCGTGATCAAATTATTCGCACTAACCCTTTCGCACTGAATCAGAAAGCGATAGTCCATCAAAAAGGAATTAGGCCCGCTAAAAATGGTGTTCATATCCCCGATTGTCGAATACAGTCGGCGGTTTTTATCATTCCCGATAGTCCACGGAACCCGTCTGTCCTCGTTGTTTATTTGATAACGTGTTTGAGGCATAGCAGAGGAAAAGTAGGACCCAAGATGGTCAAATTCAGTTCTCAGTGCTGACATTTATACTCATGACCAAGGAAATGGAATATTTTTCCATCCTTAGTGAATTAATACCAATGATGCTCTAAATAAATACATTAATAAAAAATTAATTGTATATGTAACTATTTTTATTATTTTCGAAAAAACATCTGGCAACGACATTTTGTAAGGAAAAAATTTTGAGGCAAAATTTTATTTTTTGATTGTTGCTAAAAATTTGTATGCACGTGTTTTAGGGTTTAAAAAAATGTCAACTTTGTTTGTTGTTAATAAAAAAGTGTAACCTACTTTCCTACCCCTCTGGGTCATTGAGTACGCATTTCAATACCTACGATGGCTATCTGCTAAGCATAATTTTTACAATGCGTATTATCATGCATTATCATTCATATCAGGTTATCATTATAACCCTGAAATACATTCACCAAAAAGTCGGAAAATCATATTTTTTCTCATCTTGTAGGGTCCATATGCAAGAAAGAAAGCTCAGACCCGTGAATCTTCTTCTACCTGATAACATCTAAAAAACTTCATTACAATCGACATTTTATCATGCATTATCATCCACAATCCCACGTTTCAGTTATTACATTAAAAAATTCATATGTAATATTTTTTTATATACCGAATGTAATTAATTCAGCAATACACTTCGTAGGTTGCGGTGAATACATTCATTAGGACTTTAAAACAATTTATAATAATTGACAAGGAACAAATATGATCATTTTGAGTAGCTCACTATTTGAAGGAAAAAAATTCCTTCATTTGTACCATTTATCAAAATCGAAAACCCCTGAAAAACAACTCAATGTTCTATTTGAGGACAAAGGGAGAAAATGTGGTTCCAGTATTTTAACTAGCTTTGAGGTTAATTTGTGAAAAGTTCCTTTGTATTTTCACCCAACAAAATGAAAGCTAATTCAGTTATCTCAAACGTTTGATATTAAATGAGTTTAGCTCTTAAAAAGTGACAATATCCAAAGGATCCTTCCAACAAAGTAAGCCAAAAAATTGTGTTAATTTCAAAATGCCCTTTAAATCCCTTGAATACGAACTTTACGGTATCTAATAAAAAATACAAATCTTTCGTAAAATCAAAAATTCAATTTTTCATCGATTTTTTTCGCCTTTCATGTGCCTCCGATTTTCTCAACAATTTGTAACGATTTTAGCGATCGACCGGAAATAAGAAAAAATAGAAATTAGAAAAAAAAAGAAATTAGAAATTCTACCGTAATGGCCATCGATATGTTGCTTTTATGTATTAATAATCTCAAAGTCCTGATGAAGGGGATAAAGTTTAATTCACTGATGAAAAAGAGTTTCTTTCCAGTTGGCCTTATCCCTATTTTTTAACATAATGTTCATGAAATAATTCTATCGTAACCATAATTACAGCTGGAAAGCTGGAAATTTTTTATTGTAGTTTATACCATAAAGTATTAGATTTTGTCATTGTAAGTGAGAAACATAACAGTTAAAATAAAAACAAATTGATTCCTTAAAACATTTTTTTTTGTGTGTGTGTGTGAAATTACAATGGCCATGTTTGCGTCATTAATTTTGGTGTAAAATGTTCTTAACAATAAATAATATTATTAATTTAATTCACTAGTTTTCGTGGTCCGCTTGACCAATTAATATCTTTCAATTAATTAAGGTTTTTAGTTGAGATAAAAAAGTCAGTGTCACGAGCGGAATTCGAACCCACGACCTTCGGCTAGATACGTCGCAGCTCTACCACTTCAGCTATCGTGACTTCGATCCATTCGGACACCAACTTCCCATCTCAAAAAAATTCAAAAGGTGGGGTTGAGGTGGGAAGTTGGTGTCCGAATGGATCGAACTAAAAACCTTAATTAATTGAAAGATCATTAATTAAATTATTAATTATTAAATAATATTAATAATATTGTAAAGTAATATTAATAATACTATTGAATAGTTATTAGTTAACATTAATAATAGTACAAAAGGCCGCGTGTTCGAATCCCGCTCGTGTCACTAACTTTTCATCTCAACCAAGACCTTACATAAAACGAATAATTAATTGAAAAAAGTAATTTGGGCAATTAGGCCACTAAACATAACGAATATTAATAATATATTACAATTAATTAAGGTTTTTAGTTGAGATAAAAAAGTGGAATTAATAATATAGTATTATTATTGGCCATACGAACCTATGAGAAATGTTTAAATTATGGAACAAAAATTCGATATTCTAATTAAAGAACAGGAATAAATTTTATAATTTAAAATAGGTTTTTTGCATACATCCTTCCAAATTAAGTATTTAAATGGACAAATTAAAGCTTTGGATAGCAATAGGATATATTAATTTATGAGTGAATGTTTGGAGTCAGAGCATTATAGCACTCAGAAGGTATATAGCTATCCTAAGATAGGTTTAAATGTTAGGGCGTAAAATGATATATTAATAATATTGTAAAATAAATAGTATTAATAATATGTATTGAAAAATATTATTATTTTCCCAGGAAGTTCGACGATCCACTTAAAAATTCATAACTCCTCTGGATTTTGTCAAAATTCAAAATTGTTAAAACCTTAAGAAAGGCAAATTTCTCCTTTTCACTTTTACGATTTATGCCAATAAGTTTTTTAAAAAAATGAGTGTGAAATCGATAAAATAAAATTCAAACGTTGGAAGCCATGTTTGTGCCATTTACGTGTGGTTTCAAGGGTTAAAAGTAGAACTGTAACCATTAAGCTGTATCATGTTTTGCATTTTATCTATTGCATATTTTACCCAGTAGAAGACTGCACACTGTTAAATATTTACAGAAAAAAACAATTCAGAAAAATAAATAATCGTGTGAATAACTTGGAATATGCTCTCGATTTATTCTTCGGTCTGATGCAATTTATCTTTATTATTAACACAATCGTTTCACAAAGTTGCTACCGCAGCAAAGATAAAATTCCGTTCATATTCAAACCTTCAAAGGGAGAGGAAAAGAAATATGAACGGTTTTTACCAAAATAAGTCTGTTTTCAGGTAAAGAGAGGTTCCACCATGGCGAAGCCTCTTTACAAATAGAGATGTTTAGGGGGTTTGTACCCTACCTGCTTGACTTACGAGTTCGACTGATTCAGTAAATATAGATAATTCGGTAAATTATTCTTAACTGCTTTTTAACGGAGGGGGGGGTTTAAAGAGTAATAATGCATGTAAAGTAAGAAAGGAAATGAGTTAATATTTGTACCAACGATTATTTGAAGATCGTGAGACGCGGTCAGGTGTTTGTTCCAATTTTGTCGTTAATGTCAATGAGGAAAAAAGATTCGTTAAGAGTCAATACTGATTTAAATGCAATAAAACGTGTTTGTTCCCAAATGGTTATATTCCATGCAATATTTTTTTTCTCTAAAAGTGTTTCGTTTTTCCTACCGCCGGTATTAAGAAACCCAAGACTGATGAGCGGGCTTTGGTCGATAGGATTGTAGGTTAGCAGAGGCCCAAGTCATTTTCGGATCGATAGTACGGGTGTTTTTGTAATGTTAGTTTAACCACTGATGTCCTATGAAAAGCCGTTATGGAACTTTCAAGCTTTCCGTAATTAGTCTATAAAAGCAATCTGAAAGTTTCCTTTGCAAAATGGGCGCACATGCCACGAATGCCTGAGTCGTTTCTATTCCCTCGATGGAAGTACATAGTAGATGGAAAGTTAATTTTAATATTTTTAAAAAAAGGATTGTTTTTTAATATAAACAAAGATTTGCAGATCACGTTTTTCAGTTTTGCTGACTCGATTAATCACGACTCGAAAACAAAAACTTGTTCAATCTTGCTTCACAAAGGATTGTTTTAATAAATCATTATACTATTTATTAGTAAATTGTTATCTTTTTTATGACAGATGGTTCTCATTTTCGCATAAACCACAAGGAAACCGAGGGTGGATTCGAAGCGTTGGCCAAGCCATGCATGTATGATGAAATGTTAATGCGAATGAGTTCATGTTCCCATAATGAAAGGGGCCGACGGCCTTTCTTCCAGTCAGTTGAAAAAAAGCGATTCGTCAGGAAATTAAATTAACAAAAAAAAGATAAATTAGCCTTTATCCAATTAAATTAATCCAATTTTTAAACTGTTTAAGGCATTTATATTAATCTATTTTCCATGAGTTTGCAGTAGAAACGCGTCTGTAGAACAAAAGAAAGACAAAAGGAGCAAACAGATGATTAAAAATGAACAAATCATTTTTCAATTTATGATAGTTTTCATATTTAAACTGACAATGTCTACTCAAGGGTCTCATATCTTCAATATTCAATTATTAATTGTGCAGAAACAACTGAAGAAAAGGAATAAAAATTATTTTGTCAAGTCGTTATTACGATGGGTGGGGTCCGTGTACTCTCGCTATTTACTTTGACGAAGTTGCTTCTATCGATTCTCCTATGGGTTCGTTTTTGCCTATCAGCTTACTATTTTGCATTCATTAATTCAAAATGAAGGATGTAAAATCTCACATTTTTTAAGTAATTTAAATAAATTTTTAAAATGAATTTATACCTTCGTTCAGTCGATTTATTTTTACGTAAGATTAAACAAAATATTCAAGATACCTCCTCTGAATTTTATGCAAATCCAACGAGATTATAACAGTTGGATAGCAGGATATCTCTTTCTTCTTTCTTGTAAGTCAACGTTTACATGTTATTGGATTATAAGTGAGAAAAATAAGGTTGAAATCAATTACAGTAATAATAATAACAGTAATCAATGACATCAATAATTTCCAGTACAGTAGAAAAAAGAATTGTATTTTGAATTTAAAAAATCCGATTTGTTTTAAAACCCTTAAATTAATGTGTGTTTTTCTTAACAATAAAAAAACATGCATTCTTGGCCGGAATTTATTCTCCTAAGATTCCAGGTGTTCCGAAATTTCAGAAAACTGCATAACTCCTCATGGTTTTTATGCAAATCCAACAGGATCACAGCCATTGGAAAACCGGAAATCTCTTCCTTCAGGATATGTCAAAGATGTTTGCATGAAATTATTAGTGCGAAAAAATCTCATCTTTAAAATCTAACGGTAATATCCAACTGATTGTGAGTAGAAAAACGGTAATTTCTCTTGGCTCGGATCCCGAGAAGAAAGATAGAAAGCCAAAATGATAGCAATTTTTTAAAATTTATTTTTGGACTCAATGTTGATTAAAGCTTAGATATAGCAATATGTCGTATTTACTGACCGTTAATTAATGATTATTTAGAATAATCGTTAGATATAGCGTTGATTAGGGAGCAATATATCTGAACACAAAATATGATGATATTTGTCATTAATTATCATTATATTTATTTATTAATGTATTAGCAAGGAATATTATTTATATATTTTTGTAAGGAGTGAATATGGGATAATACTTGTCTACATTTATGTATTAAAATTATATATATTCAAAATTATATTAATTATATTTTAATTATATTCATTTTTTGTTTTTACATTATAACTTTTAAATAGTCCATTATATTTCGTGGTCCAAATGACCAAATAACTTCTTTCAATTAATTAAACTTTATTTAAGGTATTGGTTGAAATGAAAAAGTTAGTTTCACGAGCTGGATTTGAACACACAATTCGAACAGCCGAAGGTCATGGGTTCGAATCCCGCTCGAGACAAATTAAAATATTATTAATAGTCCAACTTGGTTATTGTTTTAAAAAAAACTACTGTGCTACGAACCGAAATTGCCATTTAATTAGATTTTTTAATTAATTTTTTTAAAGTTAGGCAAGACTTTCTTTGTTCTTGTTTCGAAATTTCGAAGAGGAGAAAAAAATTCCTTTTTTTGACAGGGTTGGTAGGTGAATTCTTACAATTTAAGCCAAACATTTGTTAAAAATAAATGTAGAATTTTTTTTGTAAAACATGTAATTTTAACTCAGATCTATGAATAATGTAAAATATGGAAGTATTTCCTTTCTTTCTGGCACAAAATTAATACTTTTAGAAACCGAATATGTAGTTCTATATTTTGCATTACTGTTAGGCTTGACGTTTTTATATTATATATAATTATAATTATATTCNTTTTGGTGGGGTGTCCTTTAACAATTTCACCCAATATTTGGCTCATCACTGGAACGCTTCCGATGGTTTTGGAAAAAAGCACATTTGGAAGTATGTATTGCACTTTGGTTTCGAATTCTAAGCCCCTTAGATTCACGCCCAAAGTACAATACTTCTAAATAGGAAAAAACGTATGATGGTTTACATTATTCAAATCCCTCCCCCCTAAAAAATCATAAGTCAAATCTACCTATAATATAAAATATAGAACTATTTCCTCTAAAAGTATTACTTTTGTAACCCAACACATACGGAAAGTATTCGGTTTAATTTTTTTAATGGGGTTTGAACCAGCAATTTTTTGGGTCACAAATGTAATGCTCGCAGAAAGAAAACAGTTTCATATTTTACAATATTGATAGATTTGATTTTTGAAATAGTGTCATTAGTGGGGATTTGAGTTTTAACAATAGTCAATATTTAACCACAGGATTTTTTTTAAACAAAATTTCTTTAAAAAAATTTAAATATGAAAAGACAGTAAGTTCTTAAAAATCAAAGTCAAACAATAAAAATTATAAAAACTCCTATCTTTAGCATTACTGATAGTTAGGATTTCATCATACAAATAAAAAGTACATGTTAGCCCTATAATAATATATCTGATAAATGACAGGTTTATTAACATATTGCAGGTGAACATAGCAGGCAAAACGTGTACTACCGGCATTGGGAGTTACGCCGCCTGGTTGCCGGGTAACGGGGAAACGTGTTCCGTCCCTGCGACGTAGCCTGCGTTCCCACTACGTTATAAAAAAAAATTGTACCGCGTCCAAAAACGTCGACGTCGTCGCGAAACGAGACACAGGAAACGTGGATAGTTTTGCCAACTTGCGTTCATTGATAAGGAGGCCACGAGGATCTGGAAAGAATTGCATCAGCCTAATATCGATTCCACCCCTTTGCCAGGATTCCCACCCGGCTAAATACAAACCAGACAAGGTTCGGGACACAATTATATATTAGCTTTTTAACAGATTTTTATATTTTTTGAATATTTCGCAAAAAAAAAAAAAAAATTGTGGATCGAGGGAACGTAGTTTTAAACCAGACCTTTTGCTAATACTTCTTTTTTTTTTTTTGTTAACTAAAGCTTTATGGAATATGATAATCTTTACCTTGTATGAGGTCGAGGTGCCGACCAGGGTTCAGAACGGACCAGGAACCGAATGGAGACTAGTCGCGATCCGTGAGAGTCATGGCACGACGCTCACTTGTGGAGGGGAGCAGCCGGGCAACCACGTGGGTCCCCCTTCGACCACCCTACTCTTCAAAATTAATTGTGTTTTCACTTTTCGTTTCTCAGAAATTTGCACACTAGGCCAAAAAACCCTTTAGGAATGCTAGGAGATAGCAACGGTTTAAACACCCCAATCACCCGCGAAAGAAATACTTCGCAACTCCTTGAAATTGTGTCAAAATCTTTGAAAATCGTTAAAGCAATCGGTTCTCTGGTTATCAAAACACAACAATCGTGTTTATTATATACGACACTTTAAACTCTATTATCTATATTTTTTAAACAATTAAATTCACTAGTTTTCGTGGTCCGCTTGACCAAATAATATCTTTCAATTAATTAATCTGTATTTAAGGTATTGATTGAGATAAAAAAGTCAGTGCCCCGCTTGTGACACTGACTTTTTAAAACAATATTTTTCAATTCCTTACGGGAGGTCCATCGCTTGATAGTCACCGATCTATCGTGTCTGGCCAAATGCCAAAATAGACATTTTATCCTCCATGTCCCTACAAAGTTGCATACTTGGCCAAAAGAATTTTAGAGAATTTCAATACTTTATTAGTAATTAAGTACTTACACATCGCAATTGGACCAACAAAAAATTATAATAATTCCCCTTGACTTTACCAAAGCCGTTGATTCCGTCGATCGTTCATCAATGCTACCCAAACTTGAATCCTTTTCTTTTTCCAACAGTATCATCCGATGGTTTTTCTCTTTCCTTACCTGCTACTTTCAAGCAGAAATATTCTTGAATGGCCACAAATCCTCCTTCTTTCCCTTAACTTTTAGTGTTCCTCAAAACGTTCCCCTCTTGTGTTCAGCATTTGCATCACTGATCTCACCGACCCCATTCAGCATTACCACTTGTATACCGACGACTCCCTAATTATGAGTCCGTCTATCTCCGATCTACATTTGCAAAATTCAAGAAGATCTGAATTCCACAAACGAATGTGCACATAAAAACAACCTAGAATTTCATATTTTAAGTGTCTGTGAATAAATTAATGGAATGGCTCTTCAATGCGATGTTTCTTTGCTTGATAGGCGAAAAATCGAGCCTTTTCTCAAATGAAGAATATGCGAAAGAGAGAGAGAGAGAGAGAGAGAGAGAGAGAGAGAGAGAGAGAGAGAGAGAGAGAGAGAGAGAGGGAGAGCGAAGGGAGAAAGATTGAATCGTTTTGATTTTAATTTTTTTTTTATCTCGCAAAGTTTAATTTTTGAAGGTTTCTACTACTTAACATGAATTTTACATTATATATTTTTATGCACTCCTCTTTGGTTTTTAAAATTGAATTTTTGTAAGGTTTTACAATTAATTATGAAACACTGATAATATGATGAGGGATTTCTTAACCTTTATAATTAATTAATCTTTTTACTAAATATTTGACAATATTAAATATAATACTAATTATTAGAAGAAGAAAAAGAGAGAAATTATTGAAAATACTGGTATATAAATTTATAGGACAATATTTACCTCGATATAAATAACAAAGAATAACTTAGATTTGAAGCAATGCACAATGAAATTAAGATGTTACTAAAGGTTTGAAATAAACAAATGTTAAAAAAATAGTATTGAAAATACATTATAGTACATTGTTAAAATTTTATATAAAATATTTATATTGAACATTTGTAAATTTGGTAGAGTATGAAGTTTTCGTTTACATTTTTACACCATTCCTAAGAAATTTCCCCACCTGGACCGGTAACAAATAGACCGGGTTTACGAACCTCTGAAAAATACACTGCGCTAAAGTGTAAATGGAAGTGTTTGTTGTTTTCATTCATTCCATTCATAGTTGTCATAGTTGTCCTAGGTCCTATCCTACCTGTATTTGTCATTTCAGTCGCGTTCCGGCTTTCAAACCGTTTTTCAGCATTTTGAACCGATGTCTATCTCTTGTTATCGTGCTCTTTCTAGGTTCTGTAAAATGCCTAGTAAGTGGGAGGAGGATGTCGAGATTAGGTATTCATTCCTAGCATCGTCTTGGCGCTATTAATAGTTAATTAGGGGTTGTCTGTGAAATTTGCCCTGTCTTTTATAACGTTCGTTTTCATTTGATTGTACCTACTTACTGGTCCTAGTTGTGTGGATCACTATTGTTGAGTTGTGTTTGTTCATGAATGTTATTTGGTATCTATCTGAGGTTTAATCGTCCCTGATCGCTGTACGAATGAAAGATTTACTGATTCAAACAGCGAGATTAGGCGGACCAGGTTGATCTGAAACAAGCTATAACCTACTATTTTTAGTACTTGGATAATAATAAGTATACGTTTTGTACTCACGAATAGAGGCTTAAAAATTGCGTTGTTGGATTTTGATCGAATATTTTTATAGTGAGTTTAAACCTATGCCACTAACATAAAAAATACCTTTAAAAATAAGAATATTCTTTATATCTTATTATTACTAATAATTAATAATAATTTATTATTATTAATAATCATTACTAACGCTCACTAAACACCAGACATTTTTTACATCATTGTGGTATACATTTTGCATAGAGTTAAGTATAGAGATATTAATTTTTTTAAATTTATTTATTACAATCTGTAATCGTTATTTACAATATATAATTTGCGGATACATGAACTTATATACAAATATTTACATTGAGGGGAGTAATCAATGTTATCCTCCCTCTTCTCTTTGTTTATGTAGTTTTATTGTTTACTCAGAAAGGAGGTCGCGGGGCCATTTCCTCTTGAGACGCCTTTTGGGGTTGTAGAGATGGGTTCTGTTGGACAGGGCATGGGCAAGACTATTTGGATGGTGGGAGAGTTTTTTGTGGAACTTGGTAAATTTTTGGGGAATAAATCTTTGGATATAAGGAATTGGAAGGTCGTTATGGAGTGTAGCATTTGAGACATAATAAGGAGCATTTACAATGGATCTGAGGACTTTAGATTGAAAGGATTGGAGACGTTGGATATTGGAAGGTTTAGCGGTTCCCCACAGTTATATTCCGTATGTCCAAATCGTTTGTAGTAGTGTTTTGTAAATTGTAAGTTTGTTTTTTTCTCGATAGTTTAGACTGTCGTCCTATAAGTCTGTGCAGTAGTCCACACCGTCTGTTTGTCTTTTGGTTTTGTCCTGTCAGTCGTGTATGTTAATTTCACGTTAGTCGTGAGTCTAGAAGGAACCCAAGGTAGCGAACGCAGTCGGATTTGGGGATAGGAACGTTGTTGTAGTATATTGTGAGAGGGGGTTTGCTTCGGAGTGTAAATGTGACATGGACGCTCTTGCTTTCGTTTATCTTCATTTTCCATTGTCTACACCAATCTGCTATAAATGAGATATATTCCTGAAGATCTTCCCAAGCAACCGCAGGATCAGAATTGGAGGATAGTACAGCTGTGTCAACGGCGAAGGATGCAAGTAAGATGGTAGGTTTAGTAGGAATATCTGTACTATAAAAGATGTACGGGATTGGTTCGAGCACACTGCCTTGCGGTACTCCCGCGGCCAGAGAGCAGTATTCGGAGTTATCTGATCCTTGTCGGACCCGAAAGAACCGCTCTGTCAGATAAGAGTATTTGGAAGGACACACTTCAATTTGTACAGAGGTCCCCTGTGCCACACGCGGTCAAACGCGATCAAGGAAATCTCTCATACAATATTCTTTGCGCTCGAGGGAGGAGGATATACGGTCAACAACGCGAAACACTCGCTGGACTGTGAAATGGTGGGGCGGAAGCCAAACTGATGATCGGGGAGGAGGTTAGACTTTAATTGTGGCAATAGTCTTTTGAGGAGAATTTTTTCAAATACTTTGGACATGATGGGGAGTAAACTAATTGGTCGATGAGAGTTTTTGAACTAGTTTGCCAGGTTTCAGGAAGAGGATGATGTTAGAATATTTCCTAAGTAAGGGAAAATGGGTAGTCGGAGTACACAATTGTAGAGGTATGTAAGGAATATAATGGCTGTTTTAGGGAGTTGTTGGGGAATTTGGGATGTTATCAGGTCAAAACCAGGAGCTTTGCGGTTTGGTAAGTGAGACAGGATATACTACTTGACCTCTGCGGGAGTGACGGCTTTCGGAGGAGTGACATAGGAAGGGGAGATGTAAGCTATTCGTCAATATCATTATCTGCTTCCATTGAAGCATTGCGGGGCTCAGAATGAGGAGTGAAGGTTTCTTGGAGATGTCGAGCAAATGTATCGGCTTTTTCTTGGTCAGATTTGGCCCATGATCCATCGTCTCGACAGAGGGGAAAAGATGGAATGTGGTGTTTGAGGATTCTTCTCGTGGCTGTCCAGAGTGATTTATTAGAGGTCGTAAGGTTGGATATGTAGGAGTCAAAAGCTTTGTTGCGGTAGATTTTTAATTTTTTTTTAGCTGAACGGGATAATTGATTACAGGATCGATGGTCGGAAGGATGCCTTGAACTAAGGAAATATCAAAAGTCTAAAAAAAACATTTGAAAATTATTTTTTTTCGATTTATCGAAATTGAAGCCTCGGTTGAGTCGAGATTTGCGAGTTAGCGACTTTGGCCTGTTGCCACTTCAAATTAATTTCGTTTATCAATCTTCTTAAAATTTGGTCAAAATATCCACAAAACCTTTATAAAACTAAGGAAATATCAAAAGTCTGAAAAAAATTTTTTCGCCCAGCGGCTCGGGCTTGACGTTTTATGTACAGGAGGTTCGTAATGTGTGAGGGAGGGGTTTGGATAGTATGGGGGTTCTGGGAGGACTGGAGAGGTGTGACATCCTGACCGCAAGCTGAATGGCAATTACAGCCTCGTCCAGCTCTTCTGGGGTTTTTAAGGAAGTGCTTAGATCGATGGAATTTTCTATTTGGGTGCGAAAGGCGAAGATTCGGGATTTGGTTTGGGAATTGGGATGAGGGATATGTTTAGGAGAATGGGACTATGGTCTGAGGAGAGATCGTGGAGGGTTGTTATTGAAGTATGCAGAGGTCAGAGGTTTTTCAAGATGAAAAAGTGTACAAGATCGGGAAGACGGGTTAAATCTGTTGGCCAATATGTAGGAGTATCAGGAGAGATATTAATAAGGTGGTAATTCTAAAAAGTGTTTTTTCCCATAATAACAGATCAAACACCTGAAAAAAAATACATTAAAATCATTCAGAATCTATAAAAATACAAAAATGCGAACAATCTAATTAAACCATTGTAGATTATTGATGCAAAGGGGTTGTACAAGGTTGAAAGATTGAAGAAATTCGTTATAGACAAGCAGGAATATATTTACAATTAAATAAATGCATGCCAAAAATATACGTTTAGTCTTCCTTCGTATCTTGTAAAAATTAAAATTTAACAAATGACTTAATGCTTCAGAATTCACCCCTTCGTCGTCATTTTCACAACTTACACTTTTGAATTTTCCCTCTTTTTGCCATTTTTCAAATGTCGTATAGTAAAAATTCGATTCTTAGCGATTTATGAAATGGCCATGGGGAGCTGTTAGTGAAGTGATACTTCTTTACTTATTAAATATAAATCCATTTATGTTTCGTAGTCCAATTGACCAAATTACTTATTTCGATTAATTTTCTTATTGTTAATTATTCTTCAATTAGACCACTAAACCTAAATGGATTAAATTAAACTTTCGTAATGAGTAATTGAGCACGGCAGAGAGGGTTGTTTTGTTGATAGTTTTGTGTCCCGTGGGTGGTTGAGATGGAAGTATTTATTGGCGTGAATGTGTAGTGTGAGAGAGCCGATGGAATGTTGAATTCCCCATCGATCCTCAATTAGGTTAGTTATAATACGCACATTGTTGTACATTCCGCCTTCCAGTCAAACAGGATTATGATGATGACAAACTTTTTAAGTTATCAAAAGCGTGTTTCCTGTTTTTTATCCATCTTGGTTTAGCTTCTTTTTCTTTACACTTTCCCCAATTTGTAGCCAATTTTTTCATTTCAGAACTGAAACATCAGAGTCCTGAAAAGCAAAGAAAATCAGAAAAAGCTTTTAGGAGTTGTGAATCATTTTCAAAATTTTTCCTTTAAATGAAGATCCTAAACAGATGACATTCTGTTGTAGACAAGTCTGGTAAGTAAATTGGGAGTGGAAGAATAAATACTCTTGAAACTTGAGATCTGTGTTGTGTATGAATAAATACCCAAGTTCGGCCAGTTTTTGATGGCTTTTGTCAATTTAATTATTAGTGACCGTCACCTTTAGGCAAAAAGGAAATAAATGACACCAGCCATACGGTCACCATCACCGACGCTATCATACACAAGCCATTTTCTATCGCAGGTAATTCATTGGAGAAAAGGCTCGATTTTTCGCCTGTCAAACAACGAAACGTAGTTTAAGAAGCATCCCATTAAATTATTCACAGTCATTAAAACATGAGGTCTGACGTTGTCTAGATGTTCAGGACGCTTCCGAATTATCAATGCAGATTGGTTTTTTGCTACGTTTTTTATACATTAGTTCAAGTTCAAATCATTAAGTTGTAGAATTGATGGATTCACCTGAACTGACCATCATTATTGTGTTTTTCGAGGGCAAGTTTTGATTTTCCATGTCCTGTCTTCGAACCACTGTTTTGACCGACCTAAATGGCGTTCGCAATTCATTTTTAATGACAAATTATTATTATTTTGAAAAAAAAAGGCTCGGTTTGCCCAGACAACGAAACGCATGTCTAATTGTGCTTCAACTGCCGCCAGGAAAGAGCTCATCAGGTACCCATAAATCGAGCTTTTTGACTTTTTCCAATTTTCTTTATTTATCTTGAAAGGGTGAATGAAAAATGAGTCCTCTATTAGTTTGATTTTGGGTGTTCTTCCAGAGAAGTCTTGATAACATTGTAATTTGTCGCATTATCAAACAGTAGAACGAAAAGAGTCTTCACTACCACATTTCACAAATGATTAAATATGTTTTGCCTGCGGTTGGATTTATGATGCTCCAGGCGTATTCAGACGCAATCAAACCCTAAAAAGAGCGGTATCAGGCTGTTTTGACTTAAAGGTCATCGGTGTGTTTTGGGTCTTAAAGAACGATTCGCCGTTGGTTCGCAATTGGAAAACCGGTTCTGAGGAAGACCTCCAACAATAATTAGCAACCAAGTCGTCAAGAATATTATGGAAGAATACCTTATTAACGATCAGAGAATGTCCAAATACAAGCGCACGTTTTCAAGGCACTTAAACAACATAGGAAAAATCAAAACTGCTCGATTCAGTGTGCCCAACTGAATCATTGACCCGCAGCTGTTGAAACACGATGATACATGCCTAGGCAAATAACCGAACCTTTTCTAGCAAATATAAGCAAATGTTCTCCTATTGCAAAGATCACGGAGTCGTTTGTTTCTGATTCATTCTCTATAAACTTATAAGAACTTTGTGTCGATTGATCAGGTTTGTCAAGGCGCGTACCACCACAACAGTATATTGGGTGTACAATGACCTGTCAAAAGAGTTCGAAAGGATGGATAGACATATTCTTGTAGAAAAACTACGAGCCTCTGGCATCCCTTAATAGTCTGGTGTGAGTCATTCTTGGCTAATAGATCATTTGTTGTCTCGTATAAAGGATTTCTTTCTGATGTGGTTCGTACTGACTCGGGTGTTCCTCAGGGCTCGCACCACATCAATTTTATTTTTGATCTTTAATGATGTTACTGGGGTTGTTAAAAATAGTCATAGCGCAGCATGATGAATTAAAACTGTTTAAGAGAAGGATTATGGGAGTGATTTTCAACCCCAACTGTGATTTCCGAGACAACTTTGACGCCATCACGAAAAAGCCTACAGGAATATTGGTTTTACTAGGCGAATGACTGCGGACTTCACCAATCCCTTCGCAATTAATCTCCTTTATCAGTCCTTCGTTACAAGCCATTTGGAATATTTCAGTGTTATTTGGTTTCCAGTCAATCAATGTGATGTGGATAGACTTGAGTGAGTGCAATGTAAAGCTGTGTAATATTTAGTATTCAAATCTGGTCGTCTTACTGCGATAAACTTAAAGCTGTTGGGCTGGATTCTTTAAAACTGCGTAGAGTTGTTGATTCGCTCACTTTTTGCTGGAGAGTACTTATTGGTGTCATTTGTACCCCTAAGGTGGTCTCCTCTTATCATTTGAATGCTCCGAATCGGAACTTTTACTTTAATCTCTTTCACGTACCTTTTCACAAAGCTCGTTATGGGTCTTCTGCCTGTATTCTTCGCCTAGGAATGAATTCTCAACGAATCATCAGATATTGGCGATCCATTCTTTCACAGTCACATGTGTATAAACGATTAATTTATTGCTGATTAACTAATTAATATACATGGTCTATGATTACATTAAATGTAAAGTTACTTTTATTTTTAGTTTTTATTTTCTATGCAGTAATGACTGTCCTATTTTGGGAGTGTATCCTGTCTGGACATTGCACAAATAAATAAATATTCGTCCGCAACACCCAACGGGTAGTTATACGTTAAGCTATATGACCAGAAATACTTTACATTACTTTAAAAGTCCTTGTGGTGTTTTGAAAACTAGTAAATTGTTTTAAATTGGTACTTCATCAGAAATGCGATCGTGGTCGTCCTGATATTCTATTGGATAATCTTATCTTACTTGAATAACGCTATCTTTTATGCATTAAGGTCAAGGTGGGACCAAATTTTATGCAAAACGCGAAAATGCACCTTATGAATAATTTAACCTTAAAATAATAAGCTTTTTAGCAAGTGATACTTGCCACATCACGACCTCTCGGCGCACGTGATGTTTTCCTAATTTTTGCCTTCTGCCATTGTCGAAATCAGATTAAAAGAACTTGAGATTCAAGATTTAACATACGAAAATTAATTTTAAAAAATTTCACAAACACCAGGGTTCATATTACCTCGTAGTAGAAATAACCTGGTAAAAAAATGAAAAAGGTTTAAAATTCTAACACTGAACTTTTATTACTTCTGGGAGCGTTTTTAACTACAGCTTACTTACAACTTACTACAAAGAAGTCCCTCCCCAAAAAACAAAAGGTTTTTAACTACAAAGACCTTTTGTTTTTTGGGGAGGGACTTCTTTTCTAACAAATGGTAAAAGGAAAAAGATGAAAGTTCTTTTACCGCAGATGTCAATACTGAATAGATTTTGAGGAACATCGCGCATGGTTCATCTGGTTGACAGCGGGGTCTTTTACAAGACAAATCTTTAAATTAATTCATTTATCCTTTGTTTGCACTAATGAGCCATTCGAAAAAGAACATTTATGTGTTTACATACATTTCACATAAAATTAGTCGATTCACCGTCAACTCTAAGCGCACAAAAATGTTAATTATTTCTAATTTCACCTCGGGATTAATGAGACTTTCCCTAGGTGTGTACGGTTTTCTGAACAAAAAAGCTGTTACGTTTTATTTAAGAGTGTTCACAAATATTTACAAGGTTGAGACATAAACAAGGTTATCTGTTGGAGTTCTATCTCTAATTTTTATTAAATGAAAATCCTTTTGAAACGTACTTAAATAACTGATAATTTTTGAAATCATTTATTCTGTTTCTTTAACCAATTTTTATTAAAACGACTTTAAATAAGAACTTTATTTTTAAAAATAATGAACTGGCCCCATCGATGATATTCTGAAGTGGGAGTAAATATCTTGTATGCAACGCATGGATTCGTGCAATTTGCATTGGAAATTTATATCGCTTTCCTAAGAAAACTGAATTCATAACTCGATACTTTCGAGATCATTGGTTTTAGTTCTTCTCGCACACGTAAACGTGAAACTACATAGGTATAGCTACCATAAGCATAGAATACACCATTAAATCGACTGGAGATGCTATCAAGTGTGCGAGATATCATTGTCTTATAAATTAAAAGTTTATTTTCAATATCTAAGGTCGATCGTAAGTCAATAGACTTTTTAATACTTTTTAGTCTTGGGTGGAGATTCCAAAACAGCAATTTATCTATTAAAAGTGTAAGATGACGCACAAAGTCAGTCCTAGGCAATGGGGTTCCATTTATACTCACTGTGGGAAAAATACTACTACACTCACATTTATCTGCACGCTTTTCGTTAGGTTTATTTTCATTCTCCACTTTGTGAACCATACAGGTAATTCATATGGACACTACTTTTGAGCCAAAGCCCGTGTATGTGTCCGGCATGCAGAGAAAGGTCGCTCGATGTGTCCCACTAATTGAACGTGCAATTCGTTGGTGCCAAACAGAGAGTGCGCAGGAATGCCACCCTATTTGAGAATAGGGCTTGAGCTCGGCAGCGAGTATTTGGGTCCCCTGTTCAGGTTCTTGGAGGAAACGGGGTTGTTCTGTTGTATATAGTAATAATAGTTGTATACACCTAGTTTGTGTTGAGAGTGATTATATTTATTAGCGTGAATGTGTGCTGTGAGAGGGTCGATGGCGGAATATCGTGTACCACCATCGACCCTCAGTTAGGTTAGTTGTATAATGTGTAAAGTGTGATGGAGGAATATTGATCACCCCCCCATCACCCTGATTGAATGAATAGATGGAGTGAAAGTGAATGTATTTGGGAATGAAAGTGGGTACTGAATTGAACTAGCTGTTGGCACGCCCCCCCCCCATTTTACTGTGCACACAGTTGCTGGTTGCTCAGAAAAAGAAGGCGGAAACTGAGGACGCTCTATAGCTTTCGTCACTTGACAGAATCGATAAAGTAATTATTAATAATCTAATAATATCACTAAAAATTGAGAAGCGGTTTTGAAAATCACTGAATTGTCCAAGGCTCGGTGCCCACTGGAGCGATGCAATAGGCGATTCCACAAGTGATGCGGTAAGCAATTCGACACCGTATTGCTTACATCGTGTATTCCTTGCAACTAAACCAGAGCACACCAGCGCGATTGCGATGCGACGCCGATAATTATCGGCGGTGTATCGGTTGGGCGACACAGCTTATCAATCGCTGCAGGCGATAGATAGGCGCGACTCGTCAGTGAATCATGTCGGCTCAACAGGAGGATGTCTCCGCTTACATTTTTTTTTACAAAATTTCACATTTCTTTTGGCAAAATAATTGAACAGAATCCATGTTTTTGGAACTATTCTTTGAAACGTTATTCCAGAACAATTTAACAAGCATAGCATGGTAGAAAATAGCAGAAAAGCTGAAGCTGAAATTATTGTTAACATTACATCGGTGTACCCAATATTTTCTCGTTTTTCGCTAACAATTGATTGATCCAAGAACCCTCTGAAAATATAAAGATTATACAAATTTATGTCGAAAGAGGAAAGGTGTGATCAAAACATTTTATTTACTGATTTTTTTTAGAACCATCTGTACAAATATGTACATACAGTAATGTGATACAATATTTATCATTTGCAAATATCTTGAGAGGAGCCAGCAACCATTGTTATTTATGAACTACTCATAAGGAGGTCCCGGGGCCATTTCCGCTTCAATTCCCTTGCTGGGTTGTAGGAATGGGTAATGTTTAACTTGAGTATCCATGATATCCAATTCTCAATATGCTTTCAGACCCCAGACATGATGATGCATTAGTGGCCGTGAGAGACTGTGTGGAAGGAAAAATCCTTGTTAATATTTTTAGATGTCCAAGGAGCATTTTACTCTGCACGGTGGCTATCAATTTTTCTGAACAGTAAGCCACTTTTAAAACACAAAGGAGAATTTACAGTCATCAGGCATTCAAATGTTACTACATATTAATTATGAGCATTAGTCTTCGAACATTTTTCTGGCTTTGGAGTGCTTTGTTCAATTGGTATTGAGTATGATAAGATGGGCAGAATAGCTATTATAATATAATGTAAAATTGAGGGTGTCACTTCCAATGCCCCAGAAAACCTTAGCAGATCTTGAGAGGACACTTATCAAACTTGCAGCTTTTTGGCATACCAATCCATGCTTACTCTAAGAAAATATTTAATCTAACCAAACCCTGAAATTCTCATGCTTTTTTAAAATATAATTTGACTTTACACTGAGGTGGTTTTACACTACCCATAGTACACCCAAGAGTGTTGTCTCACAACCAGCCAAAAACCCCACTCACCATGTCGCCCGGCACCACCTTTCATCCAAATTTTTATTTTGAAATCGTGAGATGCGGTCTGGTGTGATGTAGGTTTCAGAAAAACATTTTCTTTATCGTGCCAACGTTTCTTTCTTTATTGAGATCATCTTCAAGGCCTGGGATTTACAAACATTGTTTGATTAAATATATAAAATATATTTTGCATTGTATAAATTCGCTTTTCCACATCCAAAATGTAATTGTAATATGTAAACAATGTTTGTACATCCCAGCCCCTGAAGATGATCTCAATAAAGATCAAAACGTTGGCACGATAAAGAAAATGTTTTTCTGAAATCTACATCACACCAGACCGCATCTCACGATTTCAAAATAAATATCGATTAACGGTCACTAATCACCACACATTTCATTTAAATATTCGAAATCTTGTGTCAAATTGCAAGTGCATGAAATGAATCTGTCTTGCCTTGCTTTTTTCCCTGGCCAACCACTAAATAAAACAAAATGCTAAAAGAACTACAAATCAAAATACAAATTTGTTTATACCTAAATGTTAGCTTTTAAAACTTAATTTAGTGAGCATTAAAACTTGTATTTTTGTTTAATTTGTTGTTGTTTGTATAACTTTTACAGCATTATTAATATATGGTACTTTATTGCACATCGGGAGTACAATTGAGAATTTTTTTTTAACCATACAAATCATTAAAAAAGTAAATTATGCTATGAGGTCATCGATCTCTAACTTAGTAAGTAGGTGAGCTTTCAGGATCTTCCCCGCCATCCACTGTCCTCATCAATATTAAACATTGCCCCATCACCCACCCACCTCTGCTCTTTGTTCCTCATTTCGAGTTTTGCAATATGCCATCAACAAAGTAAAGATGCCTTCTGCCTACAAGGTTGTGATTTGAAAAGACGAGCTTTAAAGAATGTTAAAATTTAAAATAAGAGGTAAACTAAAAAAAGACCGCTCTCGAGTTGGATAGGAGCTCTCCCAATAAAAAATATCCAGCAAATTTTCCCAATTTCGTAGTTTGACCTTTTTATAATTTTTATATCCAGGGTTGGTGTTAAAATGTTGATTAGTTTGTATTAAAAAATCAAGGCTTAAGGCCAATTTGAAAGAAAACAGCCAAGTTCAAATTGCATTCTCTTTGAGTTTTTAATTTAATTTTAATATAATTAAAATGTTGAATTTGTTGAAACATAAAATCACCAATTGATCAGCTATGAAGGATGGTTAGGGAAAAAGGCCAACATATTTATACATTCATCTTAACACAATCACACAACAACAAAAAAATCTTTAAAAAATTTTCCTTAGTTTTTAAATTATTTTGCTTTCAAGTATGTGTATGAAAAGATTATTGTTTTAAGTAAGAATAGAAAACTAAACAGAGACATTTTCCTTAAAAATAAGCAAGTAATAAATACCAACTTTTATTATTTTTTTTAACAATTTATTCTTTATACTTAATTGTGCAAAAATTTTCCCAAATGAAAAATTTGTGTCAAAGGCGGCGTCAAAAACGACAACCTTCAGCAAGTAATAAATGTACGCAAGAAACATAACAGGATCTGAACCAGGGTGGCCAAGTGATTAGGGCATCCAATTTGTACTTGCCATTTTAGCTGTTCTGAATTCAAATCTCCCTTTTTTTAATTTGTAAAGTGATTCTTCCCTCTTGTATCACAGAAACATGGGATTGAAATAAAAGAGAAAAAAAATAGAATCAATAAAATAACCTAATAAAATAATTAGAATTTAATCAGACTAACAAAAAAGAATCCACTCCACACAATGTTATTTAGCATATATTGAAATATAGATAAAAATGAACAATTATAAATGATATATATTAGTTCACTGACATGGCTCGAGCAAATCTGGGTTTGTTTTTTTGTAAATGATTCATTTGATAAAAATTATAAATATGCTCAACATGTTGTTGATTACACAGTGACAAACTTGAAAAGATGCAGAAAGTTTTTCAATCAAAGCCTGATTTATTTATTTACTTTTTTGCATCATTCATTCAATATCATCACCAATCTATGTGAAACTTGTATGCTACTTTTTTTCATGTATTCATCTAGTTCATATAGTTCCATCAACGATACTTCAGTATTGTCACATTTGGAACTGTTTGTTGTCTTTGTGTCTTACTAAAGCAGTATCGCGCCATTTTTTATTACAAAAACAAATATAAAGAACAAACTCAATCACTGTCTACACAGACCGTCATAGGTAAAGCACTTGAATACATTAAAAGAAGGAAGGAAATTAGATTCTGCCTCTTAACGGACTGTTGATGCACTGTAGATAATATGGGTAAGGTAACCCCAAGCTGTGAATTTCATAATCATATCATTGTGGGTATTTACAAAAAGATCTCTGAGCTAAAAAATGTTTGACAAAATGTGATTAAGGTCATGTGGGTATTCATTGTATGGTAGACGCATTGGCGAAGGCAGCCACTATATCTGGTGTACCCATCAGATAAAAATTCCTAAAACAGATTAAACTTTTTTTTCAACCAATTGAATTCCATCTATGAAATAAAGACTAACAGCTCAGCAATAGCTGGCGAATATTAACGAGCTTTATTCCAAAATCTGAAAACAAAACCGTGGTTTTCAGGAGGCAGGCAAAAGAAATTCTGTGGAATAAACCTTTAACCTTATGGAATAAAGACGGAGAAAAGTAAAAGAAGGGAGGCAGCCATCACCTCTAATCTTTCTCATTATGCTTAGGTAGAGAAACAAAATAAAAACTACCTGCTAAAAACTAATACCTACTAAAATAATGATAATAATTTTTAAAAATCATATGGCAATAATACAGTAGAAATTGTTCATAAAGACATCGGTTATAACATACAAAACCTTCGGTTCTGTGAATTATGTTAAGAAAACACATAGGGAACTATATATAACTATCAGTTATAGCGGAGCACGTAAAAGTAACCCCAGCTTATAGAAAAGATTCTTCCCTATTTTTTTAATGATAAATGCCTTTAAAAGATCTCTAAATAAACTTTTAAAAAATAAGTAAATAAAAAACCATGACTTTACCCTCTTCTGTTGAGGAAAAATTTGCGATAATTTCATAGATTGGATTGGGAGATTGTGCAAGCAGACTCATTTCAAAATATCTGGCATTGTGAAAATTAAAGAGAATATAATCAAACTAAGTTAAACTTAATAAGCGCATAAAGTTTAAAAAAATACAGGCCAAAAAAGAAACATATTACATACTACAATGATACTGTAGTCAAATAACTAACTCCATTCACATTTGTACATGCATATGTATTAATGTTTTAAAAACATTTATGTAAATAAATTACTGTAGGAGGTTAATATGTATTTTGTACTTCATCATAAACCTGGATAAATTATGTAATTACTAATTATATAGTTACTTATATAATAAAAACTGCTCTGCTATAAACATACATGCCTATCAATTAGATGAAATGTTCAGATATACACCGCTCAGAACGTACAAAATTTTATGGTCCCCTAAGTTCTGTATTTTTACTTATACTGTATTTCCAAAGGAAAAAGCCAAAAGAAAGTTTTTTAAAAATCGCAGTTAATTTGTTCTCGGTTGACAAAATAAATGAAAGTACTGCTCAATTAAGCATAACAATGGTATGCCCATTTAACAGAATTTCCCCCTTATTTGAATATATTCGTTTTCATTTAAAACACAACACAAAATTAGTCCCATCAACCGACTATTGTCTTGTAGATGCAGTCACAAAAACAAGATCCTGTCTTTAAATTGCACAATCTATATTCAAATGTTTTATGAATTTGTTTAGACAGGAAACACAACAATTTTGATTTTCTGTATAATAAATAAGTGTATTTACAAAAATAAGTGCTTTAGTTAATAAAACAATGGCTTAATAAAGTAAAATTCGTTGTGCTTGGCCAACTGATTGTCTTATTGCTTTGAAAAATTCAATATACTGATGAAGATTATGCCTAAAAATATAAATTATTTCAATACAAGCATAATAATATAATATAAATATAATAAAAAATATAATAATAGTTAAAATAAATATATAGTTATATATTTATAGTTAACATAAAAATATAATAACTTGTAATTAAAAAAAACATACATCATTAGCAATGTGGATGCTAAGAGTTCTTTGCTCTCAATTAAATGATAAACATAAGCTCGTGTATGCTTTCTGCATGGTAGGCAAGTACAGTCTTTTTTTAATGGGCCAAAATCTTCCTTATATCTGAAACAAAACAAAAAATTACATCATATAAAAAATCATGTTTGACTTTTATCTTACCTAATGTCTCTTAAGTTGATTTCTTCTTCTACATTTTGGCTAGGAACTTCACTTACATCTCTAAGAACATATCCACTGAATTAGAAAATGTAATTATTTATAATACAATAAAACCTTACAAAGGAATGGATTTCCAAGAAAATGTCAGAGCACACATTCTCTCAGTAACAATAAATGGAAATGACGAATCGAACATATCGACACCCAATTCCACCATCTTTAATACTTGCTGGGGCTTCCAACAGCCAGGAACTATTCTAAGTTTATCTTCTGGTAATATATTCTGGAAATAAATTCCGTAATGAAACTAAATAAATGTTAAAAGTGAATTACATGGAAGTTTTGTATTTATTTGACAAGTACCAAAATCTCTTCTAAGACCATGTTACACTTTTCGTAGTCCATTTTTTCAACGTCTGCTCCATTGTTGTGAAGACCCTCAATCGAGAAACCACTGACGGGCTTTTCAAGCATGTACTTAACATGATCTTTCCTGACATCGAGATCAATTCCACCACTGATAACACCAATAACTCCAGAGTTTTTTAGTTTCTATTAAAAAAAGTTCTATTTTAGTTAATTAAATAACATTATTTACTACAAACATAATTACTTCAGATTCTTGATGCCTTTTGATGCATTCGTCAAAAATGATTTGACATGATCGCAGGGTTTTCAACGCTTTTTTCCTAGTCGAATCAAGATTTGTGTCAGTGTTCGCTAATATCTGGTACATATCGGGTTGAAATGCTTCCATAGTTTTCATGTATCTTTAAAAAAATCTATAAATGTATAATCAAGTTGGAAAATATCTGACACTATAAGATACTGTACTTTTCAGCATTGACAGATACCCTGCCTATATTTGTCCAAACAGATACTACAGTTGTCTTGTTGTAACCGACCGGTGTTAAACAACTCGGGTCTTGTACTGTACAATAAGTTAGGTAATCCTGCAAAAAAAAGTGTTATTGCTTGGTTATGTAAATCTGTAAAAGACAACAAAAGGTGTACCGACCGCCTTACCTGTTGCTAATACACAGTCAAATATAAGTTTAAGCTCATTAAGCCATCTTTCAGACAAGGTGGTTAGTTGATTCAACTAATTGAATGGACAAGTGTCGAGGAGTGTAGCCAAATATCATATATTTATGAATAAAATATCAATAACTGTGGGAAAGGGCAAAAAGGGGCCAAAAGCCCAGTTTTGGCTTTTTCAGTTCTCCTAATTTTAGGACTTTTTACGTTTGTTTATTGTTTCTCTTGTTATGAACTGTTTATTCAGCCTAGTCTAGGCAAATAGAACATATAATATGAATAAAATATCAATAACTATGGACAGTGGCGAAAAGGTCAAAATGCCAAGTTCTGGCTTTTTTGGTTCTCATAATTTCAGAACTTTTTACATTTCTTAATCGTTTCTTTTGTTAGACTATTTATTCAGCCTAGTCCAAATGAATGGAATGTATAATATGAATAAAATATCGATAACTGTAGACAATGGCAAATAGGGCAAAACGCACAATTTTAGCTTCTTCGGTTCTCATAATTTCAGGACTTTTTACATTTGTTATCCGTTTCTTTCTTTATAAACTTTTATTCAGCCTAATCATTTATTTATTTTATAATTTTAAGTAAATTGTTGAGAACCGTTCAAACCACTTCTGTTTAACTCAAAAGGCACAGCTCAGCATTCATCCTTCACACCAGTTGCTTTTGAATCAACTGAGTTCACCACAGAAAGCATTGCCATGGCAAGTTTCGATATGAAACTAATGCGATATGGGACATAAAGTGTGAGGAGAATGTAAACAGAATTAAAGCTTTTAATTAAAACGTATGTGGCATGGACATTTAGTGAACTGAATCAACCACCTCATCTGGTCTGAAAATAAAACTTTTTGACGCTTGAAGTTTTTGAGTAATAAAAAAAATGAAATGTTTCAATCCATAGTTAATACTTATCTTAAAAACCACTACACTAGTTTGGTTTTTACGCAGTTTGACTTACGGTGCATGTCATAAAAATCATCTTGTACATAACAAGAAAAAATGGAGATGATTTTACGTTGGGAAAATTGGACAAAATTTCCAAGCTTTCCAAGGCTCAATCATGCTTTAATGAGGTACAACTAGAACATCCTGTTAATTGATGTTATTTGAGGAAACAGTTGCAAAGTTTTGAAACATGCAATACAATTAATTCACTACCAATTAAAATGATAAATAAACAAATTGTTTTTCTGGAATAGTTTTTTATGAATAACTTGAGAGAAAGGTCGGTCCAAATTAAAACAGTTTGCATGTTGAATTAAATGTAACAAAACTTTTAACAAATTTACATTGATCTTGCTTTGAATTAGATAAGCTTCTATTCATATACTATTATCCTTGGGAGGTAGATCAAAACTCTTTGACTCATGAGAAATTAGACAAAAATAAAAGTTTGTGTCGAGATTTTTCCAAAAAATTCACCCGTTAAAAAAAATATTGGAGGGAGTTAAACGCACTCTGTGAACTCAAAATTTGAGGTAAAAAAAGGTCAACGCACATGGGAAACTGTACCTCGACAATCTAACCACCTAAGACATCATGAATTCCATCACTGAGCACTCAAAAACAAGGTAGTTAGAAAAATATCTTTTTTTCTGTTCTGACCTTTATTCAGAAATCTTCAGGCCATAAAGTGTGGTACTATTCTTGTGGTGTCATATTGTGTGAACTTGTGTGAAAGTTTTGAGTCCATAAGGATAGCACTACATTTTACGCCTCGAAGATAACCTGAATAAAGGTCGAAACATCGGCAAAAAATTAAAAAGGTGTTTTTGCAAACTATCTCATTCTTAACCACTCATCACGAATCCAATGAATTATTAAATAGCTGGTCACTAAAAAATACACTTTTTTACTAATTTTAATTAGTAATTAATGTAATATCAATTGATTTTATATTTCTAACATTGTGACTGTTGTTTACAGCGATGAAAAAAAGAGATATTTAGACTATACTAGAAAAAATGAAGTTTCCCTGGATTTACTGTAGAATACAAGCAATTTGACCATCCCAGATTATCCAGTTTGTTCTTTATTTTGCTATTGTGGCAACATGAATATAAGCAAAAAGAAAGATCGAACAGCAAACAAATACACAACAAGAAAACAACAGTTCATCCCTTACTGAGTATTTCTAAGTCCAAGAGAATGCAAAATTATATACATGTTTAAAAAAAGAGATGTGATTGTAATATATATTTATTAAATTGTAGAACCCTGAAGGCTTAAAAATAGCCGAAAGCTTGGCAAGATACAACAGTATTCATTTTGGACCACATTCCTGTTCCTCAAACGAAATATCTTCAAAACAACAGTTGTTACTCATCAACAACTGCTAACATTTGTATACTGATTAATTTCTGCATGATACGATCGGTGGATCGATGAAAGTTTTAGTCGTATACCTTCAGTCCGCAAAAATGAGCTAATCCTTTGGCATATTCTTTGACGGTTTCATGGCTGAGCATTGTTGACGGTAACGGGAACTGCATTATGTGACTGTCCTTTGTAATAAGCTGGAGAACTTCATGTGTGATGTGAGGAACGCTGCCACCCTGCGAACAAAAGTAATTACTAAGGAATATAATTCTTTAGCTTAGTGGGGTAAACAGTGGGTCAAGGGCAGAAAAATATTTTCAAATAAAAGCAATGCGGGGTTTATTTAGCCTTTGTCGACAAAGGCCTTTTACCTTTGTGCTGACTAAGAGAAGAGGCGTTTCGAATATTTTTTCCGGGAATTTCGAAAAGGAGGAAAGCACTCCATGCCTGGCCGAAGACATTGGTACGTTCTTAAAAATGAATTTCATTGTTACTTGGTAATTGATGACAGTTTACAGTTATTTGCTTTAAACTTAAAACTATTGTCTCATTTAGAAATAGTCGACAATCCCAGCAAGGAAGGTCATACGTATAACATAACACAACATAACTGATAATAAGGAAGGTTCTATACATTACAAGGGCACGTGGTCTTGCATCCCTGGTCCACTTTCACTTTCTGCCCAAGCCGGCAAAAATAATAATAATAATATGAACTTTTTCTTTTTATCTGACTATTTAATTGTAAATGCTTTATTGAGAACTCGATAAAATAATAAATACATAGAAAAATTCTCTTTAACTTAAAAAAATAATAACTAAATAAAAATTATTGTTTTAGTTTGAAAATTACAATAAAACATTATCTAATTTTTCGGCAATTGTAAAAAAAAAAAAAAATAATAAAGTAGAATATTTCATTGTTCGATATTTGTGCTTGCCTTCATTTCTTCACTTTCAAGGCAAAACCGATTAAATGAAAAAAGACAACTTTTCAGGATTTCAATTTTAAACTTTAGAATTTTGGTACCAGTTCAATTTTTGTAGTAACTTTTATTATCTAATGCAATATAGGACTCGAGGTCCCTCCTGGTGATGTATTATACGATAAAAAAATTACATGGCTAATGATAACTTAGTTACTTTCTGCACACGTACACATAGATCAGGAGGATAACAAAACGACAGATGAAGTTCCAACCTCTGGACATAATGATTACGGTGTTAAAAATGCAATAAAAAAACATGTGTAAATGAAAGTGGCAGCATTCGGATCGGCTGAGAAGCTCTCGCATTGCAAGAGTTGTGCTCGCACTGTCGATAGGTGGCCAGAGGATCTGAGTTGTAGAAGAAGGGTCATCCTCACTTGATTAAGAATAAGCGAGGTTTAATGGACCCTTACTTTTGCCTACAATGTATCCAGAGTGAAAAGAAAGGCTGCTCGTGTAGATGTATATATATATTTTAGTTCTATAGATCATGAAGGAATGAGAATTCTGCTTGATTATGACAGCAAGTATCTGGGTCTCCTTTTCCAATTAATTTTTTAAAGGAAGAATTTAGGGGATCCAGAAAATAGGAATTGTATTAAGAAAGGGAGAATAACTAATTAAAGGATTGTTTTGTACGGTGTCGGTAGCCGCAATGGTTTAGGTGTTGAACAGTGCTCATCACTGTAAGGTAAAGGTCCCGGGTTCGATCCAGCGGCCCTGTATTTGAACCCGACAAATTTACAAATGGGCTTTTTTTTTTCAAAAACACCAGCACCCTGAGGGTTGATATGACCTCTGCTGTTGCGAACACAATAATTTACAATTTGTAAAAACTTTATGCACAATTAAATTTAATTACAATAAAACAAAATGTAAAAAAATTGCTCTACAACTACAATTCCTTCTTAAAAAAAATAATATGATCAAAAATAATTAAATAGACTTAATAATCAAAAATTAAATATTGAAATATAAACTCTAACCTTATAAGTCTTCGATGACCATCACTTGAGTTCCAAATTACATCTCTTCTGAACAGCCGGTCAGCCCCCTATATGTACCGACCTGCTATTTTTCCACAACTTCTTAGATCCTTCTGGATTTTTGAGGAACATTCCCAACATCCTCGGTCACAATGAGCTTTTTTTAAAGCCCATCGTTCCCCCAACTTCCCGAATACTTCCCCATATTCTTAATTATTTGTAACAATTTATTATTGTTACAAGGCTTGTCTTATTGTAGTTATGACAGTTGTGTGTCAAGAGTGAATGTATTTATTGGTGTGAATGTGTAGTGTGAGAGGGCTAATGGCAGAATATTGAGTACCCTATCGACCATCAATTAGGTTAGTTATATATGTAAAAAAGTGATAGAGGTATGAATGAACTAAGAAAAATATATTTAAGAGTGTGCGTGACAAGTAAAATGGTTACTGGGGTAAAATTTGGTTATTGATAATCTTCTCCTAAGTCTTATGCAAAGTTGGAAGAAATCAGGAAAAAACTCATTCCCCCTCTAAAGATAAATAAGATTAAACATGTAATTTATCCAAGATGGATCTAAAATTTTATCATTACCAACAATTTTGGTCCGCCTATCCTTGCTGGGTCTGTCAGACTTGTTTCACCATTTCAGCATCTTCCAGAATAAAATCTGTGGCTGAATTGTTTATCAATATTATTCTGATTTATTACCTGTATGGGTAGACAAGTTAAAAATATTTAGCTTTACTCAGCCTGATCATCTGGTCAGTATTAAATTTATCTGATTTGCTGCTGTGCAGAATAATTATTTTCTTGTTTCAGTTCTCATTTTCAACAACACAACAAACTTTATGCTTTTCCATCTGTTAGCTTTAAATTCTTACTTTTTTTTATTAACATCTACTTTACTCTAATTACCATCATTGATCATGTTTTTCTTTTATATTCAACTGTTCACTGTTTGTAACAAGTGGTTGTACGCAAGGTCAAGAATCAATTAAGGATCAAATTGGATAAACTGATTCATTCTTTTGCATTACACTTAATCATTTCAGCCAGTCTCTAACAGATACAGTGTGATCTTTAATGATTTTTTAATAAGTTTTTTTTTTTAAATGATTAATAATAGATACTATAATATCTGCAAAAAAAAGAATATTTGCAGTCCTGTGTTTTATTTTAAATTAGAGCATATTTTGCATACTTTTATGTTGTTGTTTGCTGCTTTTTATTTAATTACTAATAGATTTTTTAAAAGTAAAAATTGAAGAACGAAGTAATCACCTGACATTGACTCACACAAATCATCTGAAAAGCAAGAAAGTTTTAAAAGAAATATCCAAATAAAATTTGGAATAGTTTGATTTGCATAATTTTGAGATATGCTTATCTTTTGAAGGATAATGGCTTTAATTGGTTGAACAATTTTATTCAGTTAGTTTTCCATTTTTGTGCTTGAACATCTAACCATTTTTTTAAACAGGTAAGTGATAGTTTTTGTTTCTTTCATTTTTGCAGATAAGCTAGATTTCTACGATTCAGTAATTTTTAATGAAGATTATCTTTTATTTTTTCTTTGGTACCTATGCTAGGTACATTCAATATTTCTTTTTTTTATTTATTAAGATATATCTACCTGATTTAGAAAGATGAATGAAAATAAACAAGAGGTACTGGACAAAGAGGTTGAGCCAGAAGCTGCAGAAATAACGGTATAATACATAATTAAAATGACATTTACATTTGTTAAAATTGTAGCAAAAATATGCATGGTTTTGACTATTAATAATTAAATTACAGGCGATGCAGCAAAAGATGAAACCAGAGGAGGAAATTCCGATCTATGATGACAAAATGGGTAAGCATAAACGAAATAAATGCCTGTCAGAGACTTATTCAAAACAATAAAATTTTCGTTTTCCTCTAAGATAGCGAGGAGATTACAAAATCTAATAAGGTATCTGAAGTGCAAAAAAAAAAGGCCAAAAAAGTTAAGACAGTAATGTTGAGAAGAGAAATTGGCCTTTTTAGCGCTGTCGGACTAATTGTCAGTGTTATGATTGGTAAGTGTTTTGTTTTCAATGAAATAAACAACTCTATTAACGAAGCTAATTTTTAAATTAAAATTGTTCTTCACTTTAAGCTATTTAAACAATTTCACTTTTAAATATGGAAAACTATCCATTAAATAAACAAATAATTTACCAATTTTCTTCCTCTTCCTTTGTTTTTCTTTTTATATCCAGAGTTTGTATTAGAGATTAGCCTTGCAATTTATTACTTTTGCTTATGCATTTTGGCTTGGTCACATATCACTCTCCAGGGCTTTTAGGAGAATGATTCTAGGGAGGGTGAATTTATGAGTTCAATATTTTAACACCAACCTTGGATATGTTGATGAATATATTATTATATGTATAATATAATTATTATATATTGATAACAAAATATATGATGGCAAAATTAGCCATGATGAGAAAAAACAGATATAAAAGGGAAAAGGTAATATTTGAATTTATTCGCTTTGAATGTAGACATTCCTCGTGAATTAACTGAGGCAGTGTGAATGAAGTCTGGTGTGTGATTTAATTTATTAACATGAATGGAAAGGCTCTTTCTCAATTAATTCGAAGAATATCGAACACTTTGAGGCAATTTATTAGCATGAATGGAAAGGACTCCTTCCTCAATTAACCCAACGAATATCAAATATGCTGGTGCAATGTGAAATAATTGTGCAGTGAGAATGTAATTTATTAGCAAGAGTGGAGAAGGCTTCATACTTGGGCTAACCATACTACCATGTTTTTAAATGTAAAATTTTTATTACATGTATAATGCGCAATATACCAATACTGGTCCGCGGTGCACATTCGTAAAAAGGCTGGCTCCATATAATCTATTATTATATGTATAACGTTTTTTTGTGTTTATTGTATTTACATTTCATCCTAGAAAGGCACTGAGGTTGGGAAAGGCTGGCAATAGGATAGGGAGGCGAAAGAGTCATCTTAGCATACAATAGTATTAAGTTGGCTCCAGCATCAAAATAAAATAGATTAATAGGAAGTAGGTAAGAGGAGGCAGGGGACTGTGGTAGCGAAGTGGTTAAGGTGTCAGACTTGTGGTCATGAGTTCAATTCCCACCGACACCTCTGGACTATTTTTCTAACACCTAAGGGGACCGGTGACTGCAATTGAAAAAAATGACATGGCACTGATCAATGGAAGGTCTGGGGCAGGATCAGATCTCGGCGACCCTGAATTTGATCCCAACCTCCTTCAAAAATAAGTTTCTTTGATGGAAGAACACCGGCACGCCGGGGGGCTCAAATTCATACGTGTGCTCTGAAAAATGGAGCCAGGAAGGAAGTACAATTAGCTGCATACTAAAGCTGCAGTACTCAGGGGGAACTCTTCCAGTTCCTGATATCCATTATTAAAAAAAAAAAAAAAAAAATCTAGTTTGCTGACCCTAAAACTGCCCACAATATTTTTTAGTACTTGTTAACTAACAAAAGTAGATTTAATATAGGGATGGTTAGGGAAGATTTAATATAAATTGATTAATACAATAATTTATTAACTTTCATTAACTTGTCTTTGATGTTATAATAAGTTTAATATGTTTTATCTTTCAGGGTCTGGTATATTCATAACTCCAAAAAGAGTAATCGAAAAATCAGGTTCGGTCGCGTTATGCTTAATAATTTGGGCTGTTTGTGGCATAATATCATATATTGGTGAGTGTTTTAAAAACCGTTTATCATAAAATAAGTAAAACAATTTCTGTTTTCCAGGAGCACTTGCGTTTGCAGAGTTAAGCATTGTTGTCCCAAGCTCTGGTGCAGAGTACGCATATTTCCAAGCCGCTTTTACAAATCTCCATCGTTTTTTCGGCTCGCTCCCAAGTTTCATATATGTTTGGGTTATAGTTTTATTGGTGAGGCCAGCAGAGGTGGCTATCCTTGTTTTAACTTTTTCAGAATATGTTTATTCTCCGATAATAAAAGCTCTTAATGTACATCTTTCTCCTTCTGTAGAGCTAATTCTCAAGAAACTGATTGCACTATTTGCAATTAGTAAGGTTTTGTAACTAATAGTTTTGAAAAGTTCCACTTGCTTTTTGATAAACGCAATTAAAAATATATGCATCTGTTACAGCTTTGATAACTTATATCAATTACATGAGTGTAAAACTATACGTAAAAATACAAAATATTTTCTCCTCGCTCAAAGTCCTCGCTTGCGTAGCTGTCATTTTTGGTGGAATATATTGTCTAGCAAGAGGTAAATGTTAATTAATGTTTTATTTATTTATTGAGGTATTGAAGTAAAAATTTGCCAGGAAATGTTGAACATCTGAAAACAGGATTTCAAGGGACTAGTACAAACGTTAAAGATCTTGTTTTAGCTATCTTCAACGGTTTGTGGGCATATGATGGCTGGTAAGTTATGCAACACAATAGCAAAACATACATCAAGGTGAATGATATGTAGTAATTATTTTGTTTAGGACATCTGTGACTGTTGTGACTGAAGAAATAAAACAACCTCAAAAGTTAGTACAAAAATTTATATATATATATTTTTTAATATAAATAAAATTTATTTTTCTTAATATTTTGGTTTAAAAACTCGTTAAATTTTCATGTCATTATAATTTAACTCATCCGTCGCACTTTATCACACTTTGTAAACACATCATACACACTAATGTCCACTTCCATCACCTAAAATACCTCCTCCTTCCAATTGAATATTGCAGTTGTGTATTGTCCTCCTAACCAAGATTTGTCACAACACGAATTCCTATCTTTTCTTCGATCACTTGGACCTCATTTCATTGCTGGGGGTGACTTCAACGCTAAGCACCCACAGTGGGGTTGCCGGGTTTCTAATCCACGTGGACGGAACTTCCTTAACTCTTTATCCTCAACCACTTACACTGTTATGACACCACCAAACCCAACGTACTGGCCAACATCTACCCGTAAACTTCCTGATATATTAGATTATTTTATAACATCCGGAATCTCTTCAACCCATCTGGATATTTCAAATTCATTTGATTTTTCTTCTGATCATAGCCCAGTTCAATTAATTCTAAATTCTGCCCCTTCCATTGTACCAAAATATCCTTGCCTAATAACTGGACCTACAGATTGGAAAAAAACAATAATAAACAAAAATGTTAACCTACACACATCTCTAAAAACTGCAGAAGAAATTGACAAAGCTGTAGACGATTTTACAAAATTGATACAGCATGCAGCATGGGTGTCAACCTCCATACCACCACCTCGAAATAATCAGCAGTTATTATTACCTCCACACATTCGGCTACTTCTAACTGAAAAGCGAAGGGCCAGGGCAATCTGGCAGCGTAACAGATATCCGAGTGATCATCGACGGATGAACCAACTCGCGAGAAAGCTGAAAGAAGAACTGGCCAAACTTAGGGCTGAAATGTACAAACAATATACTACTTCGCTTTCCAAAACAGACAAGTCTTTGTGGTACTGTACACGTAAGATCCTACGATATAAGGACCACACGCCTCCTATACGTAGAAACAATGCTTGGGCAAATTCCAATTCCGACATTGCTAAATTGTTTTCAGAGCATCTTTCCACAATTTTTACTGCACACCATGACATACTTGATCATGATCATCAGCTTAACATTGAACACGACTTGAATGTCCCCTTGCAACTCTCTTATCCTCCTAAAGCATTAACTCCATCAGACATACGACAAACTATTAAACAACTACTTTCACGAAAAGCTCCAGGTTATGATCTAATTACAAAACAAATATTACAAAATTTGCCCCACAGAGGCTTAGTATTCTTAACATACCTATACAACGCTGTACTCAGGACCACATATTTTCCATTGCAATGGAAGTTCTCTATAATTAAAATGATTCACAAGCCAAATAAACCTTCTGATCTTCCAAATTCCTATCAACCCATTAGTCTCATTTCTATCCTTGCCAAAATACTAGAAAAACTACTTCTCCGACGATTACTGCCAATAATTGAAAATTCTAATATTATTCCAGATCATCAGTTTGGGTTCTGCACATTTCACTTGACAACTCAACAATTACATCATGTTGCTGACAATATAGCCTCTTCTCTTGAACAAAAACAGCATTGCTTGGGTGTCTTTCTTGATTTAGAACAGGCTTTCGATTGAGTCTGGCACTCGGGCTTGCTTTGGAAACTGAGGAACATCCTCCTTCATACGTACTATCTTATACTGAGATCTTATCTGACTGATCGATTTTGTCGAGTCCGTCAGGGAACTGAATTCTCACCTTATATATGCATAAGGGCGGGTGTTCCTCAGGGAAGCATACTTGGCCCTTTTCTATTTTCCATATACACTGCAGATATTCCTACACACGTTGACATCTCGACACACACATTCGCTGATGATACAGCGATTCTTACATGCAATTCGGACCCCTCAATTAACACGCAACACTTACAACAACACCTGAATGAATTAACAATATGGTTCACAAAGTGGAGAATAAAGGTAAACCTAACAAAAAGCACACAGATCAATTTTACCTTACGTAAAAATGTCTGTCCTGCAGTGAATATAAATGGAATTCCATTGCCTACCACTGACCTTGTGCGTTATCTTGGACTTTTCATGGATAAACGAGTGACTTGGAATCCCCATACAAGACTGAAAAGACAGCAAACAAACCGACGTTATAAATTGTTAAAAAGACTACTCGACTCACGATCAAAATTAGACCTTGAAAGTAAACTTTTAATTTACAAGACATGATTAGACCTCTCTGGGTGTACGGTTGTGAAGTGTGGGGCTCAACCAAGGATTCCAATTCCCAGCGTCTCCAATCAATCCAATCTAAAATTCTCCGTCAAATTATAAATGCTCCTTTTTACGTTTCAAATTACACTATCCATAAAGACCTACACATCCCGTTTGTACACGAACTCATCCAAACTCGATATAAAAAATTTCATCAATCACTAAACGCACACAGTAATCTATTCGTACGAAATGTATCACTTCCAACCCTACCTGAAAAACCTCCAAGACGATTGAAGCGAAAGTGGCCCCGAGACCTTCTCATTGTGTGAAGACAAGTATCAGTGTGAAGGAGTGTTACCACTGGGCAACTTCTCCTACAAGAGCCTCAAATGATAATTCAACATAAACGAACATATTTACTTAATACATCACTTGTAGTTGTAAATACCAAATAAATGTAATAAAAAAAAAATTATAATTTAAGGTTTAAATATAATTTTAAATTGTAACTTTTTCATTTTTATTTTCCTTATCTATTTATTACATTATGATTGATAAAATCAAATCTACACATATATCCACATATGTGCAAATTGAATGATATGTATATTTGTAATATTTTTTTTTTTTTCAGAAATATTCCAATGAGCATATCAATAGGTGTGCCATTAATTACTATCTTATATTTTATGATGAACGTTTCTTATTTTTCTATATTGAGCCCTCAAGAAATCATTGCATCACCGGCCGTGGCTACTGTAAGTTTAGTACTTTCAGAAAGTAATGATTATCTCTGAATTTTAACTTTTTATTGCTAGTTATTCGCCGAAAAACTATTCGGACCGGTTGCATTTATCATACCGCTTGCTGTTGCCTTTTCGACATTCGGCTGTGGCATGAGCGTCCAATTCGGCGTTGCAAGGTATAAAGTTAGTACTTACTTAAAAGTAGTAAAAGTATTCTAGTTGAAATCCATTTTCAAAAAGTAATCATATTATATGTTTTATTTTTAAATTATTTTTTGTAAGACTGTGTTTGGCCGCTGGACGAGCAGGGCATTTAATCAGCTGCCTATCTTTCATCCATATTCGAAAAATGACTCCTGCTCCAGCAGTGATGTTACAAGTAATTTGCACAAAATTGAACTGTTCTGGCGATGATTATACAATTTGTTTAATGTATTTCAGGGTATTCTGGCAATAGTGTTTATCATGATTGGGAACATCACCGCTTTAATTGAATTCGTTGGGTTTCTAATATGGATATTTTACGGACTGGCAATGGTTGCTCTTTTAATAATGAGACATACAAAACCTGATGTTAATAGGACTTATAAAGTAAATTTCTTTAATACAGTTAACCCTAATAATAAACTTCATAATATACTTTCTATTTATTAGGTTCCTCTTTTTATACCAATCTTCATATGCGGTTTGTCTTTATTTCTGGCAATCGTCCCATTAGTTTTAGAACCGGCGCCACAGTATATTGGAGCGATGATTTTCATTGCTCTTGGAACTTTAGCTTATTACATATTTATTTACAAAGCAATGCACCCAAGTTGGACAGGTAAGAAAACTGACAACCACTTACTATATTATATATTATATTCACTATTTTTCGTGGTCCGCTTGACCAATTAATAACATTTAATTATTATCTCAACTTTTTTTTAGGTTTTTATCTCAACTTAAAACCTCAATTAATTAAATTATATATTATATTATTATTATTATTGTATATTTTGTCCACAGGAAAAATCACTTGTATCGTCCAAATTTTATGCAGTTCAATACCCGCAGAAGTTCAGCCGGAGAATTTTTCCAGTCTTACGCTCGTTAAAAGCACCGAGGAAAAAGAAAAAGAATAATTTTTATAATTCATTCCAATGCTTCTGTTTTATAATTCCAATGTTTGAATATACAAACTGCAAAGTTGTTTAAAAATTGTTTTATCTGTGTTGATATTTATTTAATTAAAATAATGTAAATATCAGAATATGTAGAATAATTAAAGTAACATCCATAAATAGACAATCATGAATTGTTGAATGAGAACAATGTGTAATAGCAAATCCACAAAAAATATAAATTTAAAATTTCAAGGTTAAAAAACAAAAAATTGCCTCTAATTGTGTTATAACTGCTGTCTGCATACCCTTGTACATGAAAGCCTATGTAGGTCGTCCACCAGTGACCACTCCTTGGGGACAGCCTCTTGTATTGTAAACTTTAAACTTTTCATCCTTAAAATCCTCATCTTAATGTACGTTGAAATAAATGAGTTGAAAATAATTGTTAAGGCAAAAGTTATAAGGAATTTTTTTAAATGTAGGCTGTAAATCTTACAGCTCGCCTACTCAATAGGGAAGAAAGGAACATTCCTAAAAATCTAAAGGGTGTAGAAACATGACAAGCAAATAATTAAAAAAAAAAAAATAATAATATTGAGGGAAAGTTGACAGGCATCAAGTTGAGGGTCATCTTAAATTGGGGATTATGTCAATCACACATCTATACCCTACTACAGAAGACCATCGGCCAAAGACCAAGGGGTTGTGTAATGGAAGCTCCCTAGAATTATGAGGTATTGTGCAGATGGCGCCTTTGTAAAAAAGTCGTTGACCGTCAGGCCCAATGGATTTTCCTTTTCCTTCCCACCATCTTGGATTGGACAATAAAAAAAAGGGACAATAAAAGGACTCGGTCAGAAAGGAGTCAGTCATCAGACATTGAGGAAACCAGGTCAAGACACAAAGAAAGTATTCAAGGGTAGAGACAAGTTGAATAGCGTCAACTGTCAATGAGTGGTCCAAAGTAAGGAGAGTTGACTGATGAAGAGTGTTGAGACTAGGGGGAGTCAGTTGTCAAGTGTTTAGGAAGCAGCGTAAAGGAGAAGCTAGTATCGTCTGAAGAATGTGGAAACTTCTTCGTTGATGTCATTTGGGGTATGCTCATTTTGTCAATAAGCTCACACCTAGAGTTAGATTTATGGCTGACTTGTATTCTCTGTTTGTTCCAAATAAATGTTGAGTTGGTCTAGAAAAGTGTAACAACAGATATGAATATTCTCTACCTAATTTTTGTATTTTGTAGTTATGTATCCATTATTTGTGGCCGCAGCTTTGATCAATTAATATCATATGTTGTCAAAGCTCCCTGTGTATCGATGAAGCCACATAGAGTAATTTATTTGTTACATATTGAGTTTTTATTTTTTATGTACAGCATTTGTGGTAGATTTTTTTCTTTTAAAAGGAAATGTTTTCCATCATTTTCAGTAGAGGAGGTAAGGCTTATTTTTTTTAAATCAATTGTTAAATATTATATAAAATTACCACACAGTAATAATAATATATTTTGTTAAAAGTAAATGAAATGTTTCAATGCATAAAAGTCTGAAAATAGCTGTGTACTTATAAATAAAACTTAATTATCACAGTAATTCTTTTTTAAATCGCAAGTGTCTTTTATTTTAACAAAAACAGCTAAAAATTTTTGTCCTTTGTTCCGAGAGACTTTTTTCCCTTCTTCAGTGCTATCGAGAAGAGCGGCAACGACTCGGTCCGACTCGAGTTCTACATCGTCCATCCTTCGGAATAGAGGGTGTTCGACGAAATGCTTCACCATCCAGTGGTGTAGATCTTCGACATCCGTGACAGTGTAGACGATCCCACCGTCTGCAAGTACATACGCATACTCCGCAAGAAGGGTCGGGCTGATAATCCTCCACTTGTGCTTCGCCTTTTTGAAATGAGGGTCCGGATAGAGAAAGAACATCTTTTTAAGTTGTCCTTTTCGGAAATAGTTTGGCAGGTACTTCATCGCGTTGGACCGTATGCAGCCGATGTTGCCATACGAGCCGGGGTTCTGCTCCCTCAGAGCCCTGATCCTGTCCATGACATAATCTGACACCTTGACCCGGATTTCTATGCCCAGGATGTAAGCGTCCGGGAACATCGGGGAGAGGGTGACCAGGAGGCCGCCGTAACCGCAGCCGATATCAGCGAAATCCACCTTTATTTCCCTTTCGCCGGATTTGGAATAAAGGCGGGACCAGTCCATATCTTCAGGCCTGACCGGGTAGTCGAAACTGTGGTCGGCTATGGGGTTCGAATGAGCCCGCTGCCTGTAGTACCTTTTCTGAGGAAGCATTTCGTTTTCCTCAAGGCGATATTTAACTAATTAAATACAAAAATAACATAAACACAATTTTAAAAAAGAATTTATAAATAAACCAAAGATATTATCGTTGGGAGGTAACGGCCATGTTACATGATACACGTGCATACGTGCTACGTTATCATCAGTAACTTGCTGATAACTTTTGCTAAACATAAGTGTAAAAAATTATACTTTACCCGTTTGCATTCATTATCGCTACTAACTCGGGTTGTTGTTAATTTTTCTAGAGTGTTAGGACCTGGTTAAGTCGCTTAAGTTGATCACAAATGTGTTCAAAAATGTAGTTCTGGACTTCGAGCTGGCCACCCCAAGCACTCAAGTCCAACCTAATTGTGATAGTCATCCACATATGTGCTCTATGCCCTATGGGGGTCTGGCATTATCCTGCATTATCAAGAATCTATCACAGATGTGGGGGGGGGGCAAATGGCACATGTTCTTCTATTTTGTCTTCTAACTATCTCTGTGGAGTTAGAGATCTTCCTTCCATAAAAACCGATTCTGTGCCAAGGAAATGACATCCCAGAACATCAATGACCCACAGTGGAATGATTGATTGGTGCCATTGAAAAAGGCTTAAGACTAAGGTGGCACTGTCAACACGGCACACAAGAATTACGCAGAAAATAAACACTGAGCCTGAAGATGATCTCAATAAAGTTCGAAACGTGGACATGATAAGGAAACTTTTTCTGTTGAGAGAAAAAGTCAGGGTCACGAACGGGATTTGAACTTTTGACTTTTTTTTTAATCTTAACCAATACCTTACATAAAGATTAATTAGTTGAAAAGCATTTATTTGGTCAATCGGACCACGAAACCTAATGGATTTATTAAGAATAATATCAAATGAAATCAACGAAGGAAAAATATTAGCTGAAAGCGATCTTTAGGCACAGCAGGATGGAAGAGATATCTACTTTATGTGGAATAGGTTTAAGAGGAGATAATCCGGTTGAAATGTTGGCAATAAAATGAAAAATATATTTTTCTGAAATACATCTAACCTTACCACTCCTCACCACTTAGTGTTTAGAATGCAAAGATATATAGGAAGAAATATGATGTCTTGGGCTATGTTGGGCTAAGATCATAACATCTAATACAGCAGTGATAAGAAATTTGAAGGCGATGAACACATAGAGAATCTGAAAAGAAAAAAAAAATAGTGCAACAGTAAGAAAATAAAAACGAAGACCAAAAAGATAATTGATGATATAAATTGATGAAATAAATAATAAAAATTATAATTTAATTTAAAAAAAACAAAAAACAAAGTGAAGAGGGAGGATAGCACTGACTATTTTCTCCCCTCAATGTAAATAGTTGTACATATATATAGTTGTTCATGTATCCACAAATTACATGTTGTAAATAATAATTGCAGATTGTAATAAATAAATAAATTAATTAAATTTTTTTAAAAAATAATAGGTCAATTATGACTGCGTATGAATTAATTAACATGGTAAAACCATTCTTTATTGTTGAATTTGTGCCTTATTAGTTTATTTCTCATTTTATTCGTTTAGTTTTAAATATATATTGGCAAATTTTTTGTGAGATTTTGTATTTGGAAATTATTTAACTATTTGTAGCTTTTTTACGAGTAAATAAATATATAAATTGATATTTAAGAAGGAAGTTGTGTTCAGTTCCTCGGTTCGTTCAAAAAGAACCGTTCGTTAAGGTCCGGCCACGTGATCTTTGGCTGATAACTGCAATCAGTTAAGGTTTCAGGCACCGAACTTGCATACCAAACAAATTAGTTTTCGTCCTATTTTTACCTTTTCACGTATTATTTAATATTTAAAATGGTGAAATATGTATGCAGGACTTGGTCGTTCTATAGATCCGTCTTCATCAGAGGGTTTAGCAGGTGCAACATCGCCAATAGTCACGAATCCCCTGAGCAGAATGTAAAGGGCAAAAGTGCTAAGGAAATGCTGGAAGAAAGTTCGATGATAGACGAAGTTGAGGTGACAGAAAGCAAGGAAGAAGTCTGGGCGACGTCTCCCTATCCAAAAAGTATGTTTAATATTCATAACTATCAAATTGCTAAACAGCAACAGTCATATTTTCTTACTAAAAGTTGGTCAGTTTAAAAGTTGAAGGTATTTTTCTATTAGAACATGACTGAAGGTATTTTAGGTGATAACGCTGTCCGGTGGTCTTGCATAACTATAATGGTTGCCTGTGTGTTCTGGTAAAGGCGCGTACATACTAAGCAAATCTCAGCCAACAAAAGTCAGCAACTGCTTTGTTGGCCATGATTTGCTTAGTATATATGGGAGGCGAATCAGAACCAATCAAGCAGTTGGCCTTGTTCGAGGTTCAGACTTCTGGTGGTAACATCAAAAGTGTTGACGTTGTTGACTGTGATTCCACATGGTTCTCTTGGTTTGATGAGGATGAGCCAAAGATGACCAATGTGTTGGCAACGAACTGTCTTTCGTTGGCCCATATTTGCTTAGTAGGCGCCTTAAGGTGGTAGTAAGAAATCGCAGTTCCAGTACTGAAGATGGTGAGAAGTCAGATGAACATGTCAAAACCTGTAACTTGATCATCTGTTCTGCCTATTCTATCAAATTTTCTACTTTTTCAGATGACTTAGGCCTCTTTCAGATGAGGCAGTTTGGTTGATTCAACTAAGTTGCCGGTTGACTCTCAACTAGTTTACTGCCATGTGAAGACTTGGTTTTACACCAGGCAACTGGTGGAATCGACCTCTCTTCCGAACAGAGGTCAGCACAATGTTAGAACCCGAAGAACCAGGAGCACTTCTTGTGCTTGCCCTTCTGCAAAAAGAGTAGCAAAAAAGGAGGAAACCCAGTAAAGCAAAGTGTGGGTTTATCAGTTGTTATAAAATTGGGAAACAGATGCTTTCTCGCAAATACTGGTATGCTACTTCCCCCCAAGCTTCTATTCTTTTAATTTTATCATTATACTCCTCAAACCCCATGTCCCTTATCACGAGACTAATACAAATATTTTCAATCAACTGCTCCACATTGAAACTTGCAATTGTAATGCTTTCCTCAGTTGACTCAACCAGGCGACTGGTGTGAAGGACGAATGGCGAGCAGTGTCTTTTGAGTTGAGTACACCAGTGGGGATGAGAACGTGAGCAGCACTGGTGCCAACTGGCCACCTGCCTGGGCAGACAAGTTGACTGTGTGTGAAAGGTTTGGGGAGATTCCCAAACATTTTGCTACCCTAGTTAAACTAGTTGAATGAATGAGTTGCCTTTTCTGAAAGAGGCCTTAGGCATCATCCATCTTCAGTGTTTGGTTGTGTTTGTTCCTCTCCCTGCTTATATCCCTGACCAAACATTGATGATTAAAAAATGTGGAAACACATCTGACAGACCAACACAGCTAGGATAGGCAGACGGATGATCGGTAACAACCAAATTACAGGTTTATTACCATGCAGGCCAGACAGAGAAATCTCACAGTTGTCAATATTTAAGATCCAGTTCTGTTCTCTCTCTCTCTCTCTCTCTCTCTCTCTCTCTCTCTCTTTTTATATATTTTTTGTGTAACCATCATCAAACACCTAGATACTTCACTATTGATCGTACTGTCCAAAATTTTGTTGAAAATTGAGGTAGTTTTACAGTGGAACTCTATTATTCAGGGATTTAAATTAAATGCTTTTAAATTAGAAAAGGCCTCTTTACAACCTGCACGCGGTGACTAGTATTGGTCTATTGTGCATCTCGATTGTTGTCTAAAGCTCCTTATTAAACAGGCTCTTTACATTTTTCCAAAGCTTTTTCAAGTAGTTCTTCAGGCCCGAGCTTTTCCCAGTTGAAAGAATCTTAATGTATTAACCTACTTAAGTTTTTGCACCAATAAAGGTCTGCTATTTTTTTCTTCCTGGTGATATCCACACAGGCTTGTTTCCACCTCTCCGAGTCTGTTTCTGCAGTCTTCTTGTCCAGTTAGCAATCCAACTATTATTCTAGTAATATTACTTTATTTAGTTGTTCTGCCATTACTTTCTGCTATTGTGATTTGAAGAGCTTTTTCGCATGCTCCTGTCTTGGAAGACAATGGCAACAAGGATTTATTTTGAATCCATTGCCTGATGGACTGTATTTTTGGCAGTTTGGTATGCCACTAAAGGGTTCAGGGCCAATAGATGTCCTCATTAATTTATAGGCCCTGTTGTATACAAGGGTAATTTTATAGTTATTTATATTTTAATAATATTATATATTTTATTATAATTTTATAGTTATCAGCAGTATATTATTTATTATTTCAGAATAACCACCATCTTTTCATTTTCAGCACTGGTTTATTTTCAGATCATGATGAAAATAGTGGTCTTTTTATTTGTATGTAATATTAAACTTTATTTGTATGTAGTTGCATAATGATTTTTCTATTTGTAAAATTAATGTGTAGAGACTTATTTAAATAAATTATTTAAATTTTCCAAACATTGTTCATTTATCATTCTGGTTGCACATATTATACAATTTTATTCTTGTCAATGGTTTAATTATGCACTGACACCTTCTGGTGAATGTTGCTATAGTTGTGTTTTCTGTTAGTTTTCAGTATTAGAAGTACCGACCATTTTTTCACGTATGAACACTCTGGCTCAAGGTATGGTCTTGAAGAAAAAATTAATTTCCGATGTTACTGCCAAGCTTTAGACCTATTTTAAGGTCATCATCTCGACAAAATAACCTTATATGTCTACAGATTGTCATATTTAAGTTTTTACAGGCATCTCAAGTTCCTAGAAGACTGGCTTATTCCCAAACTTGGCAGAAGCAATTAAATTTTCTTTCTTCTTCAAGACCATAACTTGATACAGAGTGTTCGTTTTTGTTGGTGATAGGTCATTGGTACATAATAGATACAGAATTGGCCCTAGATTGCTTCCTTGGGGAACATCAGCCTTTATTTTTAAACGTTCGGTGTATTTTTTCCTGCTTATTGCTATAAGTAGAATCAATTCAGAAATCATCTCACTGGCTTACATTATCTTGAAGTCGAGAAACAGATAATATTTCTCTTCTAAAGTTATTTCATTTAGATAAGGTTGTAAGTAAAATAAGTCAGCATTTTTTCATGGTAAATTCAATAAAGAAGTTTTGAAAATTTTTACTTGTCAACATATTTAATCAATTTTTTTCCACTACATGTTGGCATCTTCCATTTAATTTTGAATTTCCATTCTCCCAACTCTTATCTGGGTTTTGAGCGATGAACTGGACGTGCTTTATGTAGTTCTCAAGTAACCAAGGTTTGTCCCATTAATAGAGCACAGCTTGGTATAAGTGAAAATGTGAAAGGTGATTTTAGCCAATTGCTTATCGCTCCAATTATGTGCAGTTTACACTAGAATTGTTGAAGAAGCTGTCCAGCACACCCTTCTAAACCTAACAAATACTCAACAGTACCTTTTTAGGATGTAATCCAGCTTTTGAAGTTATTAATGGCAGGTTGCTACATTTTCCATTTGCATTTTCTTAGAGAATTGTTTTAAAGGATTCCCTTTTCATCCCTAGTTAATCAATCTTTTTAAAAATTGGTTGAAATAGTGCATTTTAGGAGGAAATCACAGATGGGAGATTGGGTCCAATGAATTCTTCTCAGTCAACGTGTGAGGAACCCATCACTCCGATAAACATATCAAGCTGCTCTCAGATGCATTAAAACGCTTGTATGAAATATGTTAGTGTCTCTGCAGTATTTTATGTCATTGAGTGTGGATTATTTGTGACAAAGATTGAATTTACATATCCATCAAATTGAAGGGCGACCAGATATGTTGCATCTTCCAAATCAAAATTAATTAATGTATGAACCAAACAAACGACTTATCAATGGTGCTTTCCCCTAAAGCACAATTTTCCTAGTAGTCTGAGATAGGGTTTTCCCTTTGTGGAAATAAAAATCCATTAAATTAGCATAACATTGTAAAAATACAATTGCTTGAATGAAACAGATTTGTAAAAAGCATCTAAACTAATCTTTCTTCAAACAACAATTCAAACATTTGTTCAATTCACAAGAGGGATAAAAATTAAATTTTTGAAAAACACTACAGTTATTTTACAATCTATTATGTATCAGTATTATGTGGATATAATTTATTTATTTAGCTCTTGTCTGTTTATTGGTCTATTTGACAAAACATCATTTGGTGGTTTACCAGGTTTTGCTATCATTGTGATTTCGACTATCTTTCAGATTCTGGGAAAATATTTTGCATTTGGGTTAGTTTTATTTTTTTATTTATTTATATATATANTAATTTTTTAAATTTCTTGTTATGAGATGGGACCTTTTTTGAGTTTATTTTATTGCACTAGCCACTACTTTTGGAGTAATAAACATAAATACTTTTTCTTCTAGAGGTGTGTTTTCATCAACCTTTTTTTATGTGATTATTGGGGTAGAAAAATTACTTTATCCACTCCAATAATTACAAGAATTGCCAGTAGATTGGCTTTGTACTTTTATTGCGCACACATATGGTGAACCTGGAGGATCAAAAAAAGATCTCATACTTACTTTTGCTTTTATTTGCATACTTTATTTATTTATTTATTTTTTTAAGTTCAAGGTTCAGATAAGAGAAATCAGGCTTTATTCTCTTTCCGACCTCGGGTGGATCCTAGAGATACGAGCATTATACTATTCCCCGGCCAAGGGACCCAATTTGTCGGGATGGGAAAGAATCTGATGAAAATCCCTGCTGTCAAGGACTTGTTCGAGGAGGCGAACCATATACTTAGATACAACCTGATGGACATTTGTTTAAATGGTCCCAAAGAGAAGCTCAACAGGACGGAATTTGCACAGCCGGCGATTCTAGTCTGTTCCCTTGCTGCTCTCGAGCGGCTGAAAGAAGAAAAGCCGAAAGCAATTGAAAACTGCTGCGCTACTGCTGGCTTCAGCCTGGGCGAACTCACAGCCCTCATCTTCGCTGAGGCGATCAAATTTGAACAAGGTATATGAAATAATCTAAATACTTTTAAAACTGGCTAATTCGTGAAAGTTTGATAAAGCTTTTCAACGATTTAATTAAGATTTGCATGGGCTTTTATGTCTGCTTATTACAGCTGAGTAGAAGAGACAATCTCCAATTAGTAATGATCCAATAAAATTGATTCATTAGGAAAAAAGTTAATTTAAGAAAAAATATGAAACATTTTAGATATTTCACTCCATTATTTAATTTCTTAATCCTTGATTAAGTCAAAAGAGAGAATGTTAATGTTTCAATTTAAAATTATATTATTATTGTAGCGTTAAGGTTAGTGAGAGTCAGGGCTGAATCGATGCAGCTAGCTGCTGAAATGGAAGAAGGAGCAATGGTGATGGTGATGTTCAGTCCAGATTCTAAGCTTTCCTTTGCTTGTAAATCAGCAAAGGAGTATGCTATTTCTGAAGGGATTCCAAACGCATACTGCGGTGTTTCTAATTATCTCTTTCCACATAGCAAAATCATCGCCGGCCATGAAAAGGTATAAATTGATTTTAGAAAACAAAATTGTCCTTAGTTTCAAAGATAATCAATTTTAGGCCATCAAATATTTAGAAGAGAATAAAGACAAGTTCAACTTGAAGAGGATGAAAAGGTTGCAAGTGTCTGGTGCTTTTCACACGCCGCTCATGCAACCTGCCATTGAGCCATTCGTCGAAGCATTAAAAAAGACAAAGATTTATGAGCCGACTATTGCTGTGCACTCAAATGTCGACGGAAAGCATTACCAAAATGCCAATCATATTAAGAAACAGCTTCCTAAGCAGATTTTAGCTCCTGTGAAGTGGGAACAGACCTTGCACATTCTTTACGAAAGGCCTAAGGACATGCCATTCCCTCAAACTTATGAATGCGGCCCAGGTCAAAGCTTGTCAACGATTTTAAAAATGGTCAATGTAAAAGCGCATGAAAATTGTTTTAATGTTCCAGCATGATTTAAAAGGTGTAAATATTTTATTGTTTCATAAATTAGTTGTCAATAAATCTTTTTTAAATTTAATACATATTGAAATGATTTTGAATGTACAATTCCTAGATAATCTGCTTGTTAGGTGAGTACTGCAGTCTCTAACCTAAATGCCATAAGACAAGGATTGTAGCCAGTGTAGCTTTTTGTAGAAGTACTTATGCTTCTGCAAGTTTAAGCATCGTACCGAATTCCCGTTGGGAAGAGAAATTTATTCTACAAGTTACCTGACTTGAAACCAACCAAGAAAAGTCTTCATACAGCAATCAACCAGGCAACGTTGTTGAATTGTGTAAAACAGGGGTAAGACTCTCGCCTGGGTTTGATTACTACCATCGCCTCTAATTTTCTGATAGTTTAAATTGACATGGCACTCATCAGTAGAAGTCTTCAGGCGAGTTCGAATATCGGCGACCCTGAATTTGTGTCTGATTCCCTTTGAAAATGGGTTTCTTCAGTGACCCAAACATCAAGGCTCCAAAATGACCAAAGATAGTCGACTGCTTCTTTGGTACCTTATGATATATAATTGCATTTAAGGAAAAAAATGTAGGAAACAGAAAGCTCACATTGTAATTTAATATGTTCTATTTGCTGGCCTTACATAATTTTTCAAAGGTTTTCAGAATTTTTTCATAGAAAATGATCGAAATTAGTTTAAACAAGGCGTCAAAAGCATTATTACATGTAATCGTTTCATTTTTGTTTATAAAAAAAGAGAAAAACTTTTTATTTTACTCGAGGAAAGATTGCAATAAACGTCAACTTTTAGTGGGAATAGATTTTAAAAGAAATCGACTAGGATCATCAGACACCTTGTTGAATGAACTTGCATGAGAGGACAAAATTTACGCACCACCCTTAAATTTTAATGTATTTACATTTCTTCATATTTTGCTATCAAAAATAGGTTTTGTTGTAAAAATATGACGTTTAAAAAGAAAATGATTATATTCACCTTGAACCATGCCTTGAAAAAGATTTTTGGTAAAATTCTGAGGAATTCTTTCCCGCTCATCAAGAGCAGCTGTTTCCAACACTTCTAAGGTGTTAGGACATGGGTTTCACTGTTGTTCTCATTGCTTAAGCAGGTCCCAAATGTGTTCAATTGGGTTCAAATATAGACTTTGTGCCAGCCACTACAAGCACTAAATTCCGACCTCATTCAGGTAGTCATTCACAATACATGCTCTATGGGGCCCATGTTCTTTGATTGTCTTGTAATTATCTATATAAGAATAAGAATAATATCAATGAAATCAATGAAGGAAAAAGATTAACGGAAAATGATCTTTAGGTGTAGCAGACTGGAAAGGCATATTGCTACTTTTAGTACAAATGGGATTAATAAGTACTGAACCAAGAACCATTAGCGGGGCAATTATATGAGTCGGACACCCTAATTACTTCTGTGGTCCCCTAGGATTTTATATTTTTATTTAACTTTCCTAATATGGAACTTAATTAATATGGAATTTAACTTTACTAATGGAAAATATGAAAGAGTACTGAGGCTACTTGTTATTTTTAAATTCTCTACAACCCAACTGTTTTAGAAAAAGTAAATAAGTAAAGATAAAAAACTGCATCTAGAAGTTTTGGAAATAGAATCCTCAATTATTTCAAGAGAATTGTTTATTTATGTCTTAGTAACTGGAAAGTTAATTGAAATCTGAATCAAATTTTAAGCTCTTGTTTTTTCCTCTCATGTGCTTAGTTGCCTAATATATATTTAATCTTTTTAAGCAATAAAAAATATTTAAAATGTGTAATATTTTTCATATATGTAAATTTATGCAGTACTCTTCAAATATGCAAAAATATGCATAATAAAATTTTAACTGTTGCACCACGGAAGTATGATTTGGATGAATATCTGATCACCATTGTCATAAGTGATAAAAAAAATTTCATACAAATCTGGACTCTAATCATGACTGTTTATTTGTAGCTAATCGTAATCTCTTACTGATGAAGCCACCATTTTTTTCTGTTTTGTCTCATTTATATTAGTTTTACTTTTTTTAGCAGATGATTAACAACCATGTGCAAACTTAATATAAGGTTCAAATTTTCAGTTTTAATAAAGGATAAGTAAGTATTTTGTTAAGAACATATGTTAGAGTTGCAATAACTTCTTGAATATGTATTTATTACGTAACAAAATTATAAAAATAATTTATTAATAACTTGAGCTTATATACACACAATACAAAAAGGTAACATATAGTGTGATGACTAAAATTTAAATTGTGAAATTCATTGTACATTGGCCACAGCTTAAAAAATAAAAGTCTATGCAACAGTTTTCATACATGTTTTTTTTTGTTAACCGTAAATACAACGAATATTTTTACAAGTGCATGAAATACATTGAGTATTATACATTTTTTACATTAAAAACAACCAGGCAGTTGACATGACCACCGTATATACAAGACTTTTTGATAAAAACACGGACAATTTTATGCTGACGGGTCTATTTACACTTGTGAGACTTTGGTTCTATCTACAATCCCGGGGAGAATGCGACAGTCTATTTAAAAACCTTACATTATTTTCAAACTATTCAAGACTTAAGAGTTTTTTAAAAATAAATACTTTTCCAAAGGAGTAATAGAAATTATATCACATATAAAGTTCCGTACAGTATTCTAAATGAACAGTAAAAGGCTATGTTTTAGATTTTTTAGGAGTGTGAAGGTCCCTTCTCCAGTAGGGATGATCGGATAGGTCGACGCCATCAGGGAGCGAGACGACATACTGCGAAGGGTTTCGGGGAAGGGACATTGTATTGTATCTGTTTTCTGATTTTATCGAGTGTGTATAATCTCTCGTCCCTCTTCGTTTAAGTGTGAAATCTCTTTCACCAGTCGCTTGATAAGAATCTCTCCACTGCACCCAGCTGTGTCGGCAAATCGGATCTACCGGGCCCCAGTTTCTAGTAGGCTTCAGACTGCTTAATAATTTCTTTAAAAAAAACAAACAAGCAATAAATATAATTTAAAATTTTAATAATTTAATGTTATTAAAAGTTACCTGGCCAAAATTGTAATCAACTTGGGCAGATATCTGCCAAATTGCTATGACAACGATTATAAACCAAAGGAATCCGTATAGCACCCAACCTGTGAGGTAGACCCAGTAGTCGTCAGCGTTCTGATCTTCGCCGGTCAAAGGTAAAAAGAACAATGAAGCAATTTCAATACCCTGAAAAAATTGCAGATTATTAGTTTTTACAGATTTAAAAATTTACTTTTTTGTTTTGTACTCACCACCAAGAATATGGGTGTGGTGAACCATATTGTATTCCAAAATTTGGAGAGTTTGTATCCAAGAACAAACTCAAAATCATTGCGGATTGAATTGATTCCATATATCCAAATAAAACCGATCAATTCGAGAGCGGTCGACATTGCGACCATGTGCCCAATCACATAATAATCAAGCATGTGAAGAAATTTTAATTTTTCCTGGAATAATTAATCATATGCATTATCTAAGATTTTCATTAAAATACAGTTTTGACTATACTTACTGGAAGCATTATGGCAACTCCGATGATAAATCCAATGGCACAAGTCAAACCGGTAATCATCCAAGACCTCCATTTATTTTTCGATTCGACACTCACGGATACGGCTATAGTGTATACAAGGGCGACCTTGTAAAATGACAATTAGGTCAATTGATTTTATGAAATGTTTCATTTAACATTAGACCTACCATGCTGGTAAATCCTGAAAAGATCAAAAGGACAAAAGCAGCCATGGCCCAAATTTGACCATTTTCGCCAAAACAGCAAGAGCCCATGTTGTAAATAACGTTCATGACAAACAATAACGGCACTTCGAGTAGGTGCTCTGAAATGGCGATTCTTCCAAGCCAAAGATATACCAAAAATACACCAGCAACACCGATAACCACATTACAGAGAATGTAGAGAAAAGCAGTCCTGAGAAATGTCAAAAATGTATGATTAGACAATAGCAAAGAAATAACTAAATGCTAAAACTACACGTAAAATATCAAAGAACATTTGAATAAAACTGACCATACTTAGGTCAGTTTTTTTCTGCTTCAATTTTAATTTTGAGATGGCTGATGAAACCAGTGAAAATGAACAGATGCTTAAGCTATAAGATTATAAGAACTTAGAGAATGATCAGTTTACAAAGAGCTTATTCAATCCAAGATTATCTGGTTCAAACTCCTACTTAAAAATAACCAGTTGAAAATACAAAAACTTACCAAAATGCATTGCTTTTTGAGTAAATATTTCCAGAGCATGTTGTTATATTTCCAAATCCAATATGGGTCGAAAAGAAAAATTGGACAACAGCATAATACCAAGTCTGAAATGGAAATTAAAACATAAACCAAATAACTTTACCTCAATATAATGCCAAAAAAGAAAAACTTACATCGAATTTCCAGACTGGGTCCAAGCTTAGTTTGAATAAGTCTGACAAGCCTTTCATGTCGATCGTAAGTTGTTGTGTTAGTAAGGCGATTAATCCACCTATCAGTGGGATCCCAAGGCAAAATGCAGATATCCTGTATGACTTTACTCCTCGAGATACACTGAAAATTTTGCATGAAAAAATAATTATTTAATTTTTGTATTCTAGCCAATGTTAGTTACCAAAGCATGATGAACGCCCATATAAGGAAAAGAAGAGTCACATTGACTCCAAACCACATGGGATCCTTGTCCAAGGACTTCAAAAATGTTTTTCTGAAACATGCAAAAAGTGATTTTACAAAATATTTTAAAATACAGGGTGTTCAAAATATATAGATGAAATATGGGCATTTAAAGTTTTATTTTTTAGAATAAAATATAGTATGTATAAAATTCTCACTCTAAGCAGGATTCACTGGCTGAATTTGCTGCTTGTTCCTAAAAACAAAAGCAAAAAACATTAACTATTGACTATATAAACATAAAATTTTAAAATTTACCTTGGTTATTGGGTTCAAGCTTGTGATCAGTGAGACACATTCTTGAAATGGCAATGGGCCCTTTATACTCCAAAGGGCAAAAAATAACGATATTACCATGACCACTGGGTAGTACACGGCTAGGAAAAATGAGCAGAGTACTTTAACATACCCGACACCTGTCATAAAAGATTTCCAGTTAATTTATCTGTCGAATCATTAGATAGTGTTAAAAATAATTACCCTTGAGTAAAGGAACTGCCCTCCATATTTTTGTAGTCCCTTGCTGGCAAAACTGGCCCAAAACGATTTCAAGGAAAGTCAGGGGTATGCCAAATAGGATGGTGACCACTATGTAGATAATCAAGAACGTTCCTGTTATCAAAATTAAACTTTAATTCTACAAATATTTATTGGTTTTTAAGGTTTTTGCTATTTTGTTAAAATATGGTTGACCATTGCAGTAGTGGGTAGGGCTGAGTGATTGATTGTCTGACTATTTGCCATACTATAAGTCCTAGATTTGAATCCCAGCATAGTTCATGATTTTTAATTGCTTTTAATTACTTCATTTTTACTTACTTGCTCTTATAAATTGAATTTTGAAAGTTACAATAAATTTTAAAAACAAAACCTAAAATTTTAGATATTCTGCAGTATTAATCCTTATTAAATATATTTTAAAATGATAATTTGATTTTCAAAATAACTAGCAATTGAACACCGAATAAACATTCTGATAACTACACAAATATGGCAGTATACACTGAAGAAACCAACTAAAAATTTTTGTGACATTTATTTATTCATGACTTTTCTAACGACACAATTGGGGTCAATTAATATTATTTCTTCCCACTATTGAGGTAGATTAACTTTTTCCTTTCATTTTTGACAAAATTTTAGTAATTGACATTTTCCTTCGATCTTTTTGTCAAAATTTTGTAAAGACTTTTTCCTTTGCTCTTTTTCTCAACATTTTTGTAAATTGACTTTTTTAAAGGTCACAATTGGGATTGTTTGACATTACATTGCCACTATTGCCAAATTTTTGGTAAATTGCCTTTTTTCTTTTATTTTTGCAAAATTTTGGTAAATTGACTTTTCCCTTTATTTTTGTAAAATTTTTGGTAAACTGACTTTTTTAAGGTCACAATTGGGATTGATTGACATTATTTGTTGACACATTTGGGTCAGATTGAACTTTTCATTTGTTATTTTTGTAAAAAATTGTGTAAATTGACATTTTCCTTTATTATTTTTGTCCAAATTTATGTATATTGACTTTTCACTTTACTCTTTTTGACCAAATTTGCGTAAATTGACATTTTCAAATTTCACAATTGGGATCAATTGATATTATTAGTTGCCACTGTTGGTGTAGAATGACTTTTTCCTTCTCTCTTTTGGCATAATTTTGGTTAATTTACTTTTCCCTTACTTTTGTCATAATTTTGGTAAATTGACTTTTTCCTTTGTTCTTTTTATCAAAATGTTATTAAATTATTTTTTTTTATTTTGTTCTTTTGTTAAATTTTTGGTAAATGGACATTCCTTTTATTTTTATCAAAAATTGGTAAATAGACTTTTTCCTTTTATTTTTGTCAAAATGTTGATGAACTGACTTTTTCTTTTGTTCTTTTTGTTAAAATTTCCTTTTTTCCCTCTCTTGCCACACAAATATCACAATTTGGATTATTTGCTGCCACTAAGGGGGTATGTATAATTCTTTCATTAAAGTCAATATGTTGACTTTAAATAAAATGTTTGCAAACTCAAATTTATTTCACTTTTAATTAATTTATTTTTAGTGGGAAAAATGATGGGAACTTATGACTTTTCATGATGAGCTGTTGGTATGATGATCAATTTTACAATTGTTTTAGTTTTTCATGTTTTACAATTCCTTTTTTTTGGTTACTTTTTCGTGTTTTACTTGGTTGTGCTTTTGAATTCAATAATAGTTAGGAAATAGTTTTCATAAATTTTGAATAGCCATATTTAAAAAAAAAAAAAAAATTCAAATACGTGTTCCTGTCCCATCTTCAGCAAATTTTCATCAGGCGTGCTGTTGAAATCTCTATGCCGCTCTATCTTCGGAAAATCGTGTTTAGCAAGAAAAATGGACTCTTGGGGCAATGCCAGATTTATTTTTCCTACTTCTTGAACTTTTTGTTTGACTCTTAAATGTCTGTCAGTTAAGTAGGCTTATTCGGATGTTAATTGTTATAAGAAAATAAAAAAAAAAGTAATGTTTGCTGATGGGAGGTGACATTGAAGTTATAAAGATGAAGTTCAGTTGTTTGGGATGATACATTTTGTTTTAAGATAAATTAAAACGGCAAGGTAGAAATAACCAAATGTTGGCCGTAATGCCGTTATTGACCAACGCCTTCCCAAACGGAAAATGTCATTTTGTAGGCACTTATTTGCATTTTTGAACAAATGTGGCGAAATCGCGCGACTGATTGTATTAGGAAAAGATGTCAGTGCCAAAGGAGTTGCGTAAAAAAAGGGAAGAAGATTCAAATATTAATGACACACACGGTCAACACAATGAACACTCACAAGGCAAATTTACACACAATGTCACCTAACTCGAGCTTTATGATTTGTAAGACGCGTCCTTTTAAGCCCTCAAGTCCGGCCACTGGGTGAAGAAATGTTTACAATTGGTAATTGCTGTTTCGCAAATGATAAAATAAGACTTGTAAAAAATGTAAGTCCAGTTTTCTATTAATAATTTCAAAAAAGGAAGTTTCAGTTCAACAAAGAAAATTAACGCTCTTTTTCTTCGTGTACTCCTTTCTTTGAAGTCCTGTGATCTAAGGCTATTTTCTCCTAGTGATTTTCCTCGATATAGCAAGAAATACTTATATTACAGCTGATTTGATTAATTTTTAGTTATAAAAGTTTATGATTTAATTGACTATTTTTATTAGCCGTGTTTTTACATACCTCCTCCGTGCATATAGACCACTCTGGGTAGCCTCAAGATGTTGCCAAGGCTGAACGTCAGGCTCAACGCGACCAATATCGTGCTGAGACGAGGGAAGAACGAACATGACGGCTTCTGAAAACAATGGAAAATCAATTAATTACACCAAACTGGCTAATAGAACAAAAAATGTACGTATTGCCGATTTCTCCTGATGAATTATTCAAACTATGATAGGCGGAAAATTTCATATTCACTTATTCTATTATCTACATATTTCAATATTTCAGGGTCACTTCGGTTATCCTTTACAAAAAAATACCAACAATAAGCGCCCAATTATTTTATTTAACCAAATATACAGTCATTTTAATTTATGCGCTTTTATTTCATACCACATCCGATGTCTTTTTTAATGTTTAAATATTAAAAAAAGGTTAATTTTAAATTAAAAAGGGTTAATTTGATTTTAAAAAGAGTTAATTTGAAGCTAAAGGGTTAATTTGAAATTAAAAACGATTAATTTGAAGTTGACAAAAGTTAATTAAAAAGTTAATTTGAAGTAAAACAATGTTTTATTGTTAAAAAGGGTTAATTTGCAGTTAAAAAATGTTAATTTGATTTTTTAAAAATATTTTATTTGCACCTGACACATATTCGTTCATATTACAAATGCGATTAAAAAACTTTTTTGTTTACACGGTGAAACACTAAGCACTGTAGCAAAAAGCACTGTACCCGGGAGGACACATGACATGAGAAACCAGCCAATGCTGGCACTCAATGTGAGGGATTAAGGGACAAGAAAGTCCCTGCTCGTTTGTTATTCGATCCGTGTCTTATTCGAGCTGTACAACGGAATTGAAATTAAAAATGCTTAATTGTTATAAACGGGTTAATTTAAACGTGAAAAATGGTTAATTTATGGTTTAAAAGGTTAATTAAAAAAGTTAATTTGAAGTAAAAATAGATGATTGTTAAAAAAGTTCATTTTATGTTAAAAAAGGTTAATTTGAAATTAAAAAAAAGAAAATTTGAAATTAAAAACGCTCTATTTAATATTAAAAATGGTTAATTTGATATGACAAAAATGTTTATTTAAACCTGAAAGTTTATTTAAGTTAAAAATGATAAATTTGAAGTGAAAAAGAGTTAATTTGAAATAAGACAGCGTTAATTTGAAGTTAAACCGAGTTAAATGGAAAGTTAAAAAGTTAATTCGAAGATAAAAATAGTTAATTGGTAAAAAGGATTAATTGGAATTTAAAAGGTTACTTTGAAATTAAAAACAGTTAATTTGAAGTTAAAAATAGTTAATTTGAAGTTAAAAAGGGTTCATTTGAAATTTAAAATGTTAATTTGAAGATAAAAATAGATAATTGTTAAAGAGGATTCATTTGAAATTAAAAAGTTGAATTTGAATTTAAAAAGATTTGAGGTTTAAAGGGGTTAATTTGACGTATAAAAGGTACACCGTACATATATGGCATTATGTTTTTGTTATGGAATGGTTATGTTCGCTCTGGTGCTCTTGGATCTCAATTTTTAATATGATTGTACTGGAAACCAAAGGCTTCAAAATGGTGTATTGATGCTAATATCGTTTAACCTTTTAAATTACATATTAATTAGATTCAAAGTCCTGATGATGTAGAAGACATTAAAAGCTCGAATGTACTGTGTGGTTTTTCTTTCTAATTGATCCCACCTCTTTATTGTATTTTGATATTATTATTTATAAGTACAAAAGATCGTTCCGGCCCTATTGCCACGTGAGTGGGTCCTCAAGTTGGTGAACCCTTCCTCGTCAGCGGTTTTGACATTACTGATTACTGGACACGTCCATGAAGGAAACGGCGCATTATCCTATGGGAAGAAACCTATCGATTTGCAAAATTCCGCTGATATTACCGATTTCCCGGTGCTGTTTATAAGCCCGAGGACGTCCGCTGACCAGATACTACTTAGGATTAAAAAAGAGCCGACTGACAAGTTGAGGTCTATTTTCGCTGTTCGTTTGTTATTCGATCCGTGTCTTATTCGAACTGTACAACGGTGAAATGACAAAAGCTTTTTGTGTTTATTTTTTAGGAAAAGGGCAAACGTCGGTCGGGTCTGAATCTTGATCTTCTGTCAATATTATCAAGGGAAAACACATACAACCAATGAGGTATCTGATCACGGTTTATAAAATTAAATATTTGTGTTTCAACCTTTTTTTTTCATGTTCATAGACTGCTAATTAGCAGAGAGGCAGCGACCTGAAAAATCATTTGTCCCAGTGTGCTTATGTCTTGCAGTTCGGCCACCGCAGCAAGGCTACGGGACAAGGTCATGGGCCATGATTTTTCCAACAAAACGTGTTATTAATGAAAGGCCTTCCGATACAGTTAACCTAGCAAAAATACTCGGTGGTCAACCGCAGGGAAAACTTAAGCATCTTCTGACGGTCGAAAATCGGAATAGGGACGGTTACGCTTTCTTAATACACCTTGAAAGTCAAAAGATAAGAAAAACACGTTTTACACCCTTCAAGAGGATTTTTCAAAAATAATGATGAACTATAATATCACTTACAGTCCGGCTGTTGGAAGGCATTTATGAAGATGTGTCGGTTACCAGTGGCGAGTACATCACGACTGCTCTATTTTCAAACGAGCCCGTAAAAATTAAATCATTTGTAATTATAATATACGCAAATACGAATCATGAGAGTGCTAATTAATATCGTAATGTGTGAACAGGAAATCCATTGATTTTTTTATACTTTCCATTAATAATTTTGGATTAATTTTTTTTACAATTTTTTTAAATCTTTATTTCTATTCTTTTTATCAATCAATTTCTAAATAATTTAACTAAAACACCTCAGAAAAAGTTCTAAATATTTTCCCAATTATTGCTTTTCCCATTAAATCATTTTTAACATCAAATTAACTCTTTTAATTTTAACTCTGTTATTTAACTATTTTTTTAAATAAAATATAAAAAACTGAGGAGATAAAAAATGGCCTCTTAAAGATTAATTCATTAAAACATTATGATTAATCAAAATTAAAATTAAAAGCTATACTCAATTAAATATAAAAATAAATGATTCTTCTACTTTTAATTCTAGATTTTTTGAAAGATAATATAATTGGTCACTTAAAAGCTCGAATTAAATATAGAATAATCGTTTGCTTTTATATTAAATTGTATAGCTTTTTTTCGTCAAATGAATCCTTATTACTTTAGAATTAACCTTTTTTAAATTTCAATTAACTTTTTTAAACTTCAAATTATCCATATTTAATTCCAAATTAACCCTTTTAAACTTCAAATTATCCATTTTTATTTTCAAAATTTCAAACTAGCCATGTTTAACTTAAAATTAACCATTTGTGTCTTATAATTAACCCTTTTAAGTTCAAAACCATCTTAATAACAAATTAACCCTTTTTAATCTCAATAAACCACATGTCACTCTAAATGAACATTTTTAACTTCAAATGACTTTTTAAATTTCAAATTAACTCTTTCTTTAAAACAATAAAAAACCGAGGAGATATAAAGAATTGGCCCCTAAAAAAACTACTTGAAAATTAACTACACTAAAATGTAATAAATGATTATTCTAGAATTGAAATGACTATGTTACCTAAAATCTGGAATTAAAAATCCAAAAATTGTTTGTTTCTACATTTAATTATATTGACCCTTTTTAACTTAAAATTAAACATTTCTATCGTTTAATTAACCGTCTTTAATTTCAAAGCCCTTTTAATTTAAAATTAACCCATTTTAATTCAAAATACCATTTTTCACCCTAAATTGAAAATTTAGACATACATTTAGATTAGATACATTAGATATACATTGTTAATTTCAAATTGACTTTTTAAATGTCATATTAACTCTTTCTTTAAAGCAATAAAAAACTGAGGAGATGAAAATAATAGGTCCCTAAAATTTTTTTGAAAATTAATTAAAACTAAAATGAAATAAATGTTTGTTCTATTACTAATTCGAGATTTTAAGCGATTAATTATCTTACATACATTTAAAAAAATCTGGATTTAGAAATAGAAGAATCATTTGATTGTATATAATTGTGTTGCTTTTTTCAATCATTTAATCATTTTTAACTACAAATTAACCTTCTTTAATTTCAAATTAAGATTTTTCATCTAAAAAAAACCTTTTTAATTGCAAAGTAAACATTTTTTAAAACATTAAATACCTTATGAGATGGTTTGAAATATCAGCATGTAAAGCTTATTTCCCGGTTTAAAAAAAAATATAATGAATGTATGTTAAATGTAATGAATGTTAAAAATGTAATATTTTTAAGTAATTATTCTATATTTTTAAAACTTCTCAAATTAAAAGAAGAACCCTTTATTTTTAATTTAAGTTTAATTTTATAACTTAATATTTAATTTTCAAATTTAATTGTAAGTTATCGTATGGCCTTCCATGATGGGTGGAGGGTCTTCTATTTACTTTATATATCATAGAAAGAATTAACTAATTAACTAAGACCTTACATAGAAATAATAATTAATTGAAAGAAGTAACTTGATCAATTGACCACTAAAACGTAAATGGATTTATATTTAAAAATTTTTGTGCAATGTAGAAGAATTTTAATTTACAAGCTTACATCTCTTACCATTTCTTGTCTTTGAAGGCTTTAAAGGAAGAGTTAAATTGAAGTTAAAAATTTAACGGAAAAAGCTATATCTGTTTTCATATTAAGCGTTATATCTCTCATGTAATTTAACTATTAGCACAGCAGGCTAAAAAAATTAACAATTGGGCAGTGAGATCATATTCTAATTTTGTTTTTCGGCGACGAAAAAAAAGGAATTTAAGCAGCATTAATATTAAACTTTAGACCTTTGTCCTTCAATGTTTATCGTTCGGCAAATCTAACATGGATTAGTTGATTTAAATTGAACAAACATACACACAGACACTCAAAAATATCGAGTTACAAAGCCGAGAAATCCGTTTTTATAAGTACTCTCGAAATATTCCCACTAACCCAGTTCTACGCATTCTATAATGTGTGGGAAATAATAAAATAAGGCAAAAAAAAAAATAAAGTCTTTCAAGTATATTAATTCAATTAAGGAATAAACGCGAGATAACGAACGCCATGAACGAGAAAGGATAACCGATCAGAATCAGAAGTGCTGTGAAGTTCCTTGAAAAAAATAAACACGAATCATTAATAATAACCGTGTTAAATATCACTTATCGGAATTGATCAAAAGATGGCAAAGAGAACGCGTACGAAAGGTGAAATACTAGACAAAGAAATAGTAACTGAATAAAGAAATAATGCAACAAAAAACATAAATAATTACCAATAATATACAAACACATTACTGTTCTTTGATTTGCACATGCCTGTAGATAGAACATAAAAGCAAAAAATTTAAATAAAAGAAGAAAAAGGAACGTACCAGTAATAAAACGTCCATGACTTAGCGAGCTCGGTGCTTAGGACGAGGTCTATATGCTTCATTCATTTAGGTATAGATAACTGTTTATTCACTTTTTTGAGGATGTTTAGGAATAACTAGTTTTATGGGTAAGGAGAAAGGCTAGAAAGGGCCTTTTTTTTCTTTAAAAATGAAAAATCCAGGGAAACGCCAGGAAGTTTTCAAATCATAAACTAGTTATTAGCTATAAAACGTTCGCCGTAACTGTCAAACTAGTTCCTTAGATGTTGCAAACTGCAAAAATAGTGTGGATTGTGAATTTGTTTTTGTTTTAATTTGTCAAATTGCCCACTTTCTCGACCCATAGAGCGAGCTGACCTCGGCACATCCATTGTTCCGTGGTGTTGGGGGAGTTGCATAAGATATTCAATGACCATCTTAATTATAAAATTTTTCAAATGAAAAAAATTGACCGGGAATTGGACATAAGCATATTCTTTAAAATATTATCTGATAGTGTGGAGTCTGGGTTTAAACAACTTGTCTTAACTTCCCTACTCCTTGTCCGTACGGATTATACCTAAACGTTATACATTCCCCATGAGAAAGAATAACTGAGGTCAATATTGCAAAAAAAACCTATAAGGTTCCTTGAAAAAATAAATACGAGTCCCTTATGAAAATTAAATAAAGCCAAATGAAGAAAACAGTATTTAGGATATCTTCCAAATGTTGGACCTGCGGAACCTGTTTCCTTTTAAGGCTCATGTGTCTTCAGCCTGTTGAACCTCCTCCGCAATTCATAAGTCGAATCAACGCATAAACAAGCAGAGGTAAGCTTTAACCTTGTATTTTAAAATGATGAAAATCAGCAAACAAAAATTATTGGGTAGACCAGACAAAGGGCAGGGAAGTTTATTATTTTGCAATAACCCGGTTGCTCAAGTTGAAGTGATAATTACACAATGCTGCAATAAATTCGATTGTTAAACAATCTACAAATGAGAATTCACAATTTGATGATCAAATGAAAAACTGGTGGACTAGAAAAAAATAGTTGACAAAATCAAAATCATTTATTCATTGATATTTGACGAAGCCCTAAATGTTGATTTAGAAATAATTGAATAATTTTATTTATTTATATAACTTAGTGAAGTAATAATAATATTTTTTACAAACAAATATGTATTCGTTTCTTTAGTTTAAGTAGATTTATGCTTCCTGTCCATGTAAGATAACTAATTTATTTATAAGTTCAAAATACCCTGTTTTTTAACGTTTATTTGATGTAATAATTGCAAAATCGTAAAGTTATTTTACTTATTTTTCAGAGTGGGATGCAGCAATGAGTACTCAGATATCAGATCTATACAAGCCGAATTCCCTCAAGGAAGAATTCTTGGTCCCGTACTATTTACCATTTACACTGGTCACTTTCCTATACATTCCAATACCATTATTACCACCGGATTACACATCCAAAACCAGCTTATTATCTGGTGCAAAAAGATGAGGACAAGACTGAATGAAGTAATTGTACCCTGTATACAGTTATTGAAAGAAATCTTACCCTCCTTTAAATTTGTACGCCAACAACGACTTCCTCTCAAGTCAGTTAAGTAACGTTACACTTACACAGCAGACTGACATGGAAGCCAAACTTGGACAACTACAAAGAATTCTAGTAAAATCGGTTTTGATTTCAAAACTCAACTAACTTGATACGAGACTTTACTGCAAACCTCTTCAAGCCATGTCAATCTTCGTTTATCAGAGTAGATTTAAACAAAGTAGAAAGAAAGACATATCTAATCAAAGGTAAAGCTGGTCCTGGGACAGCATTTCTAGTTGTTTTATCAAAAAAGTACTTGTTGTTCGGGCTTTTCGAATTAGCACTAAGAAATTTGCAGGTGAATCAGAAGTACCTTCTGTTGTACTGTTGCATTAAAAATTTCGGCAAGAATCTTCAGAATGATAAATGAATAATTTAATAGTTGACCATTATTTTTATAATACTCCAACCTTAATTTAAACTTATCTCTTCTAGATCCTAAAAATAGGAGGGATATAACGGAAGAGAGAGAGAGGGGGAGACCTAAGTGAGAGTGAGAGTGAGAGGGAGAGAGTGAGAGAGAGAGAGAGAAGAGAGAGAGAGAGAGAGAGGGGGAGGGAGACCTAAGTGAGAGTAAGAGGGAGAGAGAGAAGAAAGAAATCCAAACCTGATGAAGGAGATGGTGATGATGATAAGGATACAAGCTGGGGTTTGGGCTTCTTTTCATTGGTCGCTTGTTCAATTCAGTAACTCTTTTCTTTCAATCCTATTTGAGCCTTCTTTTAACAAGAAGGCCATTAACTGTTATTTCAATAATTTTTCCTTTGGTCATCTTAGCCCCCAAGGTTATGTTTTCATTGAATGATTTCTTCGTATTTGAAGAAATATGGGTGGAAGTACCATCCATTTCTCTCAGATGCCACTGACCGATTATATATATATCCTGAGTTTTGCCCTGTTAAGCTGAAGTTGGGTGCTAGTTTTGACGAGGGTTCTTTAATCATGAGTTTATTATGGTTGGTTCCCCTTGAGCTGGTCCATTTCTGTTTTTGTTTTGTGTGGACCCGTTCTGAGATAGAAAATTCTGTTTGAATGGCTTTGTTCGCTTGACCATTTCTCGAAATGCCTTTGTGCCCTGGTATTAGAGACTGTGTGTATATCTACGGATTATTTTACATTTTTTCTCTGTATATATGTAAATATTTAGTCAAATATACTAGTTTTTCTTCTTTTTTACATTTTTGCTTGGTAATGCTTTCAGTGGCGCTTGGCTGTTTGATCTTAGGATGATTTTTTTGACAAAGGAACCTGGTTTAAGATTTTGTATGATTTTGAATTAGCTGGGTCTTTTTTAAAAGTCATCATTTATTGTTTTTTTATTTCTTTCAGATCATTTGGTGGTAAATTATTGGAAAAAATCCCAATTTACTCTATTCAATCTGTGCACACAAAATCAGGTTACGATAAAAGGTCGGGTCGATGACCCTCCCGTCATCTATTTTCTATTAACTGGTCTATTAACTATCTTCTGAAAAATCCTCCTGCTATATTTACCGACGGTATCGGTGTAGGTTTTCTTTCAATAATAAAAAACCCTGATCAAAAAACCCCTATTATAGGGTTGTATGGTTACAAAAGGGTGGGGGGAATTAAGTGCAATAGACTATATCGAGAGGTAATTGTTTAGATCATAAAAGCAAACTAAAATGAAGCATTAAATATAAAATTTTCTAGTTTATTCATCACTCTTTTTTATATTTTAAATAAGGTTGGTAAAAAAAAAACTATCATCTAATTAGATAGATTTAACTATCTGGATTGTCGATTATTCTTGCCATTTCACGTCAATTTTATTCTCTAGGTTTATTCATAGTGCACTACATTTTAATTAACAATTACGCAATTTGAAACGATCTGGGATGGACTCGTTAAAAGACAAATTTTGCGGAGAGCGGGATGATATGTAATGATATGCCAGCGACCATGCTGTAAGCATAATGAACTTCCATTAAGGATACTTTATTTTGTTTTAACATAAAATGTTTCCCGAGATGGACCTGTCAATTCCAGGGCTTTCAAACTGCTCTGATTAAATGGAGCCATCAAGGAAAAATCAGGCTACATTTGTCAATAGAAATGGACAGGAAAACCTACGCAACCTCATATTTTTTTTCTTTTGACACTTATACTGCGCAATCTCACCCACTATATTCGCAGGACAATGCAGATGCAAAATTATATAAAAAAAAAAAAAATTAAGGACTGAATAAGAAAGTAAAAAGCTTATCAGTTGAAAGTTTTATTTATTTTATTTTTCCCTTTTTCGATTTTTTGATCGAATATTGTTTGAGATTCGATTAAAGATAAACCATTTTACACTTAAACAGGATAAATGTTATAAAAGACTGGATGGTTTTCAAAACAGTAAATTGCAGGGAATGAAAACGATTTGACCGTAAAGAACGTAACTGGAGGAAAGGCGGTTGAACAATTTTTGTTTTACAAGAAAAGAGTCTCGTGGAAGAGCGAAAATTGAAAATTTTCCATGGTATTCCATGGTATATTCGATTGGATCTCAGTGTGCCGCCTATCGAAGGTTGTCCTGTTATTACTGATTGTCTCGCAGCGTGTCCATCCAGTGTGTCGGAACGGTCTGTGACAGTGGGTCAGTAGTGACCGGTAATTGTCGCGTTTCTAGTTCGAAAAAACCGAAGAAAGAAGAAATTTCTAGAAATAAGCCTTGGCGAAAAGAGGGGACGAAATAGATCAATATCCTATAAATCATGCGATTATGTCTCAATCAAGCTCAAAATGAGATGTTAGATGTACAATAAACACTGAAATAATTAAACTATATAGAGAAATCTTCTACAATTTTGATCCTTGTAACGGATATTAGTTTTTGATTACTTTAGGCTTAAATTAATCTTTCGAAATTATAATCATAGAACGTATAGAAGTCACGATTCCCTAACCAAATATCGAAAAGGGGTTCGATAGGAATATTAACCTCTGTAATATTTTCATAGGCAAGAAGCATTTTTTTTCTAAATCAACTGTCGATTTTCTTTCTAGTTGTGAAAGAATGGAACTTCTTCAGGACGCCTGGAACGTTTTATCGGTAAACGACGAATTTGTTTGGTATTTTGCTGTATTTGCATTTGTATATTGGCATTGCTACGGTGTTTCAAGGAAGGAAGAAAGAGGAATTCCGACTGGGAAGGAAGGAGCCTGGAAAATATCTAAACGTTCACGCAGATGTTGCATTTGGAATTCAAATCGTTGACGACTCGAGGCAAAGAGTTGAACGCACTCTAAATTCATTCTGATAACATAAAAATAAAACACCCGTTGTATACAATTTTGAACGGGCCGCGAGGGAAGAACGGCATCCATATAAATGTTTCATGTCCTGCATTGGAGAATTTCGCCACCGTGAAAGGACGGCACGTAGGAAACGAGCGGAAAACGCCTGCCGAGGAAGAAAAGCTCGAGGGCTATTGGGTTCGGTCGAGTCTGCCGAGGAATGCAACGGAACTGGACGTGCGTCTCTCTTTTTCCTCTCTTCTTCTTTTACTCAACTTGCGTCATAGAAATAAGACGTATTGTGTTAACTCACTTTCACAAGTGTTACTACTCACTGAGAGGTTTTTCTCCTTTTGGCTACACGACAAGGCCTGGCCCTGCTTATAACCCTGATCAACCACTGAAGATTTCGAAATGCAAGAGCTCGACGGACAGACTAAACCACGGAGAATGGCCAAGGATGGTCGGAAACGACCATGCGACAAATTAAAAAGAGGTCAACGATCGAAGCATACACAAATCTAATTTATTGACAAAACAACGACGATTATGAAACAAAAATGAATGTTTTTGAATGATACATTCCTTTCCTTAAAACCACTTTTTTCTACCTTTTTGATCAGACAAACAAACAGTTTCTGACTTTGTGATCGGCTTTTCTTTATATTTGGAGATTTATGCTATTTACAATTTTCTATTTTTCATAGGCGTTAACCATATTTTTTTAAATTTTATTCACTTAAACCATTGTTTTATAAATCAATCAACGGCCAAATTCGACTTAATAAAATTAAAATGTATAAATAATGATTATTTTCTTTGTGTGATTTCTTTTTGAAGTCTGCGGTGTAATGCTAGTGTGTTTTGGTCGTATTCTTGTCATATGTGATCAAGGATATAAATAAGCAAGGGAGGCAAGACACTTCCCATTTTGCCAGTGACAAACGTGAACGATGCACTGTCGAGTTATCCCACTCCTCTGCCTGTTATTTGTCTTTCATAGAAAATCCTATTTATTCGCATTTTCATTTTAAAAACAGCATTAAACAGAGGAACGAATTAATTATAAACTCCAACAGAAAAATGTTTAAAAATAAATTATCGCTGAAAGATAGTAAATTGATGTATTGAGGTCTGCAAGACGATGAACATGCCTAGGTCATTCAGGTCTGCCTTCAGCTCAGACGGGTTTCAGCATATGCACATATGCAGTGGGTGATCAGGGTTATAAGCAGAGTGAAACAAGATGCCGACTCCTAATAATGCCATTTTTTTGTAGGTGTTAAAAATAGCTTTTTTCCCTTTTATTCAATAATTATTCTCCTCGTGAGATTTCTTGTTACAATTTGCGGTGTTATGGATGTTCAGTTTTGTCGTTTTATTGCGGTATAAGCAAGTTGAGCCAAGAAACTCTTTCTATTTTGTTAGTGATAAATGTGAAAGATTTAATTAATTGAAAATACTGTGAAATGTTGGGTGGAGTCCTGCAATGTGATGAACCTACAGCTTGGTAGAATTCAGGTTAGCCTGTTTGGCTCAGAAGCGATTCTGCATTTCGATTTAACCAGAAGGGTGAGGCAAGTTACCGTATTGATGTCTATGCCAAACGCAAATTGCGTCCTGGACTGTTGTCTCGGCCTCGATCTGCTTATAACCCTGATCACTGAAGATTACAAATGCCTAAACTGGACGGACAGACCCAACCACCGATCATAGACAACGAGGGACCTGCTTTATAAAAAAAATTGAATAATATATATTAACAAAATATATATTATTTTGTTAATATAAACTTCTAGTTTGGTTTAAAAAGTCTATAATTTTTTTAATATTTATAAATAATATGAATTATCTTTTTGAGATTTCTTTCTGAATTTTGCGGTGTGATGATCGTACAGTTATATAACTCATGACAAACACATCTTCTATTAATCTCATTTTTTATATGTTATGCATAGTTTTTATTCAATGTTAATAAAAAAAAGTATAAATAACAACTTTTCTCTGCGGTGTGAAGATCGTTTGGTATTTCGTTGTAAACGATCAGGGATAGACACTCTTCCCATTTTGCCAAGGACTAATTAATGTAAGGAGAGTTGCTCTATCTCCTCGACCTGCTTATAACCTTGGCGAACCACAGAATATTCCCAAATGAGAAAGCCAATAAAAAACGATCAGAAATCAATGGGAGGACAATTTGGAAATGATAAAATGAATATTACTGGTAAAACGACGATTAAGAAAAACATATATTTTTTAGCATTATTGCTTGTGAATAATTTAATAAAAACTTTATTGCTTTAAAACTCTTTAGAACAATTTCTAGTCCTATTAGTTTTAAAGTTTTGTTCAGGTATTTAAACGTTTACTGTAAGAGTTTAATATTGTTCAAAATTGTACCAGTCAGTCCAGGTTAATCAGATCAGTTCAAATCTTATCAGAGTGTATACAATTGTTTATTAAAATATAGGTCACAATGATTAAACATAGAAAACTTTATAATAGACATCTTGTTGGATGGTCTAGTTTTATGTTTAATAAACAGTATGGTTTGTTTTCATAGTCTGAACAGTTAGTTCTCGGTTCATTGCTCCTTTTTTTATTATAAGAAACCTGGAGAACAATGCGGATTGTCCTAAATCGAACGTTCTCTGCTTAAAATAAAAAAAAGTTATAAATAGAAGAAGCAAGATATTCTTTCCTTTGTGTAAATTTTACCAGTCATAAACGAAACCCTGTCCAACCAACTAAAATTGTAAACTGTCTGATAAAATTGGAAAATGAGGACCGTCGGATACGATCAAACTGAATATTATTTGTTAGTTGTTTTAGTTTAACTAATTTTAAGAGAGATACGAAGATTTGTTAGCATTAGTTTGCTTTATTGAGTAAATTAATAATTATGAGGATTATTAGATTATGAAGATTGGCTACTCGGGTGAAAATGGCTTTAAAACGATTTCTGTGTTTGTCCGATAACAGGAAGAAAGTTAACTATTTTCAAAGCTGGTTGGCGCTCGCAAGCCTCTCTTTTTCCCAATTTATGATTTAGTTGCTGAAGATAATGAACTAAAAATATTGAAAAATTATTTTAAAAAAATTATCATAATAAAAAAATATTAAAATCAGGAATAAAAATCATCTGAACATCCTGACCGGATAGATTATACAATAAGTTTTTCATAAGTTAAAATTTGAAGGAGGGAATAATAAATTCTATAATTTTTGGCAGGAATGGACAAAATTTGACCCGATTTTTCGAATATTTGTATAAATCAAGCGCCGTAATTTTGACCATGCTGATTCCAAGAGAATTAGAATGTAATCGTTCTTCGTCTTTTCGTATTCTTTTCTATAAGAGAATAAGAGAAGTTCGTTCAGCCGTGAAAATTTTTTTTGCGAGCTGTTTGTTCCGTTCTTGGTCAGTTGATCCTGCTCTTTGATTTCCAGAAATATAATCAACATCTATCGCATTTTTGTTTTGAACTGTATCGAAAGGATTACCGGACAAACTGGTCGGTTTTGAAATAAGTAACGTGTCAATGTTGTACCTTTAATTAATTCGTTGTCACGGTATTGAGTTTGTTAGTTAATCCGATATGGATTTAGAAGAGTATTTTCAGTCTTAAAAACTTCAACAACTTAATACCTGAAATGTATTTTTTAATTTGTTATAGTGAATTATTGAAAGCACTTATCTTTATTTCACTGTTACTACGGCTCAATAATAAGTTGTACATGTACATTTTACATAAGGAGAAAACGTTTAAAGAGAAATGACTTGTTACATCGTCTTGTGACAATCACAGTGTTCTGAGACCAAGCCGCGATGTTGAGAACCCCGACGGAAGTAGGGCTTCTTCGGTTTTCACTTTTCAAACTTCCCGTTCTCGTTTTTCAAAGGGTGCAATTAAACGACTCGGAACGGGACATGCAATTATTGAAAAATCTACGTTCAAAAGATATTTGCGCAAATGTTTGCAATAGGCAGGCTAGATGCTGAAACGATTGGGATTGATTCCTTTTAAAACGGGGAAATTGATTTTTGAAATGTTGTTACCTTCTTTCCCTCAAGGAAATCGCAGGCAACCAGAAAGAAACAGTTTGAAATCTTTAACTGCTATGCCAGTGTATAAATATTTGACGTGTACGTGAATAATCGCCGAAGATTTTCCAATTCAGTAAATAAACACGTTCAGAATTTATGTATATTTGTCTTTGCATAGTCGATTCAATATGCCTTACCTTTGAAAGAAAGTGAAAAGTTAACATAAGAAAAAAATTTTATTGTCGAGCTTTGGGTGTTAAGATCCTTATGCTCAAGACTGTATAAAACAAAACAGTTAATTGGAACCTTTTAGATGGTCTCTTATAAACCTAAGAATTCAAGAGAAAGTTGGTAACGGATTCCAACCAATTTTCTAATTTTTCTAGTTTGTACTGTCCTAATGGTGATATAATCACCGTGAGTCTTACAATAAAAAGGACTTCCGTTTAGATTTTTTTTATTCTACAGGAAGTGTAAGCATACATTCAATTGATTTCAAATTGGTTTGCGCTTATACAAATACTAGTTAAGTAAGCAAAGTAATTTGTGTCAAATTTAACAAGTAAAACAAAGTAATTCTTGTGATATAGAAGGGCTTACCAATAACCGTCGGGTTAGTCGAAAGGTAAAAGGTACTTTTATACTACTTTACAATACCTTTTTCCTATTAACTTCAATTAAAATCCAATGAGATGTGACAAGATTCGAACAACTGCTAGCATGGCTAGAAAATGGCTTAAAATCTGACTTAACGAGGCGACAGACATGGAACTAATTTACACAATGTTTTCCACACTAATATCAAATGCAATTCCATAGACTCTACCAGGATTCGAACCTAGAACGGCTAGCGTGGCTGCAGGAGAGCTAACTAGGGGTCAGAACTTTACGATATATTTTCCAAAATTTATCTCAAGTGAAATTCCAAGAGTTATGTACGGGATTCGAACCAAACATGCTACCGCTGTTAACAAAGCCCAAAAACTTTCGTGATGGCCTTTCATTAGCTTGGAAAAGGTCGGAGGTCATCTTTCACATGTCAAGACTTTTCACCTGAGCCTCCATCTGAATCTCTCGAACATAAGGTAGTACAACACGTGGGTCATTTATTAGCTCGTATCACTGGAGGTACACTTTTTACTGCCTTCTTTGCACACTTGACCATCTCGTTTTAGAAATTTTAAAATGAATGCCATTGTAGGAAGATTTTCCACCTCTTTGCTGTGGTAAGCTTTTTTTAAAATCTTTTTTCTCACTAACTCAACATAGTTCGTGTCTTGGCTGGGTTACAGTCTTTAAGAGAGACCTGGCTACCTGTCAAGATTACTGTACCACTTTTGTTTTCTTAAATGTTCAGCGTTTTCGGCCATTTCACAGCACTGCATAACAGTTCAAACTGAATGAAAACCACCTGGTCCTCAGAAAATAATCGGCCTGGGTTAAACTGTTAAAGCACTATGAATGGTTTCGTATGTGTTAATTTATTTTCAATTTAATTCTATGGAGTCTATTCCATCTCTCTCTCTCTCTCTCTCTCTCTCTCTCTCTATCTATCTATCTATCTATCTACCTCTCAAGTTTTCGAGGAATATAGCCACTTCATCAGGACTTTTAAAATATTTCTAATGATTTACACGGTTTGTATAACATCGATCACATAAAGGTACACAATTATGTTTATTATTTAAGCATATTATGTGTGTGTCTTGGTTTGAACTTTGAAAACATTTCTTCCTGTTTAACAGCTTTAAAATAAACGTTTATCATTTTTATTGTAACACAATAATTTTGTAAATGTTTATGCTCTAGTGTCTTCAATGGCAACATATCTCGTTTATTTTAAGGCTCAAGTTTCTTGAGAGAGATGCGATCGGCGGATGTAATTAAGTTTTGTTAGGAGGTTTCTTTATCTTTTCTGTTAAATTGTAGCGTTATAACGTGTTTAATTCAAGGTCCTTCAAAGGACACGACAGTCAAATGGTTGTGCATTGTTTCCACCTTTTCAACAAAGACGAGACCGTCCGGTATACTATTACCTTTCGTCCTCGGCTTGACTTCGACAAACATTTTAACGACGTGAAGGCATCATGCCAACACTGTTTTTTCCTTCTTGGAGTCGTGATACTCAAACGAAAATTATAAATTGATGGACGTGTTTATAATTCCACAACAGACTCTTGAGCGTAGGGCTGTCACGTTGCACCCGACTGACTTACTGGCATGGAGTGGTTAACGGTGAATGGCACAACTGACATTATATCAGGTGACCGCATAATATCATAAGGCACAATGAATACTCTTATTATATAATAAGACATGTAACCACACGTACAATCCAGGAGTAAGGGACTATAATAACGTATAGCCAAATTTTATCCCGAAAGTTGATTTTCTCACAAAAAGCCTTCCTACTCAAATTTCTTGCTTAAAACTTAAATCGTATCACACTAAACAATTAAAATTTGTACACTAGAATTTCGAATTTTCTTTAAGTTGTGGAGTTTGTTGTGAAATTTTCATAAGCACGCTCACATTTTTTAAATTCTTCAATAACAAACATAATTTTAATGGTACATTTTAAACCCTTTCTTATTTAGAGGAAAGAAATGTGCAATTTTAAACATGTTAACTACATAGTTTAAAATTTCAAAGGTAAGCCTTTGTTAAACTGCAAAAGTACGTAAGTCACTGTAATTTACGTACTGGTATTTACTCAATCTTTTTGTATCCTCGGGCGGAATCCTCACAACCAATTTTAACATAATGATTGCAAATTATGACAAAATTGTTGAAAGTTTCGGCCAAATTTCATCTTATTAATTTTTATAGAATGGCGAGTGAGAAGTTGAATTTCGTCATTTTTAATTTCATGCCCAGTGTTCGCCCGGTACTTACAAACTTACAATTCTTATAAATTTCTTGTTTTCACTAATAAAACGGACTTGGGATACCGAAGCGATTTCGAGTAAACGTTTTTGGTATTAATAGGCCAGTAAAGTTGGCAAAAAATTTATTTATAAAAAAGCATTGGATTTTTTTTATCATAATGCAAAAATATAAATATTTTTGGCTGGATTCGCTGAGGGCATTTTGGTTTCTCGCCGATGCCTGGTAAAAATTCATAGCTTTTTTGGGTTTTGTACGAATGCAATTTTATTACAACCGTTAGAAAGCTTAATGAATTTTCTTTCAGCTTATATCAACAAGGGTTATATGCTTTGCCAATATAAGAGAGAAAAATAAGAAGGAAATCATTAAAAAATTCCACCATACATTTAATTTTATTCTTATGGTTCTAAGTTGATTTCAAAACCAAATTAACGCTATTACGTCAAGTTTCATGTTGATGAGTTGCTACAAAGCTATTATATTTTTTTGTTAATTTCGAAAAAAATCAGAGGTATTTGGAAGGCAAAAAACTTGATTTAAAAAATTTTATTTGTTGATTTTCCTAAAAATTGTATTCAGGGGTTTTTAGGGAGTAAAAAGAACAATACCAAACTTGTTTCTTGTTTAAAAAAATTTTTTATACCTAATTTGCTAAGTCGCTCGGTCACAATTATTATCTTAATACCTGCGATCCCGGCACCTATTATTTTGTGTTGTATTGATGCACATGAAATGAATGTTTAAAGTGAACAAATAAAGTATTTTAGTTTAACGAATAAATCTGGTTTTGTCTAATTTAATACGGAATCTATTTGTCAGTGGACGAACGATTGCTATTGATAATATCCACTGGTCCGCCGCTTCTCGCTAGTTTTCTATCTGACCCAATCGGTTTCCGAAGATGACTCAGGATATAAACACGTATTACGAAACGTCAGTGAAAGTAGGCACAGAGTTTATTAATAGCTTATATTTCAATAATGAATTAGTCGTAATAACAAAATACGAAGTACTCCATTGATTATTGTCTATAGCAATAAAAGATTATAGTTTTTATAATGTATTGCTGTACTATTGTATTTGATGTATAATGTAATATGTGAGTAAATATATTTTGTTTAGTCCTATTAAATCAAGTTTTCACTAACAAGGGAAAACTTCGGACTTGTTAGGCGTTCCTGTCAATGAGTCGAAAACAAATATTTTTATTTTAGGCTTCTGCCTTCCATGCTTATGCATTTCAAAGTCATTATAGCCTAGGATAACTAAATAATATGCAGGGTTATATTAATGAGATTAGATACCTACATAAAAAAATGTACAAAAAGCCCAATCCCTAGTTTTTAGCAAAGCAATTTGGATTCATTTTAAGCATCTTTTAAAGAATAATTTACAATTAAATTTATCCAATCAAATAAATTTAAATATGGCTTCTACTTTGGATGTTCATGTATTTCAAAGTCATTATATATATATATATATATATATTTTGTCAGTACATACGCTAAGTTGGATAAGTAAATAGTAGTTAGATCTTATAACTTAAATTGTTGGTTTACTTCATCTTAAACTTACTAACGTTATATAGTTAGTAATATAGTTAGTACCCTACCTGTCGTAAGAATAACAAACCAAATATATGGAATATAAATAAATAAACGGAATAACTGACATTGATCGTAGTTTTGGAATATTGCAATATTATACGATTTTATATTTTGTGAGCACGTATTTTGAAAAGTTCTGAATATTAAAATATAAAAATAATCTTACGAGGGGAGTCTACGGACGTGGTATAGGAGATTTCAATGAAACCTTTTTGCATATTAATTCGAAAAATGTATGTGTCTGAGCGTTCTTGCCAATGATCCCTAGAAAATTTTAAATAATTTAAATATTTTTTCTTAAATACACGTTTTTTACTTTGTTGTAAATGTATATTCGAGATACTACATAATTATTATAATTATAATTATGGATTTTTTTACGTAGGGTAAGAAAATAATATGCAGCATCATATAAATTAGAATAAACATATAAAAATTTAGAAAAAGCCTTCTGATGTAGTCCAAAAAACTTTTTTTCAAACACCATTCGATTAGTTTTATGTAAATCTTAAAAACCCATAAATACGAACTTTCATAGCAATAAAAAAATTAAGCATTTTTGGGCTAGATGAGGCAATTTCTTTTTTTCGATAATCGTAGGTCCTGTTAAAAAAATCATAAATTCTCTCGATTTCATCCAAATTAACGCAGTTACAACCGTTAGAAAGTTGAATTTCTTGTCTTTCAGCTTATGCCAGAGTTGAGATTTTATGTCAATGTGAGAAAAATAAGGATCGAAAACTACCGATACGTTTTATTTGATATCTTCAATTTTTTTAAATAATGTCAATTGTATTGGATGTCTGTCATTACATGCCTTAAATAAATATACGTAAAGTACATTTCTAAATTCAAAAAAGTGGCGATAACTTTGGAATGATTCCATTGATCTGTAAAAAACATTAAAGAGTTTCAGAACCGTATGCACTTTTATAAATGTGGTATCCGTAAATAAATTAGAATCAAAGATATGAAGTAAAATGTTTTTGTTCATTTCAACCCTATTCTTTTCATTTATGATGACATGAAATTTCAGCACTGTTGCTATAGGCTGATAGACAAAAAAAAAAAAAAAAAAAAACCTTTCTATCGGTTTTAGTAGAATTGATGTTTGATCAAATCCAGGGGGGGTTTACGAATCCAGCGGAAAATTGTCGTTTTTTTATTACCAACAAAATGCGTAATGAAGTAAAATACTCTTTGTTATCCTGAAATCAGGCTGAAAGTTCAAATATCAAATAAATAAAAAATACAATAAGAAGCGTACGCATATATTTAGTAATATGTAAAACCTTTTTGAAAAATGGCAAAAAGGAGGGAAAATTCAAAAGGTGGGGTTGAGATGGGAAGTTGGTGTCCGAGTGGTCGAGAGCAGCGGCGTATCTAGCCGAAGATCGTGGGTTCGAATCCCGCTTGTGCCATTGACTTTTTTATCTCAACTAAAAACCTTAATTAATTGAAAGATATTAATTGGTCGAGCGGACCACGAAAAGTAGTGAATTTAATATGTAAAACCTAAAATTAAACCATTAGGAAATTATTTTTAACAAAATTGCGGAAAAATTCTTGTTTAAATTCTAACAAAGAACAGTACAGTATAACTAATTCTTTTGGCGTTTAAGTTTAATATTGGAAAATTTCAGAAAAAAAAATTATTGCGGGATTTTTGTTACGATTTTTCGAAGTTAAGAGTGACAATGTGTACCAACCCTAGACACGACTATTATTTTTGTTAATGTTTTTAATTATTTTTTTAATTTATCGACTCAAAACATCAAATGTTATGGTTTATACATATTTATTTCTGCTAATGGTATTGAATATACCAGGGAATATCTGATTTTTTTGCGATGATTGCAGAATTGATCTACGATTGGATTTGGAAGGGATTTGTACAAGATTGGTGACTTTACGTTAGATGATTAGTTATTTTAAAACTGCTGACATTTCAGTTTGTTTTTATTGTATGCGCTGTAAAACACAAGGGCTTTTCGTGTTTTGAAGGCCGAGACGGTAAATACATGATAGTGTTCTGTGCCGGTCAAAATTGGTCTGGGACTCGTACCTCGAGTCAAATTTGTCACGGTTTACTCCACGGACGTTTCTGCTCGTCCTATCGATAAGAGGTGATTTTTCCCCCTTTTGAGAATTTCTTTAAAACACGGTACATATCAAAAATCGAGTCGGATACCGTCAGGGGAAGTTGTGCAACCAACTGGTAGAAAGTAATGCAACGACGAAAGTACAGCGAATTGTATTAATATAACCCCGGCGTAATAGTGTCACGGATTGATCTGTTAAAAAGACATGCCTTATAACAGGGGAAGCCTTCTGCACGGCTCTTTCTCTTTCTCTATGAGGTGAATTTCTTTTTTCCCAACTGGCCTCCGTTTCACTGTCACTTTTGCTCGCTCCCAGCCATTGTGTGTTTAACTAGTTCTCAATTAACAGCTAATGAGTAAAGTTGCAGAGTCGGCGTAAAATTGCGTAAAAAGTGACAGTGAAAAGTTAACAAACAAAAAATCGTTAGTCCTACTCGTCGATTATTTTCTTTTAAGTTGGATGAATATGTATTCCAAGCAAGGGAAGTGAAAATTAATAGAAAAGATGTGGAGTGAGTGTGTTTTTACAAAGATAGCTCCCACTTACAGTAAGTTCTTTTCAACGATCCGGATTTCGAGCCTATAACTCATCATCAGGTTGTAGAGCTCTTTCAATCTGATGATGAGCTGTAGGCTCGAAATCCGGATCATTAAAAACAACTTAATGTGAGTGGGAGCTATCTTTTAAAAAGGGGAAGTCAGCGGATAGCCGGGTTGCGGGGTGCTCGGTGGGCGGGGACGGGGCTTGGGTTGGTGGTATCCACTTCTGGGGAACCTCGGGTCACCACTAGGACCCCTGATCTGGGAGGCATGTGGATGATAGCAGTGGCGTGCACATCCCTCTGAAAGATCGGCTGCTCCAAGCAAAACATTAATGTTCAATGCAGGTGGTATTACCACGTGGGCGGAATGCCGTTGACTGGGTGCTTGTTCGCCTGCCCTGTGTGCCGTCCGCGGCCTGGCAAATCCAAAATGATCAAGGCGAAACATGATCCTCAGAGAGTGAACGCCTTGCGGGGGAAAAAATAAATAAATAAATAAAATAATAAAACGGTGAATATTGTTTTCTATTCATTATTAATTAACTTGTTTTAAACCTACTGTTAATTTTATTGCTAGTGAATATAAATATGTTTTTCCTCAAATCCTCAGAGGTGGGGAGACTTTATTAGTTACCATAGACAATAAAACACTATGATTATTCGGAGATCGTGAGATGCGTCTGGTGTGACGTAGGTGCTAGAAAAAGCATTTTCTTTATCGTGCCAACGTTTCGATCTTTATTGAGATCATCTTCAGGTCATGGAATTTACAAACATTGTTTAAATAACTAATCACCCGAACATACTATATTTTTTTCTCGTTTTTAAATCATACTTTCACATCACTCCAGAAGCAATGAATCTTGTGGCTTGACGCGTTTGATTTGTCTAGCTAGATGTTGGACAATTAACAAGTGCCCTGTACGTTCACATGTCCTCTTAGCCTTTGAGGCCGTGGGCTAAAGCAGATTTATACATAGCTTCATTTACTGTTTCAATTTTCAATTCTTTATTTCTGATGTACCAGGGAGCATTGACATTTTATTACTCAAGTATGAAACTAACTTTTGTATGGTTTGACGGTTAATCTTGCTGGCACAGCACTAGAACTGGATGCTGTACGTTCACATAAGGATGAGGACCTGTTGATAAAGTATTAAGAAGTACATTTTCCGGAATTTGATGGTGAGTTCTTCGTTCTTTTTTTATGTCTGTTTTCAATCGCAAGCATGTATCTAATGTCAACCAAGGTAACTCGATGATGTATGGCATTCGAAGACGACAATATTAGCGATTCTTTTCTTGTGAGGGCAATTGATGTTCTTTGTAAGCAGGATATGCTTTCACCTATTGTGCTTGTATCTGTTACATTACTAATTATAAAGCTTAATGTGATTAAATAATGCTAATCGACAATAATAGAAAATTGTCATTTTTCAATGTTTGGAGAGATGGAATTTTATGTTGAAAATGTAGTAGTGTTATGCGTTTAAATAAACCGTAAAATAAACTTATCATTCTAGAAGCATAAATAATGATAAAAATTTATGTTAGTTCAGTTTGGTTCACCCCTCAACAAAAATCTTTTTCAATGTGACCTGAGCACGATTCGAGTTTTCATATGGTTGGTTTTTTAACTTTGGAAACATTATAATTCATACTCGGAATATCGTATGTCGTATGTATAGATATCGTATGTCGGCCACTTCAATTTTCAATCCCACGAGGAAATAACAAAATTTAAAAAACCGAGAATGTAGTCCGACAATGAGGAAATCTGGCATTAGTTCAAGGGCCAAGTGTTACGTGACCTTTTATTCGAATTACTCTTCTTGCCCAATAAAGATATTGTTGAATCGAAGTAGAATACAGGAATAAAACGAGTTAAAACACAGTAGGCATAATTCCGGGGACACGAAGGAAGAAAAAAAGTCATTGTATCAAATTGAAGAAAGCAGATGAACTGAATTTAAAACGTGCAATTTATATTGGGATGATGATTGTGACAGATTTATTTTGGATACTGGGGTAAAAAAAAGCATGAGTACCGTGATGTCGACCCATTGTCATCTGTCACAAACCGTTTCTCCTACTCGTACCAGGTTGATAATACTAATTTAGACTGTCCGTTCTCGTCAAGTTCCGTTTACTCGGCGGACCGAATGGTCGTGCTCTGCGGATTAAAAGTCGGACTCGATAGGGTTTAGGATAATCTCGAAATGATATAATAGTCCGTGCAAAACTGTGCTGGTCCCTCGATGGTTTAATGCATTCCGCAAACATGGCAGTCGGTACGATTACACACTAATTTGTCTCACTCCAACATTTGAATACTCGACAAAAACAAGAATCGTTTGAGCGTGTAATTCAAGGTAAACAAAACTATCATTTTTTGTGCGACAAAATAAGTGAGATTGGAGCGTTTTTGAATAAAGATTGGGCACGAGGTACGCTATTGATAAGAGAAACGGTTATCAATGGTGAAAAAATGTTCAAATCAACGTCTCGGGTATGTGTTTCGACGATTCAAGTGGAAAGTTAAAATGACAGAGTAAGAAAGGGATCTACAAACGGAAAGCCCTACAAAATTTGTATAAAGAAAGAGATAAGTGAAGGACAGAGATAGGAAAAAGCTTCAGAGAAACAATTAAAGAAACTAACGAACAAATAAATAGTCGAGGAACCAGAAGAGAGGGTCATAGAGAGAAAGAGAGTGGGATAGAGAGAGAGAGAGAGAGAGAGAGAGAGAGAGAGAGAGAGAGAGAGAGAGAGTGAGAGTGAGAGAGTTGAGAGAGTGAGAGAGAGAGAGAGAAAGAGAGAGAGAGAGACATACACACACAGAGAATGTAACATTAGACAAATAAGTAAATGTGAATTTTGAAAGGGTGGCCAAAATTATATTAAGAGAGAAGAAAGGGATTGACCGAAGGGCAGAGGTAGGAAAAGACTCAAATAAACGATTAAAAAAAACTGAAAAACGGATAAATAGAAAATGACAGAATGAGAGAAAGAGAGAGAGAGTGAGAGAAAGAGGTAAGGATTGAGATGAATAGAGAGTGAGAGCAAGGGAAAACGGAGAGAGGAGAGACATAGTGAGAAACAAAGGAATAGGCAGATGAAGAATAATCAGTAGTTACTGAATCAAAACAGAGTAATTGTGACTTTTGTACTTAAGTACTTTATTATTTGGTTTGGGCGTCAGACATGTATTTGCCACACTATATGCGTTGGGTTCGAATCCCATCATAGCACATGGCTTTTTAGTTGATCTTAACAGAAAATAATATTGTCAAGTGGTTTGTCACCTCGTTCGGGACATTAAGCCCTTCTGCACGACAGGATTTACTTTGGTTCGGTTCTTTTAAAACATTTTTTGACTTAATTAGCTGTAACTGTTTCTCACTTCTTGCTTGGTTTAATCTTCGACAGTTGGACGGTGCTTTACGTTAGCAGAAAATGTTGTGCGTGAAAACAGAACAGAAGTAAGCATCGTTTTTACACTGTAATCTTGTATTTCAATAATTTTGGGTACGGAACTGTCTTGGTATAATTATTAAAGCTTTATATCCTTGAAAAGTCGTTTCATTCTTAATGTTCTAGGATCCGTAATATTCATATTTTGTGACTTAACGAAGAACAGAAAGAATGTAAAGAATTCACGTTCATTGCTTTCTTTTGTGGAAAAAATTAAGCAACAGGCTTATGTTTGATATTTTTACATATAATCACAAGTCAGATTTATTTTGATTAGGGATTCAGAAAAACTGTTCTCGTGCTAAATCTACTACAGTGAGTACACCATTATCCAGAAAAAATGTCTCCTATAAAATCTTCAGAGCGTGCTTTTTATGGAATCAAGCAATTGTAATTTTCAGCGATAACTCGTTTATTAACACGTTATCATCAAACCGTTGGGTATTTTAATTCCGAGGAGTCCGTCATACTTTCTGTCTTGTCGGCAGCCTGGAACGGTTATCCTTGCGTAAGAAAGTTTTAAAATACCAGATATCGCACGGTGGTTAGTTGTTATTTTTGTTGGTGGCCTCGGAGATCTGGTTTTCGACAGAAGCGCGACACGTAGGCCGTACGGATGAGATTAGTTTGACTCCGTTCACTCATCCGTCACGTTTGGTGCTTTCCACACGTGTCCGAGGAAAGTCAGAAATCGTCCTTGCCCCAGACTCTCGACAATGTCCTCTATTCTATCATCCAGGATAAAAAGAGGGGATCATGAACGATAGCCGATCAAACACATTTGATTTAAATGTGCATTTAAACGCGTCAGATGAAAGGGTTTGAATTTAACCAGTGTGAATACTTCGAGGTTGAAGTCCATCCACATATTCTCGCTTTTCGTACGTTTTTTTGGTAGATGGTGACAGTAACTGTCAGTTAAGCGATGTCTTTTGTTGTAAGTGTATTCACTGCTTAGTCTTTGTTGTCGATGTCTTTATACAGGGTTAAAATCGATCTGTAATAAAAATACTGAAGTTTTTTTTAAACTCAAAAGTTATAATTTTGGTTTCCGATCATTTTACCCTGCCCACCCTCGCTGCTCAGATAAACCAGTCTTCATGGTAGGAAACGACCTTAGACGTACATCACCAAGCGGACCTCAAACGGAAATTTCACAACTGAATCTGCTCGTAACTTAATTTTGAATGATATTAACCCTTTATTACGAGTTTATCAATTCTAAAATAGTCAGACAGGCTGCTGTTACTTAGTTAATTAAAAATGATATTCTAATACCTAACATACTATGGTATTAAAATTTAATTTAACAAACAATACCTTTCTATATATTTAATTATGAATAACTTAACTAAAAAGAAAGACATTAACTGAGAAAGCTTAACTAAAAAGTGAAAACTTAAGTAAAAGCCACAAGGACTGCTATAAAAAAACTTCAAAACCGTGGGTGAAAACAGAAAATTCAACTTACAAGGGGCCGACTAGGTTGGTGTGTCACGGATTTGAGACCAAACGTTTTTGGTGATCCTACACTCCAAAATATCGTACACGTAATCCGTCACTTCTTGTGAATAGGCCCTGGTTTCGTCAAAAATTTTAGAAAATGAAATTTACCGTTTTTTTAACATTTTTATTTTGCTATTCTACTTGCTCATATCAACTGTGTGAACATATCATTTTTCAGGATTTTTTATAAGATTGCAATAAAATTATAGCAAAAGCTATCAATGTTTATCAATAACCAAAAAGTTTCAAAGTACCAATTTTTTTCATGTAAACTAGGTCATACAATTTTTTTTCTTAAAACTAATATGAAATTTCGTTTTAGCACCACTAGAGACCCATAAAAATAATTTTTTTTAAATGTAAATTTATCGATTTTTTGACCCCATTAAAATCTTCCTGATTTTTAAGAAGTCGTTATCGAAATATCTGATTGAAACAGCTATGATTCAAAAATGGCTAAAGGATTTTTACTTCGACATACCATTTGAAAGAAGAGGAACGTAGCTTAATAACCACGCTTGCACCATAAAAATATATGAAAGATTTTTATAATAAAATACTACAATAGGAAAATAATTTGACAAAAATTAACCTCGTTTGTTAAATATAAATAATAGTCCGTTTTTAATGTTTGATACAGTTATAAAATGTAAATTCCTTTAAAAATAGTTACCAACCATAAAAATCGGTCCAATAGGTTTTGAGAAAAATGATCTTAGAACTTGCACTAGGAATATCAATCACGCGGTCGTCGAAAATATCAATCCAATAATTAATTTATATCTATTTCTGCGAAAGTTGATATCTAAGAGTTTTATAACGCTAATATCACGACACTGAGGTCAAATCCAAGTTTTGACCATTTTCTGACCAACTTTGCTTACAGAATATTTAAAATGTGCAAAAAAAAAAAACAAAAAAAAACAACAACAGTATTTTGTTGATTTATCTTTTTAAATCAAACCAAATTGGAATATTCTGCGTCGTAGAACATTTTTGTTTTTATATTAACCTAGAAAGAAACTACTATACCGAAAATAATAGTTATTAATCTATAAATAACGTTCTATTATTATTTTAATTGATAAAATATAATTATATAATATATTATTATATTAATTTGTTATTCTAAATTTATTATAATGGTGTTGATAATCAAAACTATCCAAAACATTCTCAGCAAAATTTAAATTGATTAATTTTGAAACAGGAGGGACCAAATATTCTTCTGGTTGAATGAATTTAGTTATTTATTTTTTTGTACATATTGTATAAAAAACGTTTAGTCCAAATCCGTGACGCACCAGCCTGGCATTGGTAGATCTGACGATCAACTAACACCTTTAAATGCCAAAAAGTGGCTGAATAACTGGGAAAATACGCCAAAAACTTTTCAAAAGATTTAATTATTTTAACCTTTATTACTCTTAAAAAAATTACAATCACTACTAAATTTAACTCTTTGTTGGAAATAAAATTTAATTATTATACATACATTATTTTGTCGAGAATGAATATTGTTACCTTTTATTACGGGATGAATCGGGATTTAGCAAAGTTATGATAATAAAATAAAATTGATAATATAAACCAAATTATTTACCTTCATTGGCGTTAATAAAAAATTAAAAACAGAACAAAATATGTATCAATATCTCAAGATGATCACATCTTGGTTGAGCTTTTTTGTTAATAAATTTTAATCACTAAACCAGGACGAATTATTTATATTACTAGAAATGATAAAGGTAGGGTGATTATGTTGTTCAACTACTTTAAAAGATAATTTTTGCTCACAGTTTGTTGTTTTCAAAGATCCGGATTTCAAGCATTAAACGCTCAACATCAGATTGAATCACTCGACATGAATTGTAATTTATATTAAGAAAATAATTAATAAATAAATTCAATAAAATCAATTCAATTAATTAAACTTCAATCAATTAAATTATTAAAAAATAGTTACAATTCATGTCGAGAGACGTGTTTGTACTCCTTCAACTGATGATGAGTGTTTAATGCTTGAAATCCGGATCATTGAAAACAACAAATTGTGAATAAGAATCGTCTTTTAAAGTAGTTTTGTTAATATCACTGTTGTTAAAATTTTGATCGAAAGGATCCCCAATAACTGTAAAAGGGGTGTTAATAAGTAAAAGCGAATCCATTTTGGAAAGCCCTTCACGACGTGACTAAAAGAAGCGTCGAAGATCGGAGAACTTCGTTTGGTCCAGTCTTCCAATCGAAGAACGGGCCCGTTTGATTTTTCTTTTCGTCCAGTTTTATATAAACAAGTCGTAATTATATAATTACCTTCGGAAACGATCGGCGTGAACAATCGAAGAAAGTACAAAGGTCTTGTCGACTTGGAAAGTTCTCGCGATTTCGTGTAAATTCCCAGAAAAAAAAATGACAATTTTTCTCTCGTAAGCCTACTCGTAGTGGACTCGGTTGATTTCACTTCAATCGCATTTCAACTTTCACATACGCTAATAATCAATTTTTGACTTTAAAAGTAACTTATCACTGTCTCTACACAAGTTATATGAGATTTCCTTTTCTAATATTTTCTAATTTTTATATTTTACATTATATTCTTAAGCTTGTATCTTCAAATTTGACTTCGACTTTGATAAAGAGAAGATATGGTCATTTGAATTCCACTTAACTTATATATCTACTAAGTACATCCCAATGGTCATTGTGATAGTTTTGGACGATATATGCCAGCATTCCAAAAGGCGGTCATTAAATAATTACCCAGGATTAACTTTCACATTTTTTAGTGGATTGACTTAACTATGTTTTTTTAAATTAATAGTGCGCTTCCTAAACTGCTAAGCTGCGTGGCCAAACGCCCTGATAAATAAGTAGGCAGGTAATGCACAAGGCCGTCACGAAAATTAAAATAGCGGACTAATCGCCGTGAAAGTCCGGCCGGCTATGTTTTAATGTGCAGACATAGAATCTGCTTTCATCTATGGGAAGGATGTTTTAAGGCTTGTTATAATTATAAAGGAAGAAAAGCGTGCACGATCCTCTGATCCCTTTGGCAACTTAGCAAGGGTAACATGGAGGAAATTAACAAAGTTTATTTTGCCTTTACTTCTTTGGCAATTGGCTCAGAGACAAAAAAGTAAGTTAATCTTTAATTTTATCATTCTCGATGTATTCCGTAATTATATATGCTGGTTATTTGACCAATGGAGTACTAATTTGAACGATTAAACTGGAGACAAAACGTCATTTTCTTTAAAAGTGACATTGTTATTTGCAATATCGCAGGACGAATCATTTATGCAAAAGGTCATGTTTACAAAACTGTTGAATTATTTTACAACCACATCTACAATATAGAAATTACATACTTGCCTGTCAAAACCTTCACAATGTATTTTTTTGGCTAAAAATAAGAGAAAATTGGTACCGTGACAAACCAAATTGATAGCCCAAAAGAAATATTGCTAACCCCTCAATATTTTTAAAAGTAGTCCGATTGTGTATTCAACCACCTTCATAAATCCCGTAGCAAAAATCAACAAAACCGGCACTCTTAAAGAAAATATACAATCATTCTCTACTATAATACACACAACATACGAACCGACTGAATGTTGAAGAGATAGAAGGTAAAATAAATATAACTAAAATAAACTAGTGACTCTAGAATCTCTATGGACTCCATAATCATCACGATTGCCATAGCCCATTTTTGGGAGAAATTTAAAAGCCCAACAAAAAATTCATAAAGGTAAAAATGTCATGATAGATGGGTGACATCTTATGACGGATTACTGGGAAATGAAACAATATAGTTCCTACTTTTCCAAACTGTACGTTATCCGCAGAAAGGAATGGAACCAAAATAGTCATTCGTATAATAAAACAGAAATGATCAGAATTGCCATCCATTCAAGACAGAATCAAATTGGAAGGATCAAGAATGAACTTTGAATTGACATAAATACTGAGAGGATATCTCATCTCCAGTTAAGCTTCTCCCTGTGGCGGTCGTTCACCTCAAACAAACCATCACTTGTACGGCTGTGGACAGGTACCACCTGCTTGGAGTTACTGATCGAATGTGCAACTAGTGTTTTGCTGGCCCTTAAACAACATTTTCTGAAACCTGAGTTGAAGAAAGGTTATTGATACAGTTGATAGGAGAGAGGAGAGAGGAGAGAGAGAGAGAGAGTGAGAGAGAGAAAGAGAGAGAGAGAGAGAGAGAGAGAGAGTGAGAGAGAGAGAGAGAAAGAAAGAGAAGGTTTAAGTTAGTTTATAATAGTATATGCTAGTTTTATGATGGTGACCATTCTGCTTTTGTTAAACTACGTAATAAGATGATGGATAGGAAATAAATGGTCTTTTCCACAATAGGCAATTTATTAAGTCAGACGCGTTTCGGTCCTCAGCAAGTAAATAACAAAAGTGGTACAAATTATATATTAATTAGATGCAGGCTGATAATAAAGAATGTACCGAAATGTAATAGTAATAATTAGAACTGCTTTAAATTTGCATACCTTTATATATATAAAGTCGTTTGACAGTTTTTTTACATCCTGTGGAAGTGGATCCTACAATTCTGACCCTTCCACTTTCATTTTCTACTCTCCCTTCCACACTTAATTTCCGTTGGTATTTGCTAAAAAGAAAGGTTCCATTTCAAATAGCCCATTACTGCTCGTAAGTACATAACCGTCCAGACATTTACTTTTGAACTTATAAGAATGTAAAAAGCCGACAAACCACTTTATATAAAAAAATCTGTGCAAATCTAAAGCCCTTCTAATGATCACTATTACATTTTGGTTCATTCTTTATAGCATATATCTAACCTAAAGAGTTACAAATAAGTTTTAATTTTCTTCAACTTAAACTTTTTAGCGTGTTGACAAAATTAATAATTTCTGAGATATTTGCAAAAAATGTTTTTGAACGTAAAATTAAACAAAGATTTTCACCTTGTGTATAGGGTGTCTTGTGAACAGACGTCAATAGTCAGAAACAATTTGTTTCCATAAAGTTTTCCTAGCTTATAAAATGTTTATCCTACAGGAAATTTAACGATACCAATGGAACGTAGATTAAAAAATCCTATGAGATTCATCTATATTTTTGTTTTAAACTTAACCAAATTAAAAAAATCACTTAGTCGATAAAATATTACTATTTTTGAAAATTCTTTTCCAAAGTTTGAGTTTCTTGATTCTTTAATAACTGGCAGATACGGCGCTTACAGAAAAGTTGCCCTGAGCTTTAAACTTTAAACACGTGTAGTCATTTCTCAAAGAGGACAGTTATTTCCTAAATAATCAATCAATAATCAAATACTTTTTTGATTTTGTTTGAAGGTTTTTAAAAAATAGCGATTAAAATGTTGAAAATTCTATTAAAAAATTAAACTAGCACCAAGTAGAGATAAAAAGTACACAATTGAACATAAGAAAAACTAGAAGCTTCAAAAAATTAAATCGGATGGTTAAAAACGTCCACCTAATGAATGGACTGACTTCGTTTCCTGGCAGAATATACTGCTCTAGAGAGTTCATCGTTCTCTCATTACATGACAAAACCATTTCATGAACTTGTTAAATTCTTAAAAACAAAGATAAATTACATGTTGTAAGAAGGATTAACTTACAAACAAGTTAATCCAAACGTAAACATTAAAATATAAAATGGGAATGTTTGCAATGAGAGACGCAATTAATTTCAATTCGGCAGATGAATATTATTATAAATTCACTTTTTTCCACATCCTACATGTATTTGTTAAATGTAAACAATGTATGTAAATCCCAGGCCCTGAAGATGATCTCAATAAAGATCGAAACGTTGGCACGATAAAGAAAACGTTTTTCTGAAACCTACATCACACCAGATCGCATCTCACGATTTCTGAATAATTATTTTCAATGCTCATTTTATGGCGTAATCAAATTTACTTTGTCAACATTTTATGAGATAATAAGGTACATTGTGGAAACAAATAGTTAAAGGTTGGAGTAGCCTGAAAAGTGAAATATCTTGAATACAATTGAGAATCCATTTTTGGAAAATAGGAACTTTTTGATCAAATTTGACACGCAGCGTAACCTTGTTATGCATTTAAGTCTGTTCAACGGCCCCTAATATTTTTAATTTTTCAAGTATTCCCTTTTTTCGTCCTTTTATGCACAATGCGCTATGTTCAGATTTGTTCTCACTTCGCGAGTTGGTTTCGTTGTGGTATGAGGTGCATCGTTTTATTTTACATCGTTGCCCTTAAATCGTATGCCGTTTTATGAGATAAAAGAGACTTTGTGTACACATATTTTTAAAAGTTCAAATAACCTAAAAAGTGAAATATAACGAATACAATTGAGTATCAATTTTTGGAAAATAGGAACTTTTTGATCAAATTTGACACGCAGCGTAACCTTGTTATGCATTTAAGTCTGTTCAACGGCCCCTAATATTTTTAATTTTTCTGGTATTTCTTTTTTTCGTCATTTTATTCACCATGCGCTAAGTTCAGATTTGTTCTTACTTGTCGAGCTGGTTTCGTTGTGGTATGAGGTGCATAGTTTTATTGCATTGCCCCATCATTGCCCCTTATGTCGTTTTATGAGATAAAATGGTCTGTGTGTGGAAAAGTGAAATATCTCGATGATATGGATCTGGTCAAATTTGCGATGTAGGACATCTGTGATCACCACCTCAATTACTGAACCGTCGCAAAGAATCTCTCTGGTACGTTTGGGACCATCGGACTCATGAACGGCTCATTTGTAAACATAATTTACGCTCATACATCGATTTATTCTGTGCTTTACAAACTTGTTGGGATTGGAAAAGTTCAGGACACGCGATGTTTTCTGTGAAACAAAGGTGTCGTATTCGGTTGCATCACCGTTTTCGACCTTGCCAGAACGATTTGTACTGGAAAGCCGAGGACAATCAGTCATTGCGTAGAAATAGAGAAAAAGCTTTGCCTCTTTTAAATGCAGAACAATTCTAAAACTCACAATGGATCTATGAATTTCAATTTTTACGTGTCATCCTCAACGATAAAAACCACGACAGCATTACACGCCCGTCCGATGCGGTAATTCCACTGGATAAAAACAACCCTTTTCCGACAATTTTGATCTTTTGCATCTCCTCACGGCTGTGATTTTTTTAGAGACAAGGTATGCAGACATTAAGGTGTTTCACTGAAAATAGCCAAGGTTAATGACATCAGGGTTTCTTTCGAGAGGTATAATCTTTTTCAAACCGATCCGTGTTGCCAAAAATCCGGCAAAGAAAAGAGAAGTTAATGACATTTCAGACCGATTTTGATTGAAAAATTGCCTTATCTTAAAAACATCGAGAGAGCCTTTTAAGCGCAGTATTTTGTTTGGTGACTTTATGAATGCTGAGCTGTATTTTAGTACTAACGGCTTAGTCACGTTAGAAAACAAAAATATTTCAAAGCTGTTCGAAAATATCACACGAAAAAAAATTAGTTATATTAGTTACTATATGTTAGTAGTTATATTTACGACTTAGCGTTAATCAAATCTTCGACGTTCCAACTACTTTCAAAAATATTCAAAGATTACGATAAATTGCAAGTTTTTTCTAATTATTACAAATAGGCTGTGCTTTTATAGTTCAATAGATCTTAAACGCTAGCATTTAACTATTAGGTATATTTTGCGATTATAAAGTTTCAGTAATCTTGAAGTTCAATGTCTTTTCTAATGGAAAAATCCAAAGATTCTGACCATCTTGCAATCGTAAACAGGCCGAAAAACATGTACAATCCACTAGTCCTCCGTACCGATGTTTCGTACGTCTTTTTTCTTGAAATGACAACAAAGCATTTTTATTATTTCAGGTTTATGAGGCCATTGCTATTCTGACGAATTGTTTATATTAAATTGGTCAAAATTGAATAACTTACTCTAAGTACAACTCTACATGATCGGGACAAACCTGAAACAATAAATACATCTATTAATTTTCGAACTCCATTGTATTATAATTTGTACGTACTATTAAGTGTGTGAGTGCATGTGTGAGGGAGAGGGAGAGGGAGAGTGAGAGTGAGAGAGAGAGAGAGAGTGTGAGAGAGTGAGAGTGAGAGTGAGAGTGAGAGAGAGAGAGTGAGAGTGAGAGAGAGAGAGAGAGTGTGAGAGAGTGAGAGTGAGAGTGAGAGTGAGAGAGAGAGAGAGTGAGAGTGAGAGTGAGAGAGAGAGAGAGGGACTATGAAAGAGAGATGGCATGAGAATCAAAATACAAAAAGACATGACGATAGGTAGATGAATTGATAAAAATATAGCCAACAACAGATAGTCACGTGAATAGGAAAAGTTACGAAATTAAATGAAGAGGAAAAAGTGAGAAAGAAAGTGTAAGAATGATTGATTGATTGATCGAACGTTTTATTTAACCTCCCAAAGTTAGGTCTCATGGATCTGTGTTCCACTTAACGTAAGTAATAAACAGATTCCTTTGGTCTAAAGAGGGATAGAAAGAAAGAAAGAAAAATAAACCTGATGAACGAGATGGTGATGATGATAAGGATACTAGCAGGGGGTTTGGGCTTATTGTTCTTTTCATAGGTCCCTAGTTCAGTTCAATGACTCGATTTTCTTTCAATCTTATTTGAGCATTCTTTTAACAAGTAGGCCATTGACTGTTATTTCAGTAAGTTTTTTCTTATGTCATGTTTCCATTGAATGGTTATTGGAAGGTGCAAGGAAGAGAAAAATATCGATGTATAAGTATAGAGACAGAGATCGACAGATAGACTCGCAAATATATAGATAGATCGATAGAAAAAGAGAATAAAGGGGCACACCCAGTCAATCTTACAGGTCGCAAGCTTTTCAATTAGATTGATAGAGACTAGAGGGAGCAATAGAGACTAGTCCGATCGCGATCACAAGTTGTGTCAACCAGATCCATAGTTGCGACGATTAAAAGATAGGCTTTTGAGTGCGCAAGAAAAAAATTGTTATGTTGTGAGGCTTCCTTTACCCAACTGGTCAGCAAATTCTTTTCCAGTTGTCCAGGCGTGCACCCTGACCCATGAGGTTATGGGTTTTGTTCAGTTCTATATATAAATTATTATATCAGAGAGAATTTTCATGTTCAGCAAGGAATAGGATATTACTTTCGCTTTTACGTATAGTCAGTTATACGAGAAATAGCCACCCTATCTCTTTTAAGGGGCTCGTCATTGTTGAATACCACAAACTTATGATGAAAATGTTAAATGTATTGAAATTTCCTTAACCAATTGTGATTAATGTGTGTGTGTGTGTGTGAGAGAGAGAGAGTGAGAGAGAGAGAGAGAGAGAGAGAGAGAGAGAGTGAGAGAGAGGGGGAAAGTTTAGGAGGAGGAAAGAGATATACAATTATTATAAATTACGCTTGTGTGGTATGGCAAAATAATGTTTAAGTTAGGTAATTTCTCTGTCCTTTTTGTGGCAAGCCTACATAAAAAGCTCATTCAATATATTTAATATTATCACTTCCTGGCCGAGTTCTAGTTCGAAGAAAGCCAGTTAAATGGAACAAGGAGGGGTGTGGTAATTATGTGGATGTAACCGTTGGATTGCCACAGCTGTCGTTTTACATGTGCGGGTGAGGCGAAGGTCGCCTTTCTTCACCTGAAGACGCGTATACCGAGGAAAAATCATTTGTGATTTTTATGCTGTTTTTATCGTCCCCCCCCCCAAAAAAAAAAATTACTGTGTTTAATGAAGTGATGAAAAAAAGGAATTTGAAATAGAAAGTAGTTGTAGTTTTGCAAAACCAGTTTAGTTTTCAAAAACTGACTGTCCTGAATGGACTATTTCCTAGTCTTAACTGCCGGAAATTATTGTTTTCTCCTATTATACCCTAGCTTTTAAATACGAGTGTCTTTTCTGAAAATAAAAAATCTGACTGTAAATCGATAATCGTAAAATTATTGAGTATCATATGAAATTTACTATTCATCAATGAGCACCTAAGACAAAAGGATAAAGATGGAACTCATTCATTGGACACAAATAAACCAAGAACCTGCTAAAAACATTGGAATGAAAGAGGAAACCGAATGCATTAAAGAAAGCAGGAAAAAACTACGAAACGTAACAGGATTCTTAACAGGACACTGCAAACTAAATGGACATCTGAAGAAGATAACCCTACACGGCGAGTGCAGATTTTGCAAAGAAGCAAAGGAGACACCAACACACCTACTAACGAACTATAGGGCTATAATTGCCCGTTGGAGGAAATGTTTTGGGACGTAAAATGTAACCGTAGAAGAGATTTAACCACTGACGGGCCTGCTAATCAAGTTACTTGATGAACTAGGACTCACCGGTGTGCTTATAAACAAAAAACGAGAGATACAACAGCTCTTAAACAGCGCAGTATAATATACACCCCGAGTAATACATCTACACCATATGAAATAGCAACCCTTCAACTTTGGAACCCTTCGTTAAAAACGTTTAAAATAATTTTCTGATTATTGTTTTCGTACCTTCTTCACCTTCTTCATAACCTCTATGAATTGCTTATTAAAAAACTAATTATTTATCTATGTGAATTTTTTTTGATAGTTTTATATTTTTGTTGACATTTAGAACTCAATAAAAAATTTTTAATATTCAATTAGCATTTAATTTGTAACGGAAAACAATTGTAGGACATAAAAAATATTTCTTCTGATTTTAATTGAAAACGCATCGTCACAGTAAGGTGTTAAGGAGAGAAAAAGAGAAAGTAGACTAACCAATTAATTTAATTATTTCTCCAGTCTTCCTTACTTATTATAATTTTGCTAATTACACCTCCACCGAGTTTGTCATGTAAAAGAGGAAAACTACCGAAATTATACGATTGTCTTAATTTTTAAACGATTATTAGAATTTTCAGTTTAAATCAGGCGTCAATCTTCCAAATTCTGAAACGTATTTTATTCAATTCAAGATGTCTTTTTCAGGTGATTTACATCATTTACAGATTAGTTTTCGATGTTTTTTAAAAATTTACATGCTATTAAATAATTTCTGTGTAAATTTGAGAAACAAAGAGAATCTACTTTTCCTGTGCTATAATCAATTCGAACATTTGTGTTAAGATAATAAAGATTTACAATTTCCGAATACTGGCTGTTTTAGCAAATTAAGAACAAAATTTCAACACTTTTGCAGTAAATTAAAGCCACCGCTTTTTTCATTCAAACCTTCAAAAAATTCAAACCTTCTCGGCCTGATTGTTACCAATGGTACATCACCTGGGGATCTTCCCCATAGTATTTTAAACATAGTTTTACACCTACATACTTAATAACGTTTAGCTAGTCTTACAGTTCAACGAAGCTAGTTCTTTATCTTCGCTTTTTCTCCTTTTCCAGCGAAGACTCGGCATAAGAACTCAGGTAAGTCAATTTTTATTTGTTTATCTATATTGCCATTTTAAAATGAAAATTAATTTTGTAATTATCAAGCATTAAAGTATTGGGAAATGGCGATGTTGCAAATATAAAAGTTACTAGGTATGAATAAAACCTATTGAAACTTATGCAGCTCTGGGGCAAGTGTGTGGTTCATTGGGATGATTTCATTTCTCTCATTTCTTTTCATCAGGGTTATCATCAGTTCCTACTTTTTTTTTAAATTTATTTTTCCTTCGTAATAGTTTTTACATTTGCAATATTTAAAAAATTGAAATATATGGAGGGAAAACATAAAAAGTGACGAAAATTAATTTTTGTCTCAGCCATTTGCTTAGGTACTTATCTCAACAAATTTTGGCCTAATATACCAAAATCAAGGCTTTGTTTAATTCCAATTGATGTTAAAATGCTTTAAACTTTAACTGTTGAATGTTCCAGTTATAAATCCCAATACCGACTAAATAATAAAATTTATAATTAGTATGATCAGAAATGCATCAGTTTTGTATGATACTAGTATATTATTATTATTGCTATTAACATGTTAAAATGTATTTTATCGCAGCTGTACCGTGCGGTGTAGCAATGAGTTCTCGGAGATAAAACCGATAAAAGTGAGCATCCCTGCTACCATCCATACTGCTCACCTGCTAATCCATTCCAAACCATCCATTAACCTATGCGGACGTTTCCGCAATGTTATATACGAACCCGAATCCGATTCTAGCACCGCCCATATTCAGGAACACGTCGAGCTCATTAAGAGTAGTGCAAAAAGTGGAAGATGAAACTGAACGAACTGAAACTGCCTCCTACCCCCCCCCCCCAAGCAGCGAAAGTACCAGTCTAGGTGGTTTCTCCAAATACGTCCTCCGGATGCTGACCGTAGTGCCATCAGATGACCAGATTTGTAAGGTGTATTGATGTAAGATGTTTGAGACATTTGCAAATATTTTTTTTTAAATTCACAAATAAACTTTGTTTTCTGTAATTGGTTGTTAGAGATGGTTTTGGTCTGACAGGCCTCGCTGTGTTATCATCACCTCACAGCCTGAAAGACTGGAAAAATCTCACGATTTAACACAGCCATTTACTAACACAGCGAGAATGGACGTGCCAACATGATCGGTAACGACCGAATTAAGATTCATCGCAGAGAACACGAAAAAATCACGCTCTACAATTGACCACTTGACTCCGTTTAATCAGCGAGAACAGACGGACACAGTAAGGTGATAAAAGGTCGATCAGTCCAACATGTTCTTCCACACACAAATCAAGCAACTCAACTTTGAATTTGCTTAGATTTGTAAGTACAGAACTTGGTCCAAAGTATTAGTTTTGAAAGACGAGTAATAATAAAATTAATCAATTATATTTAGTGATCTATTGACCAAATTACTTCTTTCAATTAATTAATCTTTTTATGTAAGGTTTTGGTTGAAATTAAAAAGTTAGTGCCACGAGCGGGATTCTAACTCACGACCTTCGGTTAAATTCGCCGCTGCTCTACCGTGGGTTCGAATCCTGTTCGTGGCAGTAACTTTTTCATTTCAACTAAAACATTACATAAGATTAATAAAATTAATGATTAATATAATCAGATGATTCTCCATTCGTTCTCGTATATTTATGTTCAAATATCACCTTTTTGTTTAATTTAAAAAGCGAATTTTTTGTATCATGCAATCGGCTAATAACTACAGGGTGAAGATCACAGGCTGGTCTTCACGATTTCCAAAGAAAGATGTTAATTACCAAGGGTTTTGAAAATCACGATCACCTTGGTCGACGACTTCGATCCGATTCTTCATTCCGATCTAAGCAGTTTCTACATATATATACGTGGATAAATTATGGCCTTTTTGTCTTTTTTTAAGGTGAAATGTTTGTATAGAGTTTATTAACAGATGATGTTGAACACGAGTGATCCGTTAAAGGCTGAGGATCCAAACCGGTTTTGAGTTTCGACCTTGGTAACCTTGGGCGCACTCGCTGCGAACTTTGTCCACTTCCAAGTTGGTATTCAAGCAGACCGTAAAAACCCGAAGTCCGGTTTACTGAAACGCATAGATTCCGATCTTAAAATTGATTTTTACATTATCATTTGTCTGGGCCTGAATTTTCATGTCGCAGTGAAACCAGCAAGGTCGTAAGGCTTCCGGATACGGAAACGAGATTCTCACCGGATTCTATAATGCTTCCTGTTAACTAATTCGGAAAAGAAAGTTTCTGCGACTATTCCAAAGAAGAATCGCGAGAAAGGCAATTTGTATTATTTAGGAAGCTTTTAAAAAGGCGTATGCAAAGATTCTGAACGCTTTCGATCGTTTTATTTTAAAATGATGGGGTACAGTGCCACATTTTACACATATTTAAGCGTTTTGCAACACGGGTATTATCAGCAATAACAACACACGTCTTCGCTTTTAATCCAGTCATCTTGTTTTTTACACCCGCCATAAAATTACGGCATTGCTTGTAAAACAGAGATGTGAAACAAGAGAACAGAACCAATAAAAAACCCATCATACCTTAAAAAGTATTTTTCTGATAAATACTCTACTACGTTGTTGTATTTTTAATGAAATTAGGTACATAAGCCGTGTAGATTTGGCATTTCGCACAATGGCACTATCAAGCAGGGAGTGAACTGCAATTAATCATTGGGTCATCCTAGAATTATTGATACTTTAGGTTGTTATAACTGTTGCAGCTATACTACCGTTTGGCCAATGCAACAATCAAACAGAAAATAATATCTATATATTTTTATACTTTAAATAAAATGCCATATATTGAAGTAATACGTACTTAATCCTCAAGGCAAATGTCATGAGCTTTTTTCAGTCATTAAGTTAGAATAAAACAAATAATCAGCCAATAAACAGTACACAAACTGAGACATAAAAAAAGAGTCAATTCATGGCAGATTTTTCAAAACTTTACAATATAGATTGAAAACTTTCATATTAGAGTTTACTCTTTATTTACAAGACTTAAACAAAGATCCTGTTTTCCGTGTTTAGCATCTCGCTTTATTTACATGAAAGTCCTTATCAGAATTCCGAGATGTTGCTTGTGTAAGGGTGTTTCCGGAACGAATAAGGAGGATAGTGGACATTCGTGTCAAGCCGGAGGAACGATTTACATACAAACCAGGGAAGAATCGACTGGAATAGTAAACCTGCACGTCTCGATAAGAGCTGCTTAACACTTGAAAGTTTCTACTTAACTTCATACGCCTGCCATATTCGAATGTTGTATTCCGTGTCCCCTAGACGCGGTGTTTTATGACCTGTTTTGAATAATCAATAAGCATGCGTGTGGCAACAATCCTCTTTCGAAATATATCAAATCGAAGGTAAAATAATTTGTTGAAGTCGTGAGGAGAGGTGAAGAATGAGGTAGTTTAGAAAAACACCTTTTTTCATTTTTTTGCCGACGTTTCAACCTTTGTTCGGGCCATCTTCAGGGCATAGGGTCGTGCTATTCTTGTGATGTTATATTGGTTTTGTGAGAAAGTGTTGCGAAGTGGTGTCTTACAACACTTTCACACAAAACCAATAAGACACCACAAGAATAGCACCACACTTTATGTCCTGAAGATGACCCAAACGTCGACAAAAAAAATGAAAAGGTGTTTTCTAAACTACCTCATTCTTGACCTCCCATCACGACTTCAACAAATTTTGAACCAACAGGTCACTAAGAAACACTCAAAGGTAAAAAATTCATAAGCCGTTGAAAAATGGCAAATTTCTTAAAATTTTATACACAAGAGGGAGAAATTCAGTGTTTTTTACAGTTAAAACGACAATTCAAATCAACGAACAATGGTATAGAAAAAACCAATTGGGTATCAATCATATAGCGAAATTAAGCGGACCAGGTGGACAGGGACGCCATAAGGTGAGGAACAAAATCAAAAATTCACTCTATACACAAAAACACTTTAATAGATTTTTTATGACTATGCTTTCCATATTAACTCGAGTACGTGTATATGGTATATAATATTTTTCGGAGTAAGGAGACGGGGAAAAATCCATGGGCGACGGTTGGAATCGAACCCAGGAACGAGAGTCTAATACACTAACCCCTAGATTTTTTGTACTTTGTTCATTTAATTTGAGAGATATTATATGAATAAGATATTATTAGCTTAAACCCGACCGAAAACAAAGGGCGAGCAGGACCCACGCTACAGCCACTGGAGAGAGGTCCAAATGGCCACTCTGCCCAAAAGGGGACAAAACAGACATGCTAAATTTTAATTATCTTCCTATAATTACACGACCTGTATTCACCATTAGGAATGGATTTAAGACACTCTGAGGCCAATTTTCAGTACGCTGCGAAAATGCGCTTCAATTCAACTCACAAACTGTAGCCAACCCGACTCTATCCTCCAGTTTCCATAGATCATTAATTTATGTTATTTTCTATTAAAATACGTTGGGATGAGACCATAAGGTATTTTAAAATTTCTGAACGCTGTTTTTCACGGAAATCAAATTTTCCGCGTCGCCAATCGATGACGCCTTGTTTCTTCTCACGAGTGATACAAAAATCGATAAGTGCTTTATCACGAAAACGTCCTGTGACTCACCGCTGTGCTCGTCTGTTGGCTGTTCGTTCTTAGGGAACGAAACGTTTTGTTATTTCCATTATGGAAAAACCGATCGTCTCTTCCGGTGCTAACACGGTGGCAGCACAGTTTTAGAAAGAGAAATGGGAAGAGTAGAAAAGAAAAACCCTATTCAATTCATGAGCACGTTCATGAATCGCCTTTTTAACTAGGATGAAAGTCTATGAGAACTTGTACTATGTGTTTTATCAACTTTTAGTTTTCATCACAAATTTTATCACATAGTTATGTACTGAATAACTGTGTGACAGTGTCGAATTGGTTGAAAATAAATAAGATTTCACTCGACCAATTGGTGTCGAAATAGTCTTCAATAGTTGTTTCATAACTATCTTATACGAATCGCTCATGTGTGATGTATAATTCAGAAGGATGATGGAATTACATTATTTACATTGTTATGAAGAACAAAAACCCATTCTTCTGTTATATCACGAGTTTCTCAATTAATATTTAATCACTAATTTCTAAATAGTTGTCCAGACCGATCACTGGAATTACGATATAACGAAACGAGATGAACAAACAAACCAGGAACATAAAATTGTAATAAAACAATGTTTGTAAATCCCAGGCCCTGAAGATGATCTCAATAAAGATCGAAACGTTGGCACGATAAAGAAAATATTTTTCTGAAACCTACATCACACCAGACCGCATCTCACGATTTCTGAATTTACATATATTTTTATAAGTGCAAAACTATCAGACAGGTTCTTTCGGGTCCGACAAGGATCAGAACCAACTCTTGTTATCTGACCGCGGGAATACCGTCTTTGTCCAAACCTTATTGTACAGATGTCTCAACTACCACAAGGCCCTAGACACTGGGGATACCAGGGCAACAGGGCGGAAGGACAAGGAAGAAGACGATATATTAGTTATGGAAAGCTCGATCAGGACCTACCTGACACCCTGATCCTTTAGAGGCACTTTATTCTACAGACTCCGGAGGCATATGCGTATGTGGCAGCAGAAACAAATCCTATGCTGAGATTCCTACTCCTTGGGAGAGGAAAAGCTCTGGGATCTGATAAATAAATTAAAAATCTTTTTAACTTAAGCTTAACTTTATCACCTACCACTCTCTTTGATCCTTTGCCGATGACAGAGCAGTACTAGCCAGAACTGCAGCATGAAAAATAGCATGAATCATTTTGTGCTAATTGATCTTGCCATAGTAACATTAATACAACTAGGAAAACATGGATGGACTGCTCGTTTTGATTATGTAAAGCGTTTTAATCCCAATTCTTTTTCTGTTTCTCCAGCCTAGTTATAATCAGACTTATGAGCACGGTAACCGACTCTCTTTTCTTTATTCTATTACTTTCTACCCTTCGGTAACTAGAGGCCTAGTGAATTGTGTATAAAACGAATCACAAACACAAATTCAAATGAAAAAACAAACATAATGTACTGGTTAGCATTCAGTTTCCCTCCAGAGTACTCGATATTGTCCGAGGTAGTTGGAGATAAACACTCCCATTCGCGCTTATAAATTCCATTCACACACCAGACTTCGTTCAATCTACCCAGGATGCCTGATATTCCTCGGAATCATAATTTAATATTAATGAAAATTCACTCTGTTTTAATCAACGTGCCGATTACAACGTATAATAACCTTATTTTTATAGCACTTCAATAACGTGATGGTATAAGAGACCATTGATAGAGAAAACACTGGCTCATCCTTGTCCTCCACCTTTGCTGCACTAATTTGTTCAACCATGTTGCATCAAATAGTTTATAAAATTCACTAACTCAACATTATAAAATTTACTTCCTTTCAGCAGGAAAAATTTGATGCTTTTCAAAATAATTATCAAGTAGATACAATCTACAAGTTTTTTCTAAGGCTTTTGATAAGGTGGGCCATGGTCTACTTTTTCTCAAACTAAAGGGGCTGGGTATAAGGGTCCATTTCTTACGTTAGCTGATTGACTATATAAGTGACATGGTGACATAGTGCAGGTCATATCCATAAATGTCCTAAATGCTCAATTCACGAATTCACGATAGCTCAAGTGGCTAGAAGGACCTTAGATAAAAAGTATAATTGATTTAAATATAAACATTGATGAACTAAGAGCTGTTATGAAAATTGATTCTCTTAACATGAGAAGAGACGTGATATTATATTATTATATAAATTGATAACCCATGTTATAGAGAGCCCAGAGCTTTTGGAATTTATTTAAATATGTCTGTGACATCAATAATAATATATAATAATTAATAAGATAATAAGACACCATAATTTATTCAACATCACATTCAGTGATACAAGTTATTCATTTTCAGCACCTGTTGTAAGAGTATGCAGACTGCCAAATTCACTGCAGGTATGCGTACTATATGTATTCCACAATTCATTATACAGCTTTAAAAATATTTTTACTATAAATTTCACGTATTGTAATGTTGTATGCATTGTAAAATTGGCGCAAGCGGTAAACATAAATAAAAACTGTGGAATTTGATCATTTAGTGTCGTGAAAATAATTTAAGTTGAAAAATGGGCGGAGGTTTAAAATGACCGTTGAGTAGACAAAAGGGGCGACAAAAACGCCGACACCCCGAGGGAACTAGATAAAACGTTTTGGAAAAATTAGCAATCTATCAGCTTTCTACGTTCTCTTTTTTTACCAAATATTCATTTTCGATAAGACACAAATAGATTTGACCTTTTTAACTGTGAGAAAATCTTAACACGAGTATATTGTTTATTAAAAAAAAGAAAACAAGAACCTTTCTGAACATTCTTCGTCACGACATTTTAGTACCGTTTGCTAATAACGCCCTAAGACGAAAAAGTGTGAAATTCCTCTCATGATACATTAGACTTACAAAGGCTAAACGTGTGAACGCCTTGCGCCGTAACGTAAAACTGTTAAGAATTAAGTCCACTTTATGCTAACAATAAAGGAAAGGATTGACAGTACTCGGATCCAAATCTAGCCGTACTGATGGAACTACTTATCGACTTCTATTGCGATTTCACGCTTTTTAACATGTCAAATCTAATAATTTACCGCTGGCATGTCCTGAGGTTAACAGCTTGTCCACAGTCTAACAATAAAATAACGCTTCGAATCACACATGCAATGCAATTGGACAAAGCCGTTTGAATAAATCACGTTTAATGAAATATAAATAAACACCTACACGTGAACGTTAAGCGTGGGTTATTGAATTGAATCCGTTTCAACGATTCATAGTTGTAATATAAGATAATTCGTAGGAAGGACGTGATTTTAAATTGTTTTTGTTTTGTTTTATTTTGTTTTTAATTTTTTATTTTTATTTTGTACAAGAAACTTTCAGAATAATGAAGGTCATAATATGTTTAATCAGATAAAACATATGTTTTGTACAAACTTTGCAATAAAACCGAATTAAATAATTCAGTAATTATTAATGATAAACCTGACCGAATGAAAAGTTACATGTTAAAATTACAGTGGAAACCCATTTATCTGGACCCGTTTGTTAAAATATTTTTTATAAATTATTTGGAGATCGTGAGATGCGGTTTGGTATAGTAGTGTATAGTCTCACGATCTCCAAATAATCATTAATTAATGGTCACTAAACACCATACATTTTCTATAAATTTTTCATAGTTCTAATGTATATTAATGTATATTTTTTTAAAATTTATAATTCAACTATGGGACCTTTAATTCGTCGTTCGAAATTTGTAAAGGCCACCAGATCGCCCTTCCACTAGCCACACGATCGAAGAGGCCGTTTCTTTTTCTTTTTTTAAAATAAATTAATTAATTAAAAAATAAATAAAAAATAGGTGTATACTATTTTAAAATTAGAAATTGTTGTGTAGTGTTGTTCGTGTGTTGGGTTTCATTGAAATTTTTTTTATTAAGTATATTTTCATTGGGTATTTTTTACGTACAAATTTTTCGAGAAACGACTGTCGGAACTCAGACAAAAATAAAATGAATAAAAACTATCTACTATTTTAAATGTAACTTGATATATGAATAAAAGTGTTCACTTTCATATGTGTTTTTTTCCGTTTTTAGAACACAATACTAATAAAATCAAACATTTTCGGATTATCTGGACTTTCGATCTATCCGGACTTATATCATGTATCAATAAAAGATTGTTTACAATAAGAAATGTTTCTAGCCAAAAATAATAAATATTGGAAGTTATAGTGTTTATTTTTGTTTTGTTTTTATGAGGTCTGTTTATAAACCGTTTTAGATCCTCATAGTAAGCAAGGACAGAATTTTATTATATTTTTTATCAGCTATACCATAAAAAATCAGAAAATTTCTATTATGTTTTACGCTATATTGTGTCAAATCTACTTTATCAAAAATTACGTAAAATTAATATGATTTTTTTATAAAACCGTAATGTTAATTTGTTAAGTCGTAACAAATGAACTATGTTTCGACTTAAATTATTTTTAATAAAATTATTTCTTTACTAGTTACAACATTGCTCAACGGCTTGTTTTCGCTTAATTATGGACGTTTTTAAAATTAAATATCGTATTTAAATTAACTATGTAAGTTGTGATACTACGACGAAATATATATANATATTATATATTATGTGGGGAGAGAGAGAGAGAGATTTTTAATGTAGAATATAAATGAGATTAGATATATAAAAGTTTACAAAAACTGAAAGACGCCAAAAAGCTTGTTTTCTGTTAAAAACACTTAGAATTCGTTTCAAGCACTTATGAAAGCCCTTAAATACAAACTTTAATATTAAATAGATAATAGACAATTTTGGGCTGGTTCAACCGAGGTGGTGTTCATAACTCCACCGGATTTTATTTCATCTCCATGAAATTATAAGCAAGCTGTCACCAAGTTGAACGTCTTTTCTTTTAACTTTGTCCACAATGACTAGGATTTGTCATTATAAGCTAGAAAGATAAGAGAAATGAACACTCTTCAAACGTTTTATTTTATATCTCCTGTTCTAATTTATTTACATAGACGTTTTTGCTTTTATCAAATTTATATAGCTCTTAAACCCGACAAAGCATCCTATGGATCAGTGAAGACATTTCAAAGTTATAAACATTTTTGTGATTTTCAAAAAAAAAAAAAAAATGACAGCCAATAAGGAGAAAAATAAATATTTTTCGATTTGCCCAAAAATATTAGTTTTCAGGAGATTTTCAGTGTGAAAAAAGCGAATATAAAATTTTTTCTGGTTAAAAATATTTTGATCTAACTTGCTACGGTCGAAAATTATGTATTTCAATATCTATGTTGACAGAACGGTTCTTTAGGGTCTGATAAGGATGAGATTACTCCGAATACTGATCTTTGATCATGGGAGTACCGCAGGGCAGTGTACTCGGATCAATCCTCGATATCCTTTATACTACAGTTGTTTCCACTGAACCTAGCACCTTCCTTGCATCTTTGGCCGAAGACACAGCTTTATTATCCTCTAACTCCGATCCTGCGGTACCTTCGAAAGATCTCCAGAAACAACCTAAACCTTCCAATATCCAACGTCTCCGATTCTTTCAATCTAAAGTCCTCAGATCAATTATAAACGCTCCGAATTAGGTCTCAAATGATACCCTACACAATGGCCTTAAAATTCTATTTATCCAAAAATGAATTCCTCAAAAATTTACCAAGTCCCACAATAAACTTTTCCATCACCCAAATAGACTTCCCCAATCCCATAAGGCCCCGGACCTTAAACTAAGGAGGAATTGGCCCCACCGCGACCTCTTCTATGAGGAGTAGTAGGTAGTGATGTTTCATTAATGAAGTGAGGTGGGATTTTAATATTGATTATTTGCATTTCAATGTATATAGTTGTATATACGTTTATACATTCAGATTGCAATAAAAATATAAAATAAAAATATCTCTCAACAATACCAAAAGCTAGCTTTGAAATATAATTTTGACACGCGGTAATCATATATGCCAGCACTACACCCTGAGGACAGGTGTTAAGAAAAACCAGCAAAAGATGCTCTATATAAAGGATTAAGGGGCAAGGAAGTCTTGAGGCCAACTTCGTTTCAGGCAACAAACAAACGAAGGCAAAAGGAATGTTGAAGTCAGGGTGCATAGTGACGTTTCTGACGTGGTAACGACATTTATCTGAACGCTTTTGATTGGAAGTATTGGATGCTTTTGGACGATGGGCACCCACAGGCTCACTATGTCCAAATGTTTGGTATTGCGCAGTAACGTCTTCATAGAGTAATAGAGTAAGTTGAGTTTTGATGTCTAAAATGGATTTAATTGCTTAAGTTCGTAGTCGCCCAAGTTTTCGCTAAAGTTGTTGGCTTGTAAAGGGATTTCACGTTAGTCTGCTAAGTTTAGCCTTAAGTATCTGGTTTTGAGTAAAAGTTGTTGTTGATGTCCATTGAATGAAGTATTCTTCAGAGCTCAAGGGCTTCTTGGGTGTTGGAAGTTGCGATTTAGAAGACAAAATTGTGGTGTACAATGTGGTGGTAATGGTGCTGCTGTTATGTAAAGGAAGGTCAGTATAAATGATGTACCAGATGGGATCAAGTATGCTCCCTTATAGGACGACCGCTTGGACTGATATCTATCAGATCTATTGTTGTCGCATCTCATTATGTAGCGGCGGTCAGATAAGGATATCCTGTTTATAGAGCTTTAATCTTCTAAACTTTATCATATTTCACTCAATTTGTTTGTTTTATTACTTTGTTAAATAATACAAAATTTCAGATATGAAAAATGGTACTTTTGCTTCTGAATCCAAGAATTGAAATGCAGCTATTATAGAGCTATAGGGATTTTTAAATGTACAGTATTTGTGTCATATTTGTATGTGTATGTGTGGGTGTGTGTTATGCTTGTGTTATATTTATGTTAATTTATTTTAATGAATTTAATTTATTAGCAAAAAAAGGAAGGGGTCGTTTAACCCCGCCTCGAGGAATATCGAGTACTCTGGGGTGAACGTGTGTCGTCTGTAGACTAATAGTAATTTATTAGCGAGAATGGAATGTGTTCGACCTCGCCTCCAGGAATACGGAGTACTCTGGAGGAGTGAATGTGATGTTACATGTTTGCATCGGGTGGTGAGTGGTGATGTATATAATTTTTATTTGTTTTGTGTTTTCTGTAGTCGACACCCGAGGTATACACGAGAGGCTAGCATTTTAAGTCATTGACGTGGTATAAAGATGAAAGCAGAGAGGCAATAACAGATCGAAACGCTCAAATGCCTGCATCTTAAAACAAAATACGCTGAAAAACCAGGAAAACAAGCAGAGGTGCATCGATGACCTAAGCTGTTTGTCGGCCCGTACTCTTCCCATATTATGTATACATTATTTAATATTGAAGTTTATTTTATTTTCCGTTTAAACTTTCAAAACAAATAATCCTTCGGTGAAAAAGACCGTGAGACGTCAATATTGAATTTAGGCATATTTGAACTTCCCACATTGTTGTTATCATCAAACAAAAGCCAGGATCCATTTCGGAGCAACTGATTAAACAAGACCTTGCTAAATGTTCGACTTGATCACCTCTGGTCCGCATATCTTCGTTATTTACTTAACGAGTTGCGCCCCACAAACGCCTTTCAGATAATTTGTTAACAAATTAATATTTAATGATTTAATTTAACACTAATGGATTGGTATATCTGATTAATTTTGGAGTATGAAAATTAAAAAGAGAGTAAAAGCGTATTTTTTTATTATAACGTGCTTCAACAAAACAACTTTTGTTTCGTTATTGTAAAATGCTAACTGTACAGTTATTTCCACAGGGCGATTAACCACGTACGGCTGGGTTCATTTCTTTCCTTCAGACGAGTATGTTTTTAAAGTGGGTATATTCATTTATGAGTTCCTGTTTTGACATGTGAGGCAAAAATTGGCGAAAAGAAGGAAAACATTTATCACAAGCGTTTTTCGCTTTCACATGCAAATTGCAAAATCCTTCTGTTAAATCATCTGTGATTTGGTAATAAAAGAGTATAATTCTCAAATAGTTTGTCCAATTGTTATTAAATAGTAAACAAATGTTAAAAATAAGACGAATTCATAATAGGTTGACTATAGTTGACCTTTTTTAATTACAATTATAATATCCAATAGAAAAACGACTTTTTTTGTAATAGGCATGTAAAGTTACTTTATACTATATTAATATATTCCTGAAAATTAAAGTCAAAAGAACGTTCCTTAACTTAATAGGTATACTCTTTTAATCAATGGTGATTCAACTTCCTTCTTTGTTACCAGGTTTAAGACTGGTTTTATTAACTTTCCGAGGAAAGAGGAAATGGCTTTATCTTTCCAAACAAGATAAAACGACAGTGAAAGATTCTTCCTAGGTGAAATACCTTGGATATAAAATGTCACCACAGAAGAGAGTTCGGGCCATGAAAGTAAAACTGATTTTTTATTTATTTCTTGAACTAAAGGAATAGAATCAAAAGGACACGTTATGTAATGTCGAAAGATCGAATGCAATTAGCATTTCAACCATTCGCACGTAAAATAAATTAATTTATCTCAAACGATTATCATGATATGAACATTTAAAATCTTTAAAAAAAAATTTCATGGAAATTTATTATTTTCATATAAATCCATATTTATCGACTTCTTGTAGGTTGAAAAGGCGACGATGCGTAAAAGGGAACCGACGACCTTCCAGAAGCGGAGGAAAAAATTAATCCTTAATACGTCAAAGGACGCCGACAAAGACACTCCTTTTATAAAAATCTTTATAATCCTTTTAGGACTGTCTACGACCAACTCCGCTTGTTTTCGCTGCTTCCTCCAGACTTGGGCCAAACGAAAAGTGAAGGCTGAAAGCGAGAGTTAACGGATCCCAGCCCAGTATGCAACTAACAAGGCGATATTTCACAAATTATTAAATGCCAGGTTGATCGGCGATGAGCATCGCTGGGTCCGCTATTAGTTTCAGCCTCGCGCCAGTGGGTTTTGACAAAAAATTCGATTGCTAGAGGTTCCTAGGAGGAAAAGATCTGTTTTAAGTGTATTTTTTAAGGATATTTAAAAAAATTGACCTCAGCCTGTCTGTCTGTCTCCCGTCTCTCTTTTTCTCTAAATCTCTCCGGGTGGCCGAAGATGATCAAACTACAGATTCACCAAAGGATCTACAAGAGCAACTATGAGTCCAGAATCTCTAAATGGACTGCTCCATCTCTTCATATCACAATACAAAAAGATAACTCGAAGAACTCTCCAGGTTCCAGACAGTAAACCCATGGTATTCGCAACCGAGATTTAAAGCAATTGTCAACTCTAATTACTTTCACCAAGAAAAGAAATATAAAAATACGAGGCCTACGTTTTTATAATGAAATACTGCAGATAAAAAATAGGTTAAATACCTAGGAATAATCATTGATAAAAAGTTAACCTGGAACCCTCACCTCCAGCAAAAAGTAAAATATCGCTAATTACCTCAAGAAGAATCCTAGGCAAATCTTGGGATTGAAACCGAAAATGGCCCATTGGCTATATAAGGCAGAATTCCCAATAGAACCTATGGATCACTAATCTGGTGGAGCAAAGCTCAACAAAAACGAGCTACTCAATCACTAGACAGCATACAAACATTAGTAAACCCATGTATCACTGGGGCAATGAGATCAACCCCTACAAGTGCTTTAGAAACTCTGCTAAACCTATTTTCACTGGAAACATTTATACAAGGAACGGCTAGGCAAAGTTCATTTAGGCTCCAAATACAATCAAATTGGATACGAACTAAACAATTCGGGCACACAACCGTAATTAATAAAATCGGACACTCATTCTTAGAAATGGGGACTTACTAAATGATCCCGGTAACATTCTTTACAACCTCCAATAAAGTCTCAACAGATTATAAAGGAGAGGAAGAACTCAGGAGAGCATCAGATACAATGATGTGGTATATAGATGGCTCCAAAACAAACGATGGAGCCGGGTTGGGTTTTTTTGTATAAGCTCAAAATATGAGCAATCAAACTCATTAGGGAAGTACACTTCGGCCTTTCAAGCAGAAATACATGCATCAATGCTTTTGCCCTAGAAAATCTTAAAAGTGGTTACACTGTCAAAAAATCCTCATAAGATCGGATGACCAAGCAGCTATGATAGCATTAGTGTGTAAAAAAATCACATCAAAACTAGTCAGTGAATGCATCCAAAATCACCAAAACCTGGGGAAACAGAACAACCTGAGGATATGTTAGGTGCCAGGACGCAAAGGAATTTTGAGTAACGAAAAAGCAGACAGACTGGCCAGAGAAGGATCTGCAAGGATCCCCAAACCTACACTTGGGTTAACAAAAACAAATACAGAAACCTCACAGGTAAAAGAAGAAGTGGATAAACTCTAGCTGCGATAGATACGGTAATCTTATTCTAAAACAACACTCACCAATACTGGCTAACTCACTACTGCTGTTGGAGAGGGCAAGACGCAGAGGAGTAATAGGACTATTAACCTATCACTGGCATCTGAGAAAACATCTAAACAACATGGGCATATACAACAATGATCCCATCTGCAGATTATGTAATAAGAAGGAGGAAACACCCATATAATCTTCGAATGCAAAACAACGGCTCAATGGAGCCTTAACCTAGCATACAGAAAAAAAACCTAGGGAATGAAATCGTAGCAGCAATAGTCAATGACATAATACTTCTGAGATGAAGGATTGAGTCGATTGCACTGAACTAGGGAACTAAGAGGTACAATAAGCCAGAAGATAGCAGCACATTTCAAATATCCAATGGATGAAGATTTTGCAAGAAAAACCAAAATGAGAGACACTATCAGTTTTATCTATTTAAGATTATAATAAGAATGTCTTAGTTAAATAAAGGTTCACTAATGTCTTTTATAGTTTTTTATTATTATAAATCTATGCATATTTTTGTAGTTATAAATCCGTGTGATTTTGTTTTATGTTAGACCATTTCACAATCGCACTACATTCCCATTATAGAATTCGAAGGATTATTGCAAGATGTGGGAATAACAGCCGAATTGGTCAATACCATCGGTATTTCCTTTATTATAGGAATTAATTTAGGATTATATAAGTACAATGGAGGATGTTCCAGGCATAAAATAAATTTACCGCCCTTCCCTCTGGTAAAATTGTTAACCAATTCCTAAAGCCATTGCCTTTGGATCGAAAACTTTCAATATTTCCGTATATCGTTAAAATAGGGCGTAGGCGTGTCACTCAAAGACCTTGAATAGAATTTTGTGTAGGCATGATGTAAACAAAAACGGGGTGGCTGATCTTGAAGAAAGTCCGGTGAGAATAATCGTGAAACCGAGTGGGAAGGAGTGTTAATGAGTCTGTTAGGAGATAACTGCTGTTTGCATTGTTTCGAATCCGTTTCACTTTTGTATCTTCGCCTTCTGTGGATTATTCATAATTGTGAAGGAGAGGCTGGTGGTTTAAAAAAAAATATTATTATTCAATTATATTTATATTGTTTACATCCTTTTGTTTCATCTATGGTCTAATGTTAAAATTCCAAATTTCCCCTTCCATATATTCAATGGTCGATATTGCGAAACGGATGATGAGGATATTAGTAATTACTTCTCTCAAGTACTTAATCTTTTTATGTAAGGTTTTGGTTGAAATGAAAGTGTCTCGAGCAGGATTCGAACCCACGACCTTCGGCTCAATACGCCGCTCCTCTAAAGAGAGGCCACTAAATATAATGGATTTCGTAATTACAGTTGATTAAACACGAAAAGCTTAGTAAAAAAGAAAATTGTCTATCCTCCAGTGAGAAACGGGCTCGGATGGCAACAAAGACGAGAAATCACAAGGGACTCAGGTCATGTCACTCATTCGCTTTTATGATTTCAAGGTTTTATCTTACGTAACTTTGACGTAATTGTGTACATCAGTGGATTAATCCAAACGTAAATCTTTTAAAAAAATTAAACCATCTTTACATGAAAATACAAGCCTTTTTCACTAAATGGCTTAGTACAGGCAGATGGATAGTATTGATTAACTAATTCAATATATTTTAATATTAAGTTAATTAATAAACGCCATAACTGAGTTTGACACACATACGAAACTTATAATATCCGATCTTTCACTTTTCGCCAATGTCGAACATCGACAGTTCTGCCTAAGAAGCGAGTCGAAATGATGCTGGGCATTTGGGTCAACATCCAGGAAGGATTAGCACAAGTCGCTTATGACTTAATAAATTATTAATTTATTCTTATCGAACAATACTTTTGAAAGAAGAAAACGATATTGCATCGTTTTCCTGTCGAGTCATTTGACTCAGATATATGATTCTGTCATTTATTAATTATTTATCTTATGTGGTTTTAGTGTGAGTCATCTCAAGATTCTACAGTGCCGGATTCTTTCAATAAACTGTACTCTCTTTAAAATTATGCCCGTAGCATAACAATAAACTCATTAAAATTGATAAAACCTTAAGGTAAGCTAAATTTTTATTTAGATTAAAATGAATTGAACAATCTGCGTAATGATAATTTGGAGATCGTGAGATACGATCTGGTGTGACGTAGGGTTTCGAAAAACATTTTCTTTATCGTGCCAACGTTTCGATCTTTATTGAGATCATCTTCAGGCTTACTGTAGATGTGTCATTCTTGTGTGTCGTGATGAGAGTGCCAGTGACACAACCAAACACCAGAATTAACAACATACATCAGGCCACACTGGCATTCTCAATACAACACACAAGAATGACACATCTACACAGAAAAGAAACACTTTGAGCCCTGAAGATGATCTCAATAAAGATCGAAACGTTGGCACGATAAAGAAAATGTTTTTCGAAAACCTACGTCACACTAGAACGCAACTCACGATCTCCATATAATCATTAACTAACTGTCACTAAACACCACACAAATCTGCGTAATATATTGGGAAGTTGTAAATTAATATTTTCTATTATCTGTAAAATATGAACAATTCATTTTAGAAACTCCCATCTTTTTATACAATATTGATCTGCCTGTGATCCATGCGTTATTTCACATTGACAACTGGCTCACTAATATTTCCAACACATGTCCAAGTTAACATGCTATTAACACTTACCGCTTATTAACAGTTATCGTTATGACGGTCAGGGTTTAGAATTTTTGTAATTCATTTTGCGACCGGCCATAGCCTCGGATGATTTTAATCGGAAGCCTTGGCTCGGAAACAAAGCAAGTTCATTACCGCTTCATGGAGGCTTTAAGGTCTTCCGCGCATTTTGAATCTTAAATGTTGAAATATTCAATGAAGAAGTTTAACAAGGTCGGGCAGAAAAGCTGAACCTGCGTTCAAAGAAGATTGATAATTAAGAAGATTAATAAATCATTAAGACCCACAGTTTGAAAATAGATTATCGACCCCATTGTAAGGTTTTGCTTAAAAATGCACTAGTCATTATTTTCTTTGTCCATTTAATTTTGTAATTATGTAACTTTACCTATTTGCATATTTACTTGTTTGTTGGCAGGCTCACTCTTTATCAGTCTATCAATTTATCCCTCCATCTAGCTCTACATTCATCTACTTATTGTCATTTTGTTTGTTGGTCACTTCTCTTTTCTAGTGTCTGAGACTTTTTTTCTTCTTTCCTATTCCACCATCTTTTTTCTGTCAGTCAGACACTGTACGCACTTTCCCCGTGTCTATTTTTCTCTCTAAGTCTCTGTCTTCTCTCTCTCGTTCTCAGCCATTCTCTCTTTCACCTTATTTCTCTCTATCCTTTCTCTCTCTCTCTCTCTCGTTCTCAGCCATTCTCTCTTTCATCTTATTTCTCTCTATCCTCTCTCTCTCTCTCTCTCTCTCTCTTTCTCTCTCTCTCTCTCTCTTTCTCTCTCTCTCTCTCTCTTTCTTTTTCCATCTCTCTCGTTCTCTCACACACATAGCGTTACTTTTAAATGCTCATACCGACACAGTACATATGAAAGCTAATCACCGATACATTCATGTTTCATTTAGCAATCACCAGTTATTATACAACCGGGCCAGGGCATATAACGTTGATGTGCTCGATGCATGCATATCAAAGGGATTAACTACCCGTTAAAAATAATAGCAACAACTGTTTATACATGGAACAATCCACCTTTTCTGTTAGCAACCTGATTAATGTTAAATATTTATGCTCGTTCTAGATAATGTTAAGTTCAACGCCAAAGTCTGAATCGGCTTTCGTACAAATTGCACGCATTAATTCTTCCATCTGTTTTTTGGTATTTCAATAATTCACTGATTCAGAGATCAAATCAAATGTTTAAATGATTACAGAAGGAACATCACAATGATTACAAATCCACGACCAAATTACTGTTTATGTTAAAAATATAGGAAATGTTTTACACATGATTTGTAAATAAGGAAAAACCATTTAGGCGATGATGGAATTTTTCTATCATAAAAACTACTTGAACTCTCACATAATGATTGAGAAAGGTTATATCATCTTCAACAATGTTCGTGACCTAACGGTGAGCAATTGGTTATTTCTGGAATGATTGCCATGGTCCTTCAGGTGGAAGAACGTCGTCAATTACTTTTTACAAAAATATACTTTAATGCATGGAAGGGCGTACCGACGAATACCAAGGCGTACCTGGTATGAAGGTATGTACATTTCTTAAACTAATTACGGCTTATATTAATTAAACAGTCGAAACGTAGTGAGAGGAAGAAAGGTGAAAGCCTATTGGAAATCGGACTACCATTTGATGTTTACGGCAAATTAGCGTCTAATGAGTCATTTTGTAAAACATTTTTACCAATTGCAACTAAAGGCAAGCTGTAAATAATTTTTTTATTACAAGAATGACAAAACAATTGTACTTATAATAAATTAAAATTTCAAGGTGAACTTCCACGAGCTGCTTACATTCAGATCTTTCTTTTTTAATGCTATTAGTGAATCTTATGTCAGTCGTTGATACCGACCAAATCCCGTTGAGTCTGTTCCAATTGACCTTTTTTATATACTTTGCATAAGTAACTCGTCGCCATCATTCGTGTTCAGGTTGTATTTTGAGTCAGTTCCGTTATTCAAAACCGAATGTTCCGGGAGCAAGCAAACAGGTCTGCAGGAATGGTCGTCACACGGGCTCATTTCGAGCTTTCGGATAGGATTGATTACTGAATCGGCCAGGATAATTAGAAAGAGAGAGAAAAATCTTCTAAAATATCTCGTCATTTTCACTTTTCCCATAAGCTCGGATTATCAGTTTTCCCATAGCATTGTTGTACTGATATTACTCAAACTGGCCGTGAGCATTTCGTTCTCTTGTGCCATCGTGACTTTCCCAAATCAAACCAAAGTCGGAGGATTGTCGTGTAGAAGAATTACAGACGTTCTGCAATTGATCTGAAACCACTTGACAAGATTCGACGGTTTGTTGCAATTCTGCACGAACTTCTACTTTATAAAAAGTTCTTTTCGAAAATTTTCTGGTGAATGACAAAGAATTTACTCTAATTAGGTATGGAATTACTACGAGTTCTACATTCTCCATATATCCTCCATACATCTATATTCTCCTTCTGGACTGTGTCTTATATTTTCCAAAATACTTGCAAAACTTAATTTTTTAAAACTCACTTTACCAAAACTAAAACGGCTATTTACGGCTTGACTTTTTAAGCATGATTTCAGCTGGATTATCGAGATTTTCTCCGAGAGGAATCCTGATTTCTCAACGCGCAGTTGGCATATATCCAACTAATAATAGAGATTACTGATCAAACAACATCCAGTGTAAAAATCAGTTTTAAATCAACTACAGTCTACACCATAAGCAAAAATAAATGGAAATTTAGTTATTTACATATTTCGCTTAAAGATGATACATTTGAAGAACTTGAATTTTCACAATTTATTTCATTGTTAACAATGGAAGTGGGGTATGTAATTGCATAATATTTCTACGCCAAATTAACACTTTTTATCTTGAAATTAACAATTTCAAATTTCAACTTAACTCTTTTTACTTCAAATTGACTTTTGTTAATTTTAAGGTAAACTTTTTAACTTAAAATTAACATTTCTTAATTTCAAGTGAAACCCTTTTAATTTCAAATTAATAATTTTAACGGACAAACTAACTCTTTCAACTTAAAATTGACCCTTATTCATTTCAAATTAAAAATTTTTTAACTTAAAATTGAACTGTTTTAATTTCAAATGAGACCTTTTTAACTTCAAATTAATAATTTTTAATGTCAAGTTAATTCTTTCAATATCAAGAAAACATTCAATTTGATGTTAAAAAGGTTTAATTTGAAAATAAAAAAGGTCATTTTGAAGTTAAAAAGGTTGCTTTGAAATTAAAAAACGATCAATTTAAAGTTAAAAAGGTTTGATTTGAAATTAGAAAAGTTCAATTTGATGTTAAAAAGTTTTAATTTGAAATTAAAAAAAGGTCAATTTGATATATAAACATAAAACAGCAATATCGCACTGGCACTCTCAACACGACACGCAAGAATGGCACAATTACACAGAAGACAAACACCTTTTTATTTTATTTTTTTTTTTATTGGCCTTATGATCTTGCATATTAGCCATGGTACGAATTCTTGTGTGTTCAATTGGGGGTTATCGGGAAAAAAGGGCCAGAGGCGACGGTGGGAATCGAACCCACGACCGCTAACCACTCGGCTACCGCGGTCCCCTCATGTGTGATGTATAATTCAGAAGGATGATGGAATTACATTATTTACATTGTTATGAAGAACAAAAACCCATTCTTCTGTTATATCACGAGTTTCTCAATTAATATTTAATCACTAATTTCTAAATAGTTGTCCAGACCGATCACTGGAATTACGATATAACTAAACGAGATGAACAGACAAACCAGGAACATAAAATTGTAATAAAACAATGTTTGTAAATCCCAGGCCCTGAAGATGATCTCAATAAAGATCGAAACGTTGGCATGATAAAGAAAATATTTTTCTGAAACCTACATCACACCAGACCGCATCTCACGATTTCGGAATAATTATCGATTAACGGTCACTAATAATCACCACATAATTTGAAATGTCAAATTAACCCTTTCAACTTCAAATTGACCTTTTTTAATTGTACATTAAACCTTTTTAACTTCAAATTGAAATTTTTTAATTTCAGATTAATCCTTTTTAAATTTAATTTGACCTTTTTATAATTTTACATGAAACCTTTTTAACATCATTTTATTTTTTAATCATTTTAAATGTCAAACCCTTTCAACGTCTTTAAAATTAAAACTTTTTAACTTCAAATTGATCTTTTAAAATTTCAAATTAAACCTTTTTAACTTCGAATTGACTTTTTGTTTAAAATTAAACTTTATACTTTCAAATTGACCTTTTTTATTTCAAATAAAACCTTTTTAAGTTTAAATTAATAATTTTAAATGACAAATTAACTTTTCAACTTCAAATTGACTTTGGACCTAGTTGGAGTTTTCTTTCCTGTGGCAGCTACTACCCTACGACTTCACTAAGTTGCATTCCTTGAACTTTACTTTACAGGGTTCTCGGGTGTCCAGGGAAGACACAAAACGTGTTACGTCCATCTTTGTGCATCCTCATTCTCACTCTTCATTACAGTTAATACAATTATCTATACCCAATTAATGATTAATTAGTTTCGCAACTCATTAGATAGTGTTCTCCCGACACATACGTTTAAAATTAAAAAACTCTAAATATACTGGTATTTTACTTTACATGCTTATATGTCATACCTCCGAGGTTTTTCCAAAGAAAATGTTAATGACTAGTTAAAACGGGTTGATTTGATGTCCAAAAGTATTAATTGGACGGAAAAAAGTTATAATCCTTTGGTATCACTAAAGAGATATAAATTTGAATGTTCTGAAATAACATCTGCGATTTGCATTTTATACAATAAATCTGTATAAAGATGTTCCTGTAAAGTGAAAATGCTGAGAACCGTCACCTTTTTCGTAACATGTATGATATAACTATTAGTATGTATATTTTTTCGTGGCAGTGAAAGGATGAGAACGCAAAAGATATTATATCATTTATTATATAGTGACAGGGTGGAACGGTAGATAAAATTGACAATACTTTAAATCCGGTAGAATAAAAATAATAATAATAATAAATGCTTAAAAGAGTCAATTGATATAAATTTTCGACTCAATTTGTTTTTGCTTTTACTATTTAAAATTTCAAGGAGACTCGTTTCTTCTTGTATAATTTGTCCTTATGATCGACTCTTGATTCAAGCCTTCGCAATAAAGAACAGATTTAATTTCTGTTTACCAGTTCATTGTTATTTTTGTAATACGAAGTTTGTTCGTTTAAAAAATCTAACAGATTGACGAGAAAAAATTTTTTTCTGAAAGACCCAAGATTTTCCAGTGTAATTATTTTAAGAGATTGTTGCAATTAAATCGTTAAGTCGTGAAATTAGTCACACGTTTGAACTGGGATTATCAAAATGGTATCATCAAAATAATAAGCGACTTATTTATCATGGAACACCAAGGATGACGATTTTGTAAACATTTTTTTAGGAATTACAGAAAATAAGAAATCAGTTTTCTCAGATAGGTATTAAAAATTAGAAGTATAGAAGTATTAAGAACAACAAAAGTAGAAGTTAATTTTATGATAAATCACTGTTTGTTCATCATCAATGTCTTTTAGTGTAGGGATCAAATTTTAAGCGAATTTTGATATAAATATTACTATGAGTATTTATGGACGTTTTAAACATTTTGATAGGACAGTTTTAATGTTTGGTAAATCATTTGTCTCTGGTCCGCATGTTTTTGAGTTGAATCTCCTCGGTTAGGTAATTAGTTATTGCAAGTCAGAAACTGAAAACGTGCATTATAATTGTTTATATCAAAAATTGATTTTCAATTGACACTTCAGACAATGACCACATCTCGCGAGTAGAAGCTGAAATTTCGAAGAAATGAGCTGGTATTGACACGAATTTCCTGCGCAGTTATTGTAAAAGTGATTGTTCCAATAAAACTGTTAAGTTGTGAAATCGATTAAGTCACACGTTTGAGCTGGAATTATCAAAATAGTGAAAATGGGACGTTAACATCTCCCACATTGTCTCGCAACACACTGTTATAATAATGGAGATTTCCTTTTCAGGGACACCAAGGAGAACAAGACAAACATACAGTGTGTCAATTTTTTTTTCAGGATAAATAAATCAATGGAAAAGACATGTTTTCTCAGAAAAAAAAATTAAAAACAACTTTACAATGTATTTCAAGCTTAGTATGGTACATCTCTACGGTACTATTTTTTCATAGATCAAATTTGACTAATATTGAGTTTTGTTATAAATAGTTCCTTCTTAAACTATTTATAATGATTTAATTTGGAGATTATTTCTAATCATTTAAACGATTAACAAATATAAATATCTACTTACAATATTGGAAATTATGGCTTCAACTCGTCCACTCTACTAAGCAAATCTCATAAATTTATTATAGTTGAAGTCATTTCATATATTGTAAGTAGATGTTTATATTTGTCAACCGTAAATCATTAGAAATAGTTTGAATCAGACTTGATGAAAAGAATCAAAAGGTTAACGAAGGAAATGAGTTTTTTTTCTTTCCAATTGGCTTTATTCCTGATTTTTATGTTAATTATATTAATCAATATATCAATCATATAATAATCGCCATCAATACGCTCTGATCTAAAAATTTTGGTTGACCAGTTTTAATGCTTACTGGATGATTTGCCTCTGGTCCGTCTATTTTCTCTTTGAATTCTTGATCAGGTTATTACTTTATATTATATATTATTACGTTTTTACTTTATATATTATATTTATCAGTTTATTCTGATACTTATTAAAAAGTCAGAAACTGAAGACATGCATTATCATTATTTACATTAAAAATTGATTACGAATTAACCAAAGGTGCAAGTATATCGCAAGGTAGAAGCTGAAATCGTCAAGAAAGGAGCTGCCATTGCTTTGAATTTCTAGCATGATTATTTTTAGATCGTTGTTCCAATTAAATTGAATTAAGTCGTGAAATCGATTTATTCACACGTTTGATCAGGGATTATAAAAATGATAAAAAATGGGACGATAACGTCTCCAACACTGTCTCGAAACATCCTGTTATAAGGGCTAGAGTGAAACCTCTTGTTAAAGTTCTTAAGGATTTCTATCCGCTAAAGAGAGATTTTTATAATCTGATAATACATAGCAGTCTCTACAGATAAATGTGAATTGTCGATTTAGATAGGCATTTTCAATGTTTTTACGATCTCAAAAAATTACAGTTTCTCTAAAATTTAATTTACCAGCTAATGTTCTGACACTAAGTCTACTAAACTTTTGGTAATAATCAAGCATTTGCTTTCTTTTAAACTCAGTCTTTGGTGTGTTTAAAAAAATTGTTTGTTCGACTGTGTCCTTCTACTTGATTTGGAGTGTCCTTTAAGTAGAAATGTAAAATGCAAAGGAAGTGAGTCTTCCAACCCGGTGTGTGGACAATTGTCCTGTAAACGGAGGTGCCTAAACAGGGAAGCCCCTTATTAACTGCAACCGGGGCAAAATTTCATAAAAATTCTAATATAATACTATAAACTTAATAAAGGATGAGGTGATATAGCTTTATTATATTTTTATATTATTGTATTGCCGACTCACAAAAAAATATAAACTGGTTTTGCATTTAATTGGAAGTATTAAGAGAAATAAATTTGAATTTCCATTTGTACCCATGTACAGTAAAACCGCAGGAAAATGACAAAATGAAGGAATGAAGTGCAAAACTGGCTGCAAAATTCGAAAGCAAACCGGTTCTTCGACAAGTCTGGAAATGCTCAGCTTATAATAATAATAAAAAAACATATATAAAAAAACCTTGGATTTACTACATATAAAGACAATTTTTCACATTGCATCTATTATCAAGACATAACACAAGCGTTATTGCTTCCGAATCGAAAACCTACTGACACCTACTAGGCAAAAAAGAAGAATTTTGGTTTTTCAACGATTTGCAAGTTGTTTAATTGGGCCTCTAGAAGTTACACCCCTCCAAATCAATCCTGTACTTATCACAAACGAAGGATTATGTTATCGGTAATTACTCTAAATCAGTGTGACAATTTGTTTAGATATTAAAGTTTTAATTGGTAATTTTATTCATCTTCTAAACGTTGTCATTTGTAGTTGTTTGTAAATTGCACAGCATAATAAATTTTTGAGACGGATCGCACAAAAAACTTCAAATACCAATGTCTTTAAAAAACTTAATTGATACTATATTTACACATGATGGTATAAATATATAAAACAATAATGGCATTTTTTTCCAACCTAGTCCGTCTGGTCTCGCTGTGAACTGGTTTCCCAATTCATAGATTAACACAAATGAGTCTGATTATGTGAAAACTACCTTGTTCGAATCTGTGACGAGTTTGGTAGTGGATCCCATCGGCGTGGTGTCCTGGGCCATGCTTCACCGACAACAACACAACAACTGAAGATTAGAAGACGCGCCGCTGCCCCGCGCACCCCACTACATCAACGTGACGACTCCCTCTTCGTCGTTCAACCATTCTGGGCTATCGTAATTCGACTGCACATTTTACGCTTCAGCGTATATCGGCATGTGGTTATCTTGTTATCGGCTAGGTATAGTCTATTTTGAAGGAAATAATTCACCAAGGGTGGATTTATTTATCAGCGGTTATAATTTCCTTTGAATTTTGATTTTCGTTGAAATGAATTTAACATAGTTATATTTATTTTCCAATTCCATTTATTCATCAGTGTTATTTCCTATCAGAAATTAGTTTATATAAAAAAACTTACTTTTCTAGCTCACCTCTATGCACTAAAAAATGATTGTCTTGTTGGCGTTAGTCCTACAAGCAATAATTACCATAGAATCAATTACTTTTTTGGAAAAGATACCACTACTCAAAGAAGTTTTAGGCAGCCAAATCATAGAATCAATTATACCTTTAAAAAAACCGAGTAATTATTTTTGAACACCTATTGATTAATTGCACTTAAGTTCTTGCTGAACTGAGTCAACTAGAGATCGTCGGTCAGTCGTTCCAAAACGTTTAGTTAAACCCTGTGGTTTCAACAGGGCAGCAAGAAAGTGGAACATTTTTCCTGGTAGTTGGACCGGCAGAAGCGGCTTTGTCGGCTGGCCACCAGTATCCTGACGCTGACCTCGCCAGTCGATTTTTTCCCCCTTTGGGGTCGTCAAAAGTCAATTTGCGGCAAGGATAATAGCATTTTCCCATCGAGTCCCATAAAGTATTAATCGTTTTTGCAACCAAAATATTAAATGCGTGAGTTTAAAAGAAAATTATATTTCCCTAAAATTTAATTAACGATTTAAATTATAATTGAGGTTTGGGAAGTGATCAACTTAAAATTTGATTGTATTTGATCTCCCTAGTCAATGGGATAAATGGTTGATATCTCTCCTTCGCCCTGTTTATAACCCTCAATTGACTTTTTAGAACTATCACACACGACTAAACTCTTAAACCGAAAAGGCTACTGTCAGACAAATGTAACGTTTCAACTAAAAACAAACTGACAATCTACAAGACACAATATTAAAACCAATCTGGACGTAAGGTCTAGAACTGTGTGGCGCCAACATTTGACGAATACAGTCCTTCCAATTCCAAGTCCACAGAACAATAAACAATACTCCCTATTACGTCTCCAACATCCTTCACAATGATCTCAAAATCCCTCTTTTTCCAGAACAATTTTAGTATTTTTAAATCTATATATTAACGTTTTTAATCTCACCACAATCGAGTTGCCTACTAAACGTGGATTAGTCCTCGTACAGTTGGAAAAACAGCCAATGTTCGTTAACTCTCCTCAAACACATGATTTATGCCGTTGTAAATCCAGCTCATTTCAATATAATCTAAATAAGGAATACACACACACACACACACACACACACACACACACACACACACACACACACACACACACACACACACACACACACACACAGATACATAACTTACATAAAACTAGTTTTACTGAGAGTATATTAATTCACAGGTTAAAAATTCTGAAATTTTGGGTAGAAAAGTTTTAATTTTTGCTATACAAAGCTCAGTCCGCACATATAAGAAAAGTGATGCAACTCACCAAAAGAAAATTGTACAGGAGAGACAAAAGGAAGTTTTTTTTAAATTATGTATTAAGTACACGCCATTACGGTTATTGGCAATAAAAACTGTCATGATCCAACAATTTTGTCTTTCGTTCCTCCAAGACTTAAGCGAAAACACAAAACTTTAAAAATCCAGCTGTATTTCCCCTTAAAAAACCTCCCCCATTTGAGTTGACATTTTTTTGTATATATTGGCTCTCAGTAAGTTAGTATGTTTGCTCTAAGAATAATGGTGGTCAATGAATGACTGTAAGGGTGTTAATTTTTTTTTTTTTTGATAGACCAGAAAACATACAAACCTAACAAGCATAAATATCGTAGTAAGTTTTACTAACAATAAGTTTATTTTCGACCGGAATGTGCTTTCCTCCTGGTGTTGTGGCTAATTAGTTATTCAAAATGCAAATTTAATTATTGAAATAAAGGGTCATTGATTATTAAAAATATTAAAACATTAAAAAAATTGTTGAAACTAAAAATAATGTAAATGTTAAAATTCAAAATTGCCACAAAAAAGTATGAAAAAATATTATAATTAACAATGTTGTTAAAATAAAAGAAATTGAACTAAAATAATTCTCGAACACTCTAAATGAAGATATGAACGTGAAGAAAAATTCATTTGTTACTGCCAAGCTTCCGTCTTATTTTAAGGTCATCATCAGAGCCTAGATTAATGACACATTACGAAAAACATATTTGTACAATTGATTTAACAATTGTTTTTCATAATGTAAAAATGTGACTCCGGTACAGCATAAAATCCTTCGCTAAACAAGAAAAAACTGGCGTAACTCGAAATATGCCACTTTTCGTGAATGGTGACAGTACCATAGTACCTAGCAGCAGAGTCCACCTACAGTTGTCATTTTTCCTGTTGTATCACGCACCAGAATACTTAAAAAAACGAAATAATCCGGTTTTTATAATTTTTCGACTTGTGTCACTTTTCTTGTGGGTGCGCATCAGTTCAATTTCCCCGTATGTTATCACTGCCGGTTGTTTATGTCTCTGGCCCTTCTAATTTTGCTTTTCTTGGTATCTCTGTCTATTGCTACACTAATTTAATCTTTTTATTAGTGTGTTAAATAAAAGGTTTCTGTTAAATTTCAATATATTTCTGTTTTGATTAAAGAAAACCTTATTTAAGCTTTCTGAAAGTAACCTATCAAATTTGGTCATTTTTCTTATTGGGTTTTATCTTTTAAGACCAACACGCTAACATTTTTACACTTCATTCGTGCTAGTTTATAGATGCGTAATACACAGACCAACGTAATTTCAAAAAGTTAAACAATGCGTAGATAACTGCAGAACCTTAAGAATAATCGATAATTTTTAATATATGTAGAATTGTTCCGTCTTATTCTTGCTGCGTGTGTTTATCTTTTTTGAAACTTTATCTGAAGCTTTTGACCTAAAACAGCCGATTTAAGTGAGTTTCTGACCTAGATAACTATTATACAATGTTTTTGTCCTAAAATATCCCTTGTTCACCAAAATATTCAGAAATTCAGTTTATTTTGAACGAGTTTTGTTACAAAAATTTTAGTTGCACTAGGATTTCTGGTGTGATTATTTGGAAGTGTGATTTTTGATTTAAAAAGCAGGTTTTTGATCTAAAATATCCCTAAGACACTTATAGGATCAGAAGTCTGGACTTAAATGAGTGTTACTTAAGTAGTATTGTTTTCACATACTTTTGACCTACTGTTGTAGGACCACAGTTCAAATTAAATCTCAGATTCTGTTTTTCTGTTTTTACAAGCTTTGAATTTAAACAGTTAATTATAAAACGAGTTCCTAGCCAGAAAAGCATTCCTGTACAAGTTGATGGTCTATTCTAAATCATCCACAGGGTTCAATATCAGAAGGCTGTCTATTTTGGACGTAACTTAAACCTTCAGAGATAGTGAAAAACTAGACATTTAAAACCTTCTCGATATGAAAAATATAATATGATTATATGTTAATATTGATAATGTATTTAGCGAAAGCATTGCCCTAAAACCACCGATTTAAGGGGATTCTGATCTGAAATGGTATTGTACAAATACTTTTGCCTAAAATATCCCTAATCTACCGGAAAGTTCACTTCATCGTTTTTTTATAAGTTCTGTCTCAAAAATTGTAGTTCAACACGGAATTATTCTTTTTTTCGGTTTACCAAAAAAAAAGTTTTACAAAGTGTTTGACCTACTCTCATGCACTTAAAGAATCCGAAGTCCGAACTTAACTAACTTGTTATTTAAAAAGTCTTTTTCACATAGTTTTGACCCGCTGTTGTATGACCATAGTGAAAAATTCAGCTTTAAAACTCTGTTTTTGACCGAATGAAGTGGTTAAAAACGAGTCCCTGGCCTAAAAAGCAATTCCTGATCGTGTTTATGGTTTAAAATAGGACCAAATCGACGACGGTTTCAACCTAGCCTTCGGATTAATATTGAATTTGTGTGGAATAACTGAAAATTTTTCCAGAAAGTATAGGTCTAAGGTCATATTTGGCCTTGCGGATCCTCTTCTAGTCATTTAGTCTGCCTCTACGTTATCCAATATAACTTTGCGTCCTGGCACTGATGATATCATCGTGCTGTTGCATATCCCCACATTTTGGATGCATTCATTGACTATTTTATATATGATCATACTAGTACTTTAACTGTTTCTAATTGATAATATTGTTATCGGTAATTTTCTTCAATAGTTTGTTTTTTCATTTATTTTTTTTTATCTCACTGTCTATGGAATAGAAAGACAATAAGATAAAAAATGATCTTAATAGGATTTTTGTTGAAATTTCTTTAAGGCTTTCTGAAGTATAAGCGTTGATAACATGTATTTCAGCTTGAAAGACCGAGGTGCACTTTATTAAAGAGATCGGTGGATGTTTCAGTCTATATGAAATAATAATATTCAAAATCGAAAAAGTAAAAGTACATTTACAATAATACGTTTGCGTGATAACATGTTTATGATTTTCTCAATGTTATTAGCATATTATAAAAACGGAATTATTCATAGTCGATTTAATTTAATTCATAAATAATGATCCTTTAGAATTTTTAGGCTTTCCTTTTTAATTTCACTTTTTAAATGGTTAAATGTTACTCATGGATGTCATTTACGCTTGGATCTATTGATGCATGTATTATAGAGGTGAACAATTTTATTTCAACATGATATATGATGTCTACATAAGAATTTCTGAATTGTTTGTGTGTTTATTTGTTGTTAGACTGAAATATCTGATCTTCAAATAATATTTTTCAAATTTCTCGATACTAAAACGCTTATTTCCTTAACGTTTACACATTTAATATTGATCACATCTTATTGGAAATTTAACGTACTTTTCAACGGTCTCAACGGATTTGTCCAAGACCTTTTAGTTTTGGAGTTATTATTGTTTATTTGAAGTAATGTCGTGAAATCTTAAAAAATCAGAAAAAGTAAAATAACTCCTAAACTGTTGAGATTCGGACAATAGTTAATTAGACTTTTTGGTAGGTTTTTGTTTTGAATGTAGAATCTACTGGCAAAGTTTTTAACACGAGTAGCCGAACACCCTATATACTCTGTATGTCAAGTTGAGTCATGTCAAGTCAATATATCTTTTTGAAAAATTCCCATTATATCACCGATTGTTGTACTTTTATAAGAACTTGATAAACATGAAAGTGAGAATGTGGCAGCATACTTAATCCGCCGAGACGTACATGCAATGAGTATTTCGCCACATGTTGATGGCAGCGAGATGCCAATCGATCAAAGTGAATTTATATACATCAACATTACAAGAAAACACAAACCTGCATTCCATTAGCTGTGAGATTCGAAAAATTTCTATTGTTACATGAACACGTCTCGTTTTCCCATCTTACCACGTTACCACTTCCAATTGCACAACAAAGTCAACAGCTAGCGTTAGATTGTGCCCGTCCTTCGGCGGTGTTTCTTTCCGAAAGCTGATAAAAAGCCTCGCCTTTGTTTTGGACGGAAATTAGGCCGTTCAAAAACTAGGACGAGATATAAACTTGGCGAATCGGCAAAAAATGAATACGCCCTTTGAAAATATGCCGACTTCAAAAACCCCAAGCTACAAAATAAAATCGCTATCTTAATTTTTACAAAGAGTTTTTACGAAAGGAGCAGAAAATTTTGCATAAGAAATAATGGTCTGATAATGGTCAAACGGTCTCCTGTATAATTCGGGATGTGTTGGGAACCTGATCGCCATGATCAGTGATAATATCGCAATCTTTTGTTTTTCTTCCTTTCTCTCAAAAAATCGTATAAAAATTAACCTCTTTTTTCTTTGAAATTGCCAGTTCCATTTTTTTATTTGAAGAATAGACATACATAGAAATAGAAAAATAGATTAATTTTTCACTGAAAGCTTTGAATTGTGAGATCCTAGCTAATAAAACATTTATAAGTTATTACATTATTTTGAAATTTGTCTGTTTAGAATTTTGAAAATTGGTCTTAATTAGCGAGTTAAAATCACCCATGATTTCTCTGCATTTTTTTAATGGTTCGCTTATTTTCGCTGTTACTTTTTAAGTAAACACATGCCGTTTATTATTACAAACATGTAAATCAACCGCCTGAAACAGTAAACTTTCATTATCTTGAAACTAGATAACTGACATTTTCCTAAATCTGCGTAGTACTATCTTTTAAAACTAAAGTTTTAGTGTGGCTATTTTAATTTAAAGGTCAAACACTGCTCATTAGATTCTCACACAAACATGTTGGGTAAAACAGATTTAATATTTGCTTAACAATGATTAGGTCGGACAGTTGAGAACATCTATGAATGCCGATTTGTCTCTGATCTGCTTACTTATCTTTTAATACTTGGTAAAAGATTGTATGGCAAAAAGACATACAAACGGTAAGTCAGAAAATAAAAACAGGCGTTATCATTGTTCAGTTGAAAAATTCCTGTTCCCTCAAGATCTCACCCTGTTTAAAATCCTGAATGATTATAGGCCACATGCCGACGTAAAGCTAACTTTTTAGTCGTAAATTAATTTAAAACCTTCTTGGTCAAAAATTTGTACAAAATAGTCATTTTAGTTCACAAGATCCTAAGCTAAAGATCGAACAGTCGTGAATTCTCACAGATTTCACTATTTTATGGAGTTTTTCCAGCCAAAGAAGTAAATGATTTAGTTAATTACTGCAATTATTTGTAAATTTTATTTTGCTGCTTGTATCATGTAAGTTATATCATTATTATTTTTACTCTGTGGCAGGAAAAACTCCATAAAATAAGTGATACATGAGATAATTGAAAGTTCAATACTAGCAACATAAACAACTAATGACGTTTTTGGCCAAAATTTTCGTCCTACTATATTATAAAACTATAGTTTTCCTATGACTATTTTAATTCAAATGTTAAACACTTCTCATCCTCAGATTTTGGTCAGAACAAGTCTAATTGTTAGCTAAACAATGCTTAGTTGGTCAGTTGTACTTTTCTAAGTTATCGGTCGTTTGTGGCTTCGTCTCGGTACGTCAAATTTTGCGTCCCTTGTTATCTCTGTTCATTATATTTAATGAAATTTATATCAGATACGTTTGATTAGTGAGTCAAATAAAAGGTTTCTGGTTAAATTTTCTTACTTTTCTGTTCTGATGGAAGAAAACTTTATTAAGCTTTCTGTAACAATTGTTTAAACTTTTTCTTTTTTTTCTTCTTCTTCTGTTTTATCATTTTAAAAACAATACACTAACATTCTGTGTGCTATTTTATGAACACGTAATACATAGACCAACGTAATATCAAAAGCTAAACAATTGCGCGGATAACAGCTAAACAAGAAGATTAATAGATAATTTTCGTATATGATATTTTATTATTGTCTTGTTATAATTGTCTATGTCGAGGGAAAGCTTCTGGCCTAAAACGGCCATTTAAATGATTTTATGACCTAAAAAGCAGTTGTGCAAAGGTTTTTTGATTTAAACTAATCCTAATACAATTAGATGTATTACAAGTCCGGATAAAACGGAGTTTGTTAGTTAATGAGTATTTTTTCAAATATTTTTGACATACTTTGTTGTAGGACCGTAGTGCAAATTTAGCATCAAAATTCTGTTTTAACAGGTTTCGAACTAAAGGGTTGTTTGTAAACCGAATTCCTGACCTAAAAAATCAGCGAATTTATTCCCTAAAACATACACCTTTGTATCATGCAACAAGATTAACACTTTTACACTTCATCATTCGGGCATGTGCTAGTTTATAGGTGCGTAACACGCAAACCAACGTAGTATCAAAAAAGCTAAATAATTGCGTAGATCACTGCAGAATCTGAAGAATATTCGATAATTTTTTTGAAATATATATATTTTTGTTAGGGTCTTGCTATTGCTGCGTATGTTTAGTTTGACGCTTTTCACCTAAAACAACCGTTGTAAGTGAGTTTCTGACCTAATTAGCCGTTCTAAAAATCCTTTTGGCCTAAAATATCCCTAGTTCACCAAAAGATTAAGAAGTTCAATTCATTCGTTAAAAAGCAATGTCGTACAACTTTACGTTCTAAACATCCTCAGTACAACTTCACTATTTAATGGCCGTCTATTTTGGGTAAAAAACTTAGAGTTGAAATTTGAAATGATGTTGATAATAATACCCTTTTTATGATAAATTGTTAGGCCAGAGTAGGTTTCAGGGTAAATCTATTCATACTGGTTTGATTTATTAATTTCATTGGCTTTTATCTTTCTTAGAAATTGTTTGACCTCTTACACATCCTAAACGATTTATTTTATTATGTGTACTGATTAATGGTTTTCTTTCATTAGAGATTGCTTTTTCGTAATTGTATCGTGTATTGTGACGATCTTTGCAACTTTATATATTATTTACTTAAAACAGCATTGTTGAATGTGGGGGCGATTTGTTAAATTTTACTGTAAAATGGGTTCTACATCTATCCTAGAGTTTTACGTTTGGGGTTTTTCAAACAGAGCTTTTTTAGACGAGCTTATCTATTATTTTTGAACATCAAAAAAAAGTAAATTACCGAACAAGTTATTACTCTCGTTCGCTGCAATTTACGCGTATCTTTGACCGTGGAATTTTACGGTTCGAAACGTTCGTGCTTCCGGTCAAAGAACAGTTAAATATCTTTAATTTCGACTTCTTCTTGCTCGAATTAACTTTTTTTAAAAAGTTCATTCGTTATTTATTGACACCTTTGTCATCTTTCAGTAAAAACTGTGTTTATTGTCTTTAAATGTACATTTAGGTGAAGTATTTAAAAAAAAATAAATACCACTTTATATTGTTATGAAGAACGATCGCAAATTTCTCCACAATAATCCTTGCTTTGCAGTCAAAAGGGTTTTCTGTAAACAAGGTTAAAGCAAAACAAACTTCCTTGTCTTATTTCCATTCATTGTCGAGGTTTGATACAAATTAGCTAAATATTTTAGTTAAATGGATTTATATTTTAATTATTTAGTGATTTGAATTTTTTTATATAATCCTATATAACTGCCTAGGGAGGTACTTTGTTTCTACTCTACTGTGAAAATTAAAAAAGAAAGAAAGAATTTAGCAATTAATTGAAAACATATTAACATATTAAACATATTAAAAAAAACTTATACGTGCTGTACAATCATATTAAAAAAAACTTATACGTGTTTAAAGTGGTTGTCCTATTTTCCAGGTGTTGTTTTATTATATTTTTTCTTTATACAAGGTGTCCCATGAACTGACGTCTCAGGAACTATTTTACATATCAAATTGGACTAAAAAATCTCTATTGTGCAAAGTCTAATCCTCAAGTGTATTCAAGATATTTCGCTGTTTTGGTTACTTCAACCTTTCCCAACTTTATTCCATATCCTCTCTTATCTCGTAAATCGTTAATCTTAATGTAAATTTTATTACGCAGAGAAAGGAACATTGAAAACCCTAGGGCGTTAATTTTTTATTTATTTATTTAACTATAAGGAAGTTTTGGTCTAAGATGTATTTAAGGATTAAAAGCTTCAATTATGATTTTATGCAGGCCAGATCCAAGGTGATTTCCGATTGTAATCTCGAACACCCATTACAGTTGATTATGTTTACCTGGTCAAATACAAACAGTCGCTTTCACAACGTTGAACATCAACCTAAGCACCATGTACTTTACTTCCTAAGCACACCGTAATCCACCCCTCTCCCTGAACGTACACCTTTTTGGTTTCTTCGTTCCCCATTGGCTTTGGTATTTGTTTTGTTTGTGTTTCTTGGTTTTAAAGGTCACCTTTAAATGGAAACAAAGACCACTCCGTTCCATTATCTATTGAATAATCTGGTTTATTGTGATGAGAACATTGTCAGATAATTAATAGGGGGCCATTAACCTCCAATTGGAAGCGTGATGACAGGATCAAGTGGATAACAAAGGTAACGTGTAATTAATGTCGATATTTTATGGTTTTATTATTGTTTATTTGAAACTTATTATTGTTTTCCTGTTTTGTGAAGAGTTGTTTTAACACAAGCTTACTGTGTCGAGCATCTCTAGAGTTTATTCACTTCTTCTTTTGTCTTTTTTCAATCCATTCTGATATGGATGATTCTACGTTCGTTTTTGTGTTCCCAAGAATAGGTTCCGGGCCTTGCAGATCCTCCTCTTGCCAATTTGTCTGTCTTTTCCTTACCCAAAACTTCTTTGGGCCCAGGTACCCAAGATATGTTGTTCGTGTTTCCCAGGCTTTGAAGATTTTCATTCATTGACTAATTTTGAGGCGATATTTTACATGCAAATGCTTTAAAAGTAGCTCTTATTCGATGATATGAGGATTTTTTTGTAAGTGTAACCTTTATTACGTCTAAGGTACAAGCGTTGATGGCATGCTTCTAGTTAGTTGTAAGATCAGTCATTACAGGGCCTTGACAGATTGACCTGTTTTTTTATGTCTTTTTAGACAATTTGTTGTCTTTGATTTAAAAACGATTGATTTAATAATCGTCGTACCTAATTTAGGCTTATTTGCAAGTTTGTCCTTTTTTTCATTACTTTATCCAGTCCTGGTATCAAAAAGATGCCTGAAATTTGTTAATTTTTTAATCATTCTTACGATGATACGGCAACCATACTAAACCCCACCAATTCCATCATGAGACAACAAAAATAAAGGTAAAAATAAGATAGTTGTAAGTAGATAAATTGTTAATTCTGTTTGCTTACTTGAATATTAATAGTTATTATTAATATTTCTCTGCAAGTGCTGAAACCTGTGTAAAGCTCAATGGTATTTTTTTTTTGAAATTGCATCTTTCAAAACTTTTATTACGGAATGTCAAGTTGTCGTTTAGGCGTGAATAATTCGAATAAGATTGTTTTCCTTCCCGAAGCACGAGAGCGATTCGGTGATGATATCAACGAAATATTTCTCCAAGGACATTCCGGCCCCTCTCGGCATCCTCAGGAGCGAGGATGATCGTGACAGCTATGATCTCACCCTCCTAGGACGAGGATGAAGCCCTCGGCCATTTTTCAAACTTCAATTATCCGTGATCGATCGACAATTCAAGAATTTCTCGAGTGAATGCCGGAACTGTACTTCCCATTGAGCCAAAAAAAAGAGAAAAAAAAGGAAAAAGCAGTTTTCATCCTGTTGTGTAAGTTGTTGAAAGAAAATGAAATTAATCGAAGTGCACTTTAGTCTTACTTTACTAGTTTTTGTAAATAAACTGAATACTCAACAAGGCCCTTGGTGTTTATGAGATGATCCAGTGTAGTATGTAGAAAGTAGAACAAATAAACAATAAGAAGAAAAACGTGCCACAGACATTAATTACTATGTTATTATTTTAAAAAATCATGAATCATTTATCTATTTAGTCAGGAATGAGGTACGTTCCATTTCAGCTGCAATCTTTTTCGAAGTGTCATCAACGAAATAAGCCCTTGCTTGTTAGGCAAAAAATCGAACCCCATTTCTATTCAAAGATGCGAACCGATTTTTCTTGATATCAGCATTCAATCTGTCGAACCCGGACCGGCGTTTGATGGATATGTAATTTCTTTATCAGGACCGAGTCCATAAAGGATTTACCTCCAATCCCGGCGAATAGATTTATTTGGGAGTACCTTTATGTTTAGTTTGATTGGAAGAATAAAAATTTCGTATTCATTATCTAATCTTTGACAAAGTGGATCGTTATCTAAGCGTTTGGATAAGAAAAAAACGTAAACAAAAATTTATTTAGAAATCGTGAGATGTGGTCTGGTGTGATGTAGGTTTCAGAAAAACATTTTCTTTATCGTGCCAACGTTTCGATCTTTATTGAGTTCTGAAGATAATCTCAATAAAGATCGAAACGTTGGCACGATATTTTTCTGAAACCTACATCACACTAGACCGCATCTCACGATTTCTAAATAAATATCGATTAACGGTCACTAATCACCACACATTTAAACAAAAATACTACCCCATTCAATCAGCCTGACATTTATTTTTATTAACAATAGCTTTCGAGCTTTGGGAAGAAAAACAATTTTATTAAGTCTTATATCTTAAATCTTATATCTTATCTTAATCTTAGTAATGATAATTATATTGATAATGACTATTAATAGTAAAGAGAAAGAATGTGTGAATATAATTTATTAGCGTGAAAATTAGGTCACATCTCCAAGTACCCAAGGAATATTGAGTACTCTGGGGTAGTGTGAATGCTTACTAACCTTACTATCATGTTTTTATCTTGTCTCTGTACTTCTTTCCCTTCTGTACTTCTTTCCGTATTTTAACTATTTACATTCCTACAACCATGTATGTAGAGTTTTTGTTCCTTATTTCTTTATTCATTTATTTTGATAGAAGGATCATTCAGAGTCATTTGCGATTGCATCCAGGCCTGCCAGACATCGGGGAAAATAACAAACTTACACTTGTTTGGGGACCAGAGTGTACAGGGCAACAAGGAGGGTGATAAATTGGCCGAGGAAAGTACAATCAGGACACCTATTTACTCCCCCCCCCCCTTTTGTGGCATAAAATATTCAAATCAGAGATCCATCAGATTATAGGTTAAGAATAAGCCTTTAATTGCATAGAATATAATGTATTCCAAGATAGAGATATGTGAAAAATTTCACTAAAGGACTGTCATAGAACAACAACGTACAAATATTTGGATCTAGTATAAAGCCTTAAGATTAATGAAGATGGACAATGATGGAGATTCCACAAAACACTAATATCGGTTGTGGTGAACAAGGTTATATATAAATAGGCCATCTCCTTTTAAATTTATCCATTGTGGTATAGGCATGTTTTGTAATAGTTTTTTTATAAAAGATGCATATTTCCTTTTCTTTACATACTACACAACTAATCATTTAATGGCCTTCTATCTTAACCCACCCTGTTAAATAAAAGAAAGTTCCAGCAATGGTCGGTTCCATTCTCCATTTCCTCTCGGTCTGACAGATCTGTCATATTTGTATATGACTATGCTATTTGAACAGATAGTGATAAATAGAATAAATAAAAAAATCTACTCACTGTAAAGGAGCCAATTCCTATTGTGAAAATGTTTTTTGATAAATATGTTTCTATTTCTTAAAAATAATAATTGTAAAAAACATATATATACACATTATATATATAAACGNTATATATATATACATTATATCTTAAAACAACAATATATACATCTTAAAACTTAAAAAAAAAACCAACATCTTAAAATGTTGGTACTGAGTCAAAGAAATTTGAAACATTTATTAAAAATTTAATTATTTTAATTTGTAGACATCTTTAAGATTGTTTTACTCTAATGATGACCTTTACAATAATGAATTTACAATAAAAATTTAATCTAAATTATAACGAGTTAGTCGCACAGTCTAAAAAAAGCATACTTGTTTTCAACAGAGCTATATGAGATAATCTATTTATTATTAAAAATCACAGTGAAAATATACAATAGGTTTTTAAAAGGTAGTTAATCCCTTGGTAATACGAACCAACTATTTTATCACTATGCTTAATGTATTTTTTAAAATCTAAAATACAACAATATAGTATATACATTTTTTTTAATATCCATAAATAATACTATTTCTACTCATTAAAATAAATATTTATTTAGTGTAATGTATTAATAATCACGTTTTTCCAAAACAATTTGATGAGCAGGTCACCAAGTCAAATTTAATTTTTTTATTTTATTTTAAAAAATAATACAATCTGTTAAAAATATCACACATTCTAAAATCTAGTGTACCTAACACTTATAGTATTTAAATTTTATAATATACAATAAATAAATGCTAGTAGATGTATTTTTAAACATTATAACTGTTTTTATTACACAATTCAATTTTTTTAAAATTTACTGTGTTCTGGGGAAAATATGCATCTCTTCAGAACATTATTTTTAAAACTTGATTAAAGCTGTTTATTTTAAGTACACATTCAACTTTCATTTACTCATTTATTTGCTTTGTTTTGTTTGTCATCCCAAATTGTATAAATAATCTATGCTACACGAATGGACATCTGTTAGTAATAATTTTTCATTTTTCCAATTGACTACCTAGGGGACGTTTTACAAATGATGAACGTCTATGCTGGGACAGTCTTCCAAAAGCTCTTACACATTAATTTTTTTTTCAAGTACTACATTAATCTAATCAGAAGTGTTCTGATTGAACTAAAATTCTGAATAAATGATAAACTTTCTAACATCAACCATTCCTTTAGAGTAACAGTTCTCAACCCTTTCCGCATATCTCCTAATGGTTTGGATCCCCAAAGTATACCATGGCCATTCTCGACTTAACTACCCATTCCGTCCACAACCTGAAGAAAGTACATGCATTTTCATAAAATGAACATGAAGAAGACAGTAGTACAGATTATCAAGTAAATCACACACATCGACAAAAAACAAACACTCTACAGGACACCACTATGGGGCACTACTATACAGATGAGAACTATAGGGCATCGCTAAACCTTCCAATATCTAAAGAATAAAATCATTCCAATGCTCAGTACTTTGCCAACACTCCCTACTACACTTCCCTTCACAATGTCCTCCAAGTTTACTCCTTGTACCCATAATTGTTATTTATTTATTAAAATATTGTATTTATTAGAAAGTGTATTCAAAAGGATTAACCAGCAAGGGGGAGACCTATTAGATTAGATAAATTAATAATAAAAAAAATTTCCCTTCTTCCTTGGGTCTTCCCTTTCAGGGCAAGGTCGAAGGAAGATGTTAAGCACAATAAGATCCCCTAAACTTGCATCCCATTTGAATTAGTTTAGTGGCCATGGTCCGCCGGTATGGGGTCTCCCTTAGGTACGGCGGGAAGGTGGATGGGAAAAAAAATGTCCTCCAAATATTTTTTTGTTAAAAACCAAATCACAGATTTTCAAATGATCAATAGTAACTGTTTAGAAAAGCTGGGAGAACAATAATGGTTATTAGCTCTACTCAGAATATATCAATGTCAAATGAGAAAAGTGTATTTTGTAATAAAGTTTGTAATAAAAATAAATAAATAAATAAAAATGATAATAAATAAAAGCAAGCTATTGTTCCGCAAGGCAGGACAACGACAGTTCTAACATGTAAATCAAAACCTATGTGATCGATAAAATCAAGAACACCTAGACTGCCTGGTGCCTGGTACACTGAGTGGCAGATCCAATTAAGTGAGCAAAAAAGCCATCATGTTTACACTCAGCCTTCAGATCTACCCAGTACTAATAATAACAAGATAATTCCTACATCCAACTAAGTTGGCCTTAATTTAAATAAATGACTCCACCTAAAACCTTAGTTCTTAAAGGACCTTAAATTAATGTTTATCTCCTTTTTTTGTATTTTATTTCTTATTTTTATTATACTTATTGTATATTATTATTACATAACAAAGTAACTGCCCCATGGATTTCCAGGAATCACAGGTGGAGCCCTACAAAGTTGATTAAAAGGTTCCATTTTGCTGGTTCGGTCGTCTTCCACCGAAGAAACTCAATTTTGAAAACAGTAAGTGCTGACTGAAGCAAAGATAACCCCAAGACCTCCTAATCAATAGTAAGTAACTATTTAGAAAAGGTAAGGCATTGTAACAATCGAAATCATGAATATGTAATTCAAGTTGTCAAGGCAATTTTCCAAAATTTACTTTTTATGTGTACACCCAGGTTGAGAACCATTGCTTTAAAGAATTCAAAAATCATATAAATGAATTAAGTTTGAATTGAGTCAACAATCATGCTTATAAGAACAATTGATGAATTTGGTGTTCCTCCTATATTTTCTAAATAAAATTTCATTCTGGAAGGCCCTGCCACTTTATTTCACATTATATAAATTATTTTTTTGTTTAGTTTACTACTTTACCTAGCTAATATTTATATCTTAAACATCATTAAAACATTATATATCACCACATAGTTTGCTTTCCAAATATTGTTAATTTGTAAAATATTAACAAGACAATTTAATTCAATAATTTGAAGAAAAAAAGTTTTACACTTAAATATAAATTGTTATAAAATTTTTGTACACCCACAAATTATAGAAATAAAAGACAAACTTGGGTTTTATACAATGAAATAATATTATTTTTCCTGTATTTCTTAGTATAATGTTAATGGTAACATCAGTTTCACACCTATTCACAGCTATGACTATGAAACTTACATTATAAAACAATTAACAACTTTGTGAGCATGTCATCTTGTTGGTATGATGTCAGGCGATATGGACGAGATATCTGTTCTAAACAGGACGCCTAAGACATGCCTCTGCTTCGGGCGACACCACAATACTTCCTAAAACATTAAAATTAAAATGAATACGTTAACTCCTCCTAAAAGATTTTCTAAACAATATATACATACAAAAACTATAACAATCTTTTTAGAAACGGAGATTATTACACACACACACACACACACACACATACACACACACCCACACAAAATGATGGACACAAAGCCTGTTTGTACCCCAATAGATAGAACCTGGAATGTTATAAGAATCTCAGGCTAAGCCATAATATAAATTAAAGCTTCACTGAAGATGGGAAGAAGATGAAGGGCATTTCATTTGTGTGAAATCTAAAACTGAGAGAGTAGATTAAGTTAGTAGATTAGTAAAGTGATCAACTGCCAATCAAAGTTGATTGTTGGTCTGCATGTTAGTGAACAACATCTGCCAGACATATTGGACTGGGTTCAGCTTACACTCCAGATTTAGATCAAGTTCGTCATTGAAGAAAGTGTGAAACTGAAACATGCTTGAGTGACATCAAAACCTGCAATTGTATGTGGACCCAGTAAATGAACCAGTGTCGATTTGGCAAGTGTCAATCAGTTCAGGTTACCTGTATATACATAAACACATACACTTCTTGCAGCCTTCTGGCAATTTATAACAGCTTTTCTGTAATTTATAATAAATTGTCAGCAGGCCTTGGATGTTTTGGCTCTTGGTTTCTATCCTCCACCTCCAAGCCCCATCAATAGCTAGGTTATTTTAGCCCCCCCAATGCAATCTGTTTTTAGATCCAAATCCACTCACACTCTCACTCTTAAATACAATATTTCCTATATACCGATCACTCAGAGAGGTGGAAATACTTGATATTCTTTCATGACCCTCCACACATAACTAATCTAATTGAGGGTAAATGGGATATTCAATATTCTGCCATTGCGGCTATTGGCGTGAATCCACGCTAATAAATACATTTATTTTCAATATACACAAAGAAACACAAGGCAAGATATCTATAAAATATTATATAAAGTGAAACAACCCTGTTTTTTTCTAAAAATCAGATCAGGGGACCCAGTAACTCGCTCCTATGCACAATTTTCATGTTAGGTACTGCTTTGCTACATGCTTTCATATGGAGCCTAGGAATAGTACTCTTCAATTAAGTGTTGCACATTGAGCAATGTTTCTCTACATACTGGACACAGTTGGCTTTGGCCCAAAAATATCTGTGTTTCAACCTCACATGACCTCTTCTTAATCAGTTGAGGATAATCTTTCTTCTATGGTTCAGATCCTCCGAGACCTCTTGATATGAGAGTGTTTCACTGCTAATCAGGCCCGTCGATGCTGCCAATTTTTTTAAATTATATACTTTATTACATTTTAGCTTGAGAGGGCTGAATTGCTGGGGTCAGGTTCAAAGTTTAGGGACATCCTGACCTTAACTTTCCGTTATATTACCCTCCAGGTATAAATATAGTAAAAATGATAATCTTTTCATGTTTTACCATTGTGATATTTGACTTCACACTTCTGAAGAGCGTCCAAAAGTTCACACCAGCTTTCTTTATTTCTAGGGTCTGCTGGACCCCATTCTGGAGTTGGTTTTATAGCTTCACGCATTTTCTGTTAATAAAACAAACGTAATATTAATCCTTAATTAATATAAATATATATAAAAACTTACTCCCATGAATGTGGTACTTTTTGTTTTGCACAAAACTACTATAGCCCAAAGTGGGATTTGTAGTGTTGAAATACCGGCTAATGCCCAGCCAATCCCATCTGCCCAGTCAGGGTAATCATAGTTCTCATATCTCAACGGCTTATATACAATTAAAGAGTAGACAAAAATGACCTGAAAATAAAATCATTTCACTTGATGAAGCATCAAAGTTGATAATGTACTTATTGGGGCGAAAAATATGATCCCTGACGCATGTGCAAGCAATTTCAACAACTCAAGCTAACAGAAAATTAATGAAAAACAATGGACTAACTACTTTCTTAAAGACTAAAGGTGATACAGGCAGAACTGGAAGTGCAAATTTTTTAATATGATTTGAGCAAGATTTGAAAATGAAAAAATTAATGAATTAATTAATAGACAATTAAAATTGTAAAATTTTGTGTTCCTTTCTTGTTATGTCTGAGTGTATGTTTTGTCTATATTATAACATTATCCAAAACACTCACCTGAAAAAAATCCACTTGCCAGCATTCTTTGCATTTTTAATTATTTAAAAAATTAATCATAAAAACAAATAACTGAATGGGAACTAAATTAGAGAAAGATTATATTTTAATAACACAAGTGCTTTGACTTTATGTGACTTTTCTCAGGATTCTACATGCCCCAAAAAAAAAAGATTGGTTAAGTCGAAATTCTAACAGATGTATGTACACTTCAAACAATAAAAAATCTTTACAATTTTGTTTATAACAAAGAAATATGTGTATAATAGAACCTTAATCAATTAATATAAAATAATAACTTAAGAAAAAATAAGTACAGAAGAAAAAATACATCCCATAAAATTAAACATAATGAAAAAAGTGATGTGTTTATGGAATAATTATTGTAAACTAAAGCCACAAATTATATGTCCAATATAATACAATAATACAAGTGCTTTTTAAACTTAAAAAATATTTTCTGGTTGTAAAAAAAATTACAAATTGCCTTTTTTTTGTCAGAAGCTGTGGCAGTAAAGCAGCATAACGATTTTCTGGTGATCTTGCCAAACTTTTTTCATAAAATAAGTATACTAAATATTGATTTTGTAATAAAACAAATTGATTTTGCATGCTTCATTACATTCTTGAATTTTAAAACATTCCAAAGTGCTTGAAATACTTTGGTGGCAAATCAGTATAAAATTGAATGTTTACAAAGGACAATTTTTCTTCTCTCTCTCTCTCTCTCTCTCTCTCTCTCGCTCGCAAGATTTAATTTAAAGAAAAACTGTACTATTTACTACTTATGAAAACTTATATGTTAAAAATGTTTTCAAGAAGAGTAAATATTCATAAAAATAGTTTTAAAAATTAATCTTTCTATATAAAAAAAATCATTCATCAAACTGGAGAAAAAATATATTTGTAAAAAGATTTAAGCTTTATAAAGATAAACAGTTTTATAGAAAAATTGTAATAGTGAAATATTTTCTACTGAGCAAATAGAAAAAAAAGTGTTGTAACAATGCTTTGTTTAAAATTGAAGTTTAGCCCCAAACGTAGTGGCTAGGCAAATGCTAAGCACAATTTAACTACCTTCTACATCTAGAAATTTTGCCTGACTGTTGGTATGCCGAGAGGATCTCTGCAAACGCATATGACCATTCTTGGAAAACTTCCCCAACTTTGGAAAAATTAAAATTATTATCTTTTGGTTTGTTTTTTGAAACAAATTTTTAATTTTTTGTGTGGTTGACTTCCATGCTGTGAATTAGCAGACATATTTTTTTTTTGCTTGGTAGGAATTGGAAGTCGAGAAGGTTATTAAAGATATAAATATTTAAAACGGGTCATTTAATACTTACACCAAGAATCACAGGTGCAAAGAAAACCCACGTTATCCTCCAATAACAGCTAGGTTGAAAACCAAGCATAAATTTCATATCTCTGCATAGGTTTTTCAAACCTAAAAAATGAAAAATAAATTTGATATAATATTTATTAACAGAAAACATATTTTATTTACATTAAAAAAAAGATCTACTTACCATATATCCACACTAAAGCTATGCTTTCAGCAATTGCAATAAATAATACTGCCATTCCACCACCATAAACATCCATTAATGTTAAAACATAATTACCACCCTGAAAATTATTGTAATATATTTTTTAAATTAATTCATTAACTTTTCAATTGTAAAAATTTTACTCACATAAGTGACACATGAAAGTCCCACCGTATAGCAGACTATTGCAGTTACGATACAAAATGTTAATTTATGTTGTCGAAGAATGGGAAATTCGTCTGATAAGCTGGTTAAAACATTTTCTAACAAAGCAAACTAAAAACAAAAAAATTGATGTAAACAAAAAATGTATATTACAAAAAATTCTTTATTACAGACCTCACTATCTAAACCGAGAATGAACAGCATAAGAAAGAAAAGAATAGACCAAAGTTGTGGCACTGGAAGCCTAAGCAAAGCCTCTGGGTAAGCAATAAATGCTAATCCTGGACCTTCTTTAACAACGTGACTTATTGGCACATTGAGATCATGCGCCATGGCTCCAAGAATAGAGAAAGTCACTATACCAGATATAATGCTTGTAATGGTGTCCATCACACTCACAACAAGGGCATCTCTGCAATAAAACAATCCACAAATACTTAAAAATTTGTATATAAATATTATTAAGATTAACTATTAAAAATTATTATAAAAATTATTAAATTATTAATTAAAATTGAAATTTATTTATTAAATTATTAATTGAAATTATTATTAATATTATTAAGATTAAGATTACTATGATCTAAATATTATCTACAATGATTATAAGAATGAAATATTGAAATATCTTTTTATAATCAATTGTTACAAGTTCTACATATTACTTTTTTTTGGCAATAATGCAATTGTAATTATTAAAAAAATAAAAAAATATATATATACCTGTACACATTATTCCTGAAATCATTGTATGAACTGTACATTATAAGGCCTCCCATTGATACGCTTAATGAAAAAAACATTTGTCCTGCTGCTGCTTGCCAGACTTGAATGTCGAGCAATTTTTCCCAAGCAGGATAAATGAAATAGACGACGCCGGACCAAGCCCCATCTTGGAGGAGCCCGGTGACAAGCAGTGTGAACAGAATGACATAAGGAAATGTCGCAGCAAAATAAACAACCTAAAATAATAAATGTAAGTTGTAAATGCCAAGTTTTATAATTTTTATCATTATTCTTAATTATACATATACACAATTAATTATACACAATTTTTAATTTCAAAAATGATGGGTGTAATTAATTGAGTATAAGTTATAAATGTTTTATTCACATATTACAAAAAAACAAAAAAAAACAGACCTTGCCAGAAGTTTTGATTCCTTTGATCAAACACAATACAACAATGATCCAAGAAAACAGCAGACAAAGTGCGAGATCCCATTTGATTGGGCCTATATTTTCAATCCCATCAGATAGCTTCAAGACATGCCTCCTACAAAATATCAATGTAATACAGTTTTCAAAATTCAATAATTTTTTTTAAAACTTACTCCCAGTACTGTAAACTGGCTGTCTCCTTGGTCGCATTTTCAAATATAGCACTTGAATTCAATGATGAGTTGAAAATCTGAAAATGTAAATATAATTATTATCCTGAGAAAAATGAATATTAAGTTGAAGAACCCACAGGAGTTTCGCCTCTGACATAGCATGTCTCCATGTTTGCCCATTCAGGATCGCATTTGCTCCAAGGTACTTCTGGTGCAAACGATGCCGTCATGTAGAAAACAGTGTACGACATTATCACATTATAGTAAATACAAACTATGAGTGAGACAGTGATCATTGCACAACCCACACCTAAAAAGGAGAAAGCAGATTTTTTTTTTACAAAAATTTCATATAACATAAAATTTATACCTCTGGCTAAAGGGCAGCAGTTCCAAAGAGCTAATGGACCGACACCGCTGAACTGCCCGACAGCCAGTTCAAGAAAATACATTGGCTTCCCAGCAAGGACCAACATGACGAGATAGGGAATTAGGAAGGCACCTGAAACACAATAAACTGGAAGTATTAACCATCACAATCTAAAATATTAGAAAAACATCACAGATTTTTATAAATTGACCTTAAATATTATAGTTTATAATTTAACTTGAGCTGGAAAAAGTGGAAAATTGACTGGACAGCAGAATATGTAGATCTAACCGAATAGTCTAACAAGCTTAGTTGATTATTTATATATAATTTTACTGTTATATTTAATTATTCTTTTTATCTAAGGTTAGTGTCACACGAAAAAGTTAGTGTCACAAGCTTCACCAACATCTGATCACTCAAGTGGTTAGTCCAGCGTGTATTGAGCCGAAGGTCACAGGTTCGAATCCTGCCCATGACACTAGCTTTTTTGTCTCAACCAAGACCTTAAATAAAAAGAATAATGATGAAATTTTTGTAATCAATTTTCATATGATCTTCTAAGAGCCCAATTATATCAAAAACGCCCAAAAATACAGGAATTTTACACATGCTTATATTTCATATCATCTCCTAAGTTTTTTATTACTTCAAAGATAGGGTTAATCTTAAATTAAAAAAGGTTAATTTGATGCGAAAAAGCTACAATTATATTTGTATTATAACACAATTTGTACAAACTTTTTAGAAAATTACTCGAACTTGATTATTTGACAAAAATGTATGAAATGCGTTTTGGAAAGACTTTCATTAGCCTAAATCATACATTCGTTATTGAAAATGGCGTCAGTTACAAAATAAATATTTGCCTGAGGTTGCTATAATACAATTTGAAATCATCGTGTAATAACTATTATGAACTTTCAAGTTTGTCTTAAAAAAAAAAAAAATTTGGTATCTAAAAATGTCCTAATATATTATTTATTCTTCAGCAACATATTTTTTTAGGTTGTAATAAAGTTTTAAGCGGGCTAACAAAACTGTTGTCGTCATACAATAATTTTCTAATGTTCCATTAAGATTTTAATTTTTTGTTGTTGTTAAATGTTAGTAAATTTACAAAAGGGGTTAATTTGATGGAAAAACTATATACAGAAATTTTATTTTCCATGCCATATTTCATATCATCTTCTAATTTTTTTATTACATAAATAAACTCTATTGTAAACAATTGACCAAATTGATGTGTCTGTTAATTGGAACTACACTGAAATAAAAAAAACGAATTAACGGATTTTTATAATTTAAATCGGAGACTATCATGACATAAGTTGTTATGATTAGTATATCCATTGCGCCGTGAAATATCTTTGGAATGAAATATTGAGATCATTATAATTACGTAGCGCTAGATGGATCATGACCAGACTGAATTTTTATAATTTGCCTCATCCTATCATTTTTTTAAACATACTTATATTTGTGGTGATTAGTGACCGTTAATCGATAATTATTCAGAAATCGTTAGATGCGGTCTGGTGTGATGTAGGTTTCAGAAAAACATTTTCTTTATCGTGCCAACGTTTCGATCTTTATTGAGATCATATTCAGGGCTCAAAGTGTTTGTATTCTGTGCAATTGTGCCATTTTTGAGTGGGCGCTCTCAACACGACACGCAAAAATGGCACAATTACACAGAAGACAAACACTTTGAGCCCTGAAGATGATCTCAATAAAGATCGAAACAATTGATTAAGGTTTTTAGTTGAGATGAAAAAAAGTTAATGGCACGAGAGGGATTCGAACCCACACCTTCGGCTAGATACGCCGCTGCTCTACCACCTGAGCTATCGTGACCTCGATCCACTCGGACATCAACTCCCCATCTCACCCCCACCTTATGAGTTTTCCCTCCATTTGCCATTTTTCAAATGTCGTGTAATCGGTTTGGATTCTCGACGACAATTGAAATGGCGACGGAGAGCTTTAGTGAAGTGTACTTCAGTTAATTCATTAAATTCACTAATTTCGTGGTCCGCTTGACCAATTAAACATTACAATTAATTAAGGTTTTTAGTTGAGATGAAAAAAGGCAGGAAAAAGGAAAAATGGCAAATGGAGGGAAAACTCATAAGGTGGGGTTGAGATGGGGAGTTGATGTCCGAGTGGATCGAGGTCACGATAGCTCAGGTGGTAGAGCAGCGGCGTATCTAGCCGAAGGTCGTGGGTTCGAATCCCTCTCGTGCCATTAACTTTTTTTCATCTCAACTAAAAACCTTAATTAATTGTTTCGATCTTTATTGAGATCGTCTTCAGGGCTCAAAGTGTTTGTCTTCTGTGTAATTGTGCCATTTTTGCATGTCGTGTTGAGAGTGCCCACTCAAAAATGGCACAATTGCACAGAAGACAAACACTTTGAGCCCTGAATATGATCTCAATAAAGATCGAAACGTTGGCACGATAAAGAAAATATTTTTCTGAAACCTACATCACACCAGACCGCATCTCACGATTTCTGATTAATCATATACTTATACTTTGTTGCATATTTTAGTATTTTCAAGTGAGTATTCTAATTAATTATAACCAGGCATATTGAAAATAAACCACACAAAACCTAATTGTCACTCTAATAATCCGTTATTCAGGGATTGTCTGAGGAGTAGAGTTTCTGAGAAGCTGGATTTTATAGGGCGAGTAACAATTGTTACTGGAGGAGAGTTAATGGGCTGAGGTAGAGCTTGTGTGATCACTTGGCATTAATGTTTAAGTTAATATACTTAGGTTGAGACCAAATGTAATGAAACATGCTAGGCTTTCAAAAGGCTTAACAACCGTCAACAGTGCACATACACACTTGTTTAACTCGAAGCGGGCCAACTTGGCCTTGGCGTTTCAATCTTTAATCTAATTTCCTTTTATGACGGTGAAACGGATCGATTCTTCTTGTGTTCTATGTTTAGACGCATAATTTCAGCATCACCCACGCATCCGAGGCGTTTGTGGGTTTCGTAATGCACATCGAGCATTTCTTAATAATTTTAAAAATACTTAAAACCCTTATTTTGAAAGATTAGGCCTTATTGAAAATTTTCTGACAGTTTAAAACGTAATGTAATATTTTTTTAATTTGTAATTTTTCAAAACACAAAGTAAACAATTGAAGCACTCGAGAAACTGTAGAATTTAATGTTACACCGCTAAAATAATCGCACGGCTCATTTATAACAGATATTTAGTAAGAAATACATTTTATAACAGGTTGAAAGACAAGGGTGAAAGACATGGAAAATATGTATATGACGCGCGGGGGGCAATCGATAATGCGCTACAGAGCACAGGTATGAAGGCTTGGATCTTCGGAGAGGCAGGCAGGGAAAGATGGAAAGATTTGTCTCCAATATATGCGGATCCCCCGACATCCGATAAAACCTCGTCTGCTCCCTGGGCGGAATACGTCTTTTGTATTCAAAAGTAGTCAGGCAAAGAGGGAAAAAGGGATGACAAAACCCTGGATGTTGATAGTTGTGCGGATGAGCAATCGGCTTGAACGACCCTCCGGATGGGTTTCGTGTAATGGAATAACTGATTGGAAATATCAAACATGACGTCGTAACAAAAGGAAATGGAACGTGTGAACAGAAACAAAAACTAGATTGATTTGAATTTGAAAACATTTATACTCCCTAATATTGTAATGCTCCCGGTTAAATAATATACTATATTTTCTATTTTAAGCTGATACCTGATGAAATCTACATACTATCATACTAACGTCGTTAAATCATCGTATCCCTCTTTCATAAAAGCCACGTTTTAATTTATTTCAATACATAGCTTTTTCCGCCAACACTTATTATCTTCAAATTAACCCTTTTTAAATTCAAATTAAACCTTAAAGTAAGGTTTAATTTGAACCTCAACATCAAACATGAAACTAAACAAGCTCACACTAAAACTTAAACCTTAATGCTTACAAAATCCTTTTATACTTATGTAAATTAATATTTTTTAACTTCAAATTAACTCTTCTTAATTACAAATTAAGTAGCTTTTTTTTTAACATAAGGATAACCTGTGTGTGTGTGGTGATTAGTGACCGATATTTATTTAGAATAATTATCGATATTTATTTAGAAATCGTGAGATGCGGTCTGGTGTGATGTAGGTTTTAGAAAAACATTTTCTTTACCGTACCAACGTTTCGATCTTTAATTCACTAATTTCGTGGTCCGCTTGACCAATTAATACAAGACAATTAATTAAGGTTTTTAGTTGAGATGAAAAAAAGGCTAATGGCACGAGAGAGATTCGAACCCACGACAAATGGCAAAAGGAGGGAAAACTCATAAGGTGGGGTTGAGATGGGGAGTTGATGTCCGAGTGGATCGAGGTCACGATAGCTCAGGTGGTAGAGCAGCGGCGTATCTAGCCGAAGGTCGTCGGTTCGAATCCCGCTCGTGCCATGGACTTTTTCATCTCAACTAAAAACCTTAATTAATTGTTTCGATCTTTATTGAGATCATCTTCAGGGCCTGGGATTTACAAATATTGTTTACATACAACAATTACATTTTGGATGTGGAAAAGTGAATTTATACAATGCAAAATATATTTTATATATTCAATCAAAGTATTTCTATTCACTCAAAGTGTTTGTCTTCTGTGTAATTGTGTCATTCTTGCGTGTCGTGTCGGGAGTGCCAGTGAGATTTTGCTATTTTGTGTTTATATACATTGGATTTTGAAAGGGTGGGGAAGGATGTCGGTATAGAAAAGACATTTTTGTATAAGGCGTCCGCTTCTTTGAGGTGAAAAGAGCCGACGAAGGGAAAAATGTGTTGGTAATGGTTCGGCCAGCTTATCCTTTCAGGATTATATAGAAAGGGATAAATAGGAAAAGGAAAGCTAAATTGTTGGGAAATTAGACTATCTGAAAAATATATGATGTGTGGAATGTAATGTGATGATATAGGTATGTTATCTGTATTGAATTTGATTAATGATAATGGCGTAGCTGCGACATAAAACAGCAAAATCTCACTGGCACTCTCGATACGACACGCAAGAATGGCACAATTACACAGAAGACAAACACTTTGAGTGAGTAGAAATACTTTGATTGAATATATAAAAAATATATTTTGCATTGTATAAATTCACTTTTCCACAACCAAAATGTAATTGTTATATATAAACAATGTTTGTAAATCCCAGGCCCTGAAGATGATCTCAATAAAGATCGAAACGTTGGCACGATAAAGAAAATGTTTTTCTGAAACCTACATCACACCTGACCGCATCTCACGATTTCTAAATAAATAAGGATAACCATTTTTAACTTCAAATTAACCACTTTTAATTCCAAATTAACTTTTTTTAACATCAAAGTAACTATTTTAACTTCAAAATAACCCTTTCTCAGTTCAAACTAACTCATTCTTTAAAGTAATAAAAAAACATGGAAGATATATGGATGGTATATAACGAAAATTTCCGAATATATTTTTTTTCCGTTAAAGTTACCCTTTAAGCTTAAATTAACCTTTTTTAACTTCAAAATAAATTTTTTAAACTTCAAATTAACTTTTTTGAACATCTGATTAACTACAAAATAATTTTTTAAAACTTCAATTTAACTCTTTCTAACTTCAAATTAACCTTTGGCTAATATGCAAAGATGATAAGGCCAAAAAAAACCTTTTTTATCTTCAAGTTAACTTTTTCTAACTTAAAAAATTAACCCTTACAAATTAGCCCTTTTTAACTAGACATTAACCCTTTTTAATTCCTAATTAACCCTTTGTTTGAAGCATTGAAACACTTAGGAGATTGTATGATAAATAAGCAAGTTAAGCAAAATTCCTATTTATTTGCAATAACTACAATTTTTATAAAATAATTGTACTCAAAAAAGACCATATAATAAAAATTAAATATAATAAAAATTAAAGGTTGTATCAAATTACATTATCAAATAAAAGATTTTTTATTTGAGAATTTAAGAAAATTAAAATATGGTTCTTATTTAAATACTACTTATTCCGAAATCGTGAGATGCGGTCTGGTGTGATGCAGGTTTCAGAAAAACATTTTTTTTATCGTGCCAACGTTTCGATCTTTATTGAGATCATCTTCAGGGCTCAAAGTGTTTGTCTTCTGTGTAATTGTGCCATTCTTACGTGTCGTACAATTACACAGAAGACACACTGTGAAGGCCCTAAAGATGATCTCAATAAAGATCGAAACGTTGGCACGATAAAAAAAATGTTTTTCTGAAACCTACATCACACCAGACAGCATCTCACGATTTCTGAATAATTATCGATTAACGGTCATTAATCACCACACATTTAAATATTATCTGAAAATTAATCAAAATTAATTTACAAATTATATAAAATATATAATTAATAATTATATACAAATTTTTTCAGTTAATTAAGTATTTAGCTGAGATATAATTAACTGAAAAGAATTTAATTGGTCAAGCGGACCACGAAACCTAATAAATGTAAAAATTATATACAAATACAAAAACAAATGATTCTTCTATTAATATATTGATATTAAATATATATGATATGATATTAAATATATATATATATGATTATATGATAATTGATAATAAATATATATATATATATGATATGATATGATATTAAATATAAAATAATTATTTTGTAGATCAATAATTTAGTTATGGTTTATTTATTTATTGAACTATTCCAACCATTTATATTTTTAGTTTTGGCTTTCCATTTCAAATTAATGCCTGTATTTGAGTAAGTTAGACCTGCAAAGGCCTGATTGGAGGTCTGGCACCTGAGCCTCAAATGTTTAGCGAAAATTAAAAAAATCTATTGGTTGGTATAGTTCCATAAATCACCTATGCAATTAATTAAATAAAATTTGTCACTGTAAATTTTAATTAATTTTCAGGTGGTATTTTTACCGTGAGCGTTTTTATAAAAGGCATGGCATTTTATTTTAACGCTGCCTTTTTTATTGTAAAAGTAAGTATGGTTCGAAAGGTAATTTTTTACGTACAATCTACTGGTACTATAAGAATTTTAATAGCTGCTTTAAGCCAACTTGGTAATCAATTAAAAAAAAGCAATGGCCTTTTTTTGCACACTTTGAAAGTCTTTTCCGTTTAAAATAAATGATAACAGAAATTTGTGGAAAAAATTCAAAATGTGTAAAAAAAAATCATTATAGGAAATTAATCGATTCGTTGTGCAGATAATGAAATTTTTGTTAAGAACTTGGTAATTTCAATTTATCCTGTAACCGATTGTTATTATTTAAAGTTAGTCTTAAAAAAATCCACATAAATTCAATTTTCTCCTTTTTTAGTCAGCTACATATCTCCATATATCCTAAATTTTATCGTTGGTTTATTGAATATATGTTGCTATGTAGGTGATTTATTTTACTATTACAATCAATTTTTTTTTATTTCTGACTATGCATTTCAGATTAATGCATGTATTTGAATAATGTTTGAACATCCGAAAGGTCTGATGATGGGGCTGCTATCGAATAAATCCATACAGGAGCAGGCCAGTTGGTCCTGTAGACTCGAAAATTGTTTCATTCGATTCAGCACAAAAAATACGTGGGATTTGCTCAAAAAATAACTAAAAAATATTTTTTTTTCATTTTTCCGGTATTTGGCTCCACTGGACGACGCAAGGAAGAATCCTAGCTAGGATCTATTTGCGGGTATAAACAGAACAAACCTAGTCGCACGGTTGGGAAAGTTTGTGTGAAGTTACGATTAAAATCGTATGCTAATAGACAATTTATAATTGTATTTCTACTTCTCTCTACTTATTTAATTGCTTGGGTAAATCAGTAAGCTATAAAATATATCAAAGATCACACAATGATGAAAAGTCGAACAGTGTTTAACAAATACTGAACCGTTTGAAATATTTTCGAACTTGAAAATTCAGTAATGATGTTTGTCAATATTGTCCTTTGGACCTTTTTTTGCCCTTTAATTTCGGCTTAAAACTGATAAAGGACGGATTATTTTTTTTGCATACGGCCCCGCTCGAGGAAAATTGGATCAAATAGAAAGCCCGCGCTTAGTTTGTAATTTGAAGTGCTTCGCATGGTCGATGACAGTGACAGCTACTCGCTGCGACTGTTAGTGACTTTCCGTCGGCTCTCTCTTTATTTATTATCCGACACGAGTGCTATTCCCGAACTTCAACGCCACTGTAACAATTCATATTTACCTTCGAACAATTTTCTAGTGGCTCGTCGTTTCGTTTTAAACGAGAGATTAAGAAGGAACAATATCTCGGTTTAAAATATTTGGCAAAAAACAAAACAAACACACTACATTCTTTGAATTAAAACTTACGTCAAGCTGTGAAAAAATTAGCGATATGGAATTGTTTAATGAATTTTTTAAAAGTTTTAAGTGGACAATAAACAAGCTTATCATGAAACTGCAACATCTGTATGTCATTTTTTTCATCCACCGTAGATTGCCTTTCGGCGTGATACTTTCAATGAAGGAAGTACTAAAATTTAGATAAATTTTCTCCCATTTTATGGATGATATACAAATAATACAAACAAGATTTTCAATAAATGCCAATTTCATTAATATTACATTCTTGGGCAAAGACATGAATTAACTATTCTTTTTACATTGAAAAATAATAGTTAATTAATTTCATTGCATAAGAATAATAATATTTAGCAAAATTGACGTTCATTTGAAAAAAAAAAAAAATCCGTTCATAAAAACAATTTCGTTTGACTTGAAAACAGTCTGAACCGCAGGGTTTTCATCTTGAAGTTGAATGGTCTACGTTTTTTACAAAAATATTCCAAATTTTGTCGGTTTTAGTCGACCAGTTAGCCAAAGAGGCAACATTAAAAGATCTCCCACGAATTTGCAGTTATCCGTCGGAGATTAGTAGTAGCCCAATTGTTACGACTCGGGCACAGCAGGGAATTCTACCGTTAATTATTCCCTACATTACAAAAGAAGCCGTGGTTTCAAGAAAAGAAAAAGAGAGCAAAAGCCTTTTTCTCAACTATTATACGATTCCGAACTGGCCATGGCATCTGCGGTTCATTTTAGACAGAATTAACTGTAGAACATCGCCAAACTGCGCAATGTACGATGTAGGAGTGCCCGGATCATAAACTGCTATGAGGCCAAGCGAGAACAATTTCTGAAAGAAATGGTGGCCCTGGGGCAAGTGAAAAAACCACTAAACTCGCTACTGGCAGTGGTTAACTGACGGTCTATGACGCATTCTTCAAATAATATAATAACCTATTTCTTTCTTTATTTACTTAGACAGTTTCTTAGTTTGTTCGTCACTGATACCTGAATAGACCTAGTTGAATATCCCTGGTAAAAAAGTCTTAGTTTTCGGAAAGGATATCTGGTGTGAAGGGTCAAACAGGTTTCTCAGACTATTCATTTTCGTGATCCTTCACGACAGGGATGTTTATTAAGTCCAATTCTATTTCTCCCCTATCAGCTATCGAGTTAAACTAGAGAGCATAAAAATAAACATTTTAATGCATGCAGATGACATAGAAAAACTCCATTCATCAGATAGGTGTTTCTTCCAAGGGGAGAGATAAGAAAAAGTCAATAAAAACAAATACTCAGGAGTTATACTCACACGACTTGCTTGGAACTGGTAAAAGAATTTAATTTTTGAAAAAAAATATCAACAACTACGAAGTGACCTTTTTTGGCCAATATAACAAAATTCTTTTATTTTATATTCATAAAATCCATGCAGTAAAGCACCTAGTTATTTTTTGTTCGTTATTGTTTGTTAGTTCTATTTTTACATTTACATACAGTTTACATCCAAGATGGTGACATAAAATTAAATGATCATTTGACATTTAGCCCTTTAGTTCATTAATTCTTAGTTACATATTTAACCAGTATGGTTGTAAAGTTGAACAACTAATATTTTTTACAAAATAAATTAATGATCACAATCATTGTACTTGACTAAACATATTCATTCTCAGAAAACATCCAATTAGAGGGAAATTAAAAGTTAACAATCCCCTGAGCTTTATTACGTAAGTAAATCCTTTTGTTTACGCTAGCGGACACAAAACAAACATTTTTTAACAATAGTTAACATTTTTAATCTGGGCTTTATTTCATTAATTAATTTATTAAACTGATTCGTATTAACTAAAAGCTCAGGAATAGCTTTTAGTCCAGGGGTTCTATTTAATTATTACTGTCTCTGTAATAATCAGTACTATAACTTCGAGATATGGTGTAGGGTGGTCTTGTTCTGTCAAAAAAGAACTAGATGTTTCACATTTTGTTCTTTGTATACATTACGTTTCGGAACAACGTTCCAATCTCTCCTAGTATTTGGCCTGAGGAAGTTGATCCTGTTTTTAAATCTTTCAACTTTGTTTTGACAAGTTTTATCTACATCTTCTCCTAGAAACTTAAAAAAAGAAGCAAAACTTAATGCAAAAATAAACGTTGGGAAAATAATATGCAGTGATGAATAGTCTTGAAGGACGGTCATGGGGTTACTTGTGTCCTTTTTCGTGAGGTGGCCTGAGATTCTTATCATCTGATAACATATAGCGATGCTATGTATATGTACAAATACTACATGTGAGTTGTAGATTTTTATGTGCATTTTCAATTACTTTATGGTCTTTAAACATTTCCCCTTCTAGCATTTTACTAAACTTGAATTTATCGGCAGATGTTTTTACACTGGATGCCCAAGATTTTTGGAAGGATCAAGCACGGCTTTCCATTATTTTAACGCCATTTTTTGGCGGATCGAAGCCATGTTAACATAAAAAATTTGAAAGTAGAAAATGATATAATGAATCGACGTAACCGAGTGGTTAAGACGTCAAACTCTCAGCTAGTTGGTCCGTGGTCGTGGTTTAAATTTCGTTGTTTCTAGATCTTTTGACCCAAAAAAGGAGCGTGTAACCATTAAAACCTTGACAAATTCCCATAATATTTTCACAAATAAACATTGAAAACGTGTAAAAACAGGGAAAAAAATCGTAGCATTCGTAAGTCGACGATTTGTCGGTAATTTTTTTTTGCGTGTTCCTCATTATATTAATAACGGCGAATCAATTGTAAAAAGGGTTTCGCTTTTGTTGCTAATCCTTTGTAAAGTTTCAAAAAAGAAACAATAGAAATAAATATATTAAGGTTGAGGATCAACTATCAAGTAAATCGTTCACATTAGATAGACAAAATTTGTTTATATGTTAGTCTTGCCTATCCCTGCTTATATCCTTACCCAACTAAAAGACGGAATGCTTTATTAGTGAGATTAACTTGTTATTAACTGTTTACTATTACTGTTTAATTTCATTTTTATCGTTATGGCATACGGTGGAACAAAATGAAGTATATTTTTGTCCTTACCGATGAAAATCTACCCGGGAAAATGATGAGTTCGGGTGATCCAGAAATTACCAAGTTTAGTTGGGTAAAGTTTTTTTTTCTTTTCTCAAAGTTGTTTCGGTTACCTCTTGAGGGAAGCAACTCATTAGGCAAGTTTTGTTTTCCATTTAGGAAAATTAGGGGATGATGAATGGGTAAACACCCTAGCCCGGTAGCAGAAATTCAAATCATTTCTGTTCGTATTTTATATCTTTAATGCCTTATATGATAATAATAGTAAATGCGTAATATTCAGTCATCATGACTCAGAAGAACGTTTTCTGACGACATTCAAACTTTCCAATCGCACTGAATTCAGTCCTGACCATCACGAACACAAATATATGGTACAAAAAATCTCAAAATTTTATCAAACTTTAATCAACGTTTTGTTTCTTAACTGGATGTGCTGTTTATGTTGCAATTAGCTTTATAACCGGCGTTGCCCAGGGGGATAATAAACAGTGTTATTTAACGCATTATTTTAAGTACACTATTGCTTTGCTAGTTGGTAGCATAATTGTACAAATTAAATGAACTCAATTGAATGTTTGATATCAATATTTAATCATCATAGTAGATATTTTCATATACAATATTAAGGATTACATTATATTAAATTGTAATTACTGTTGTATTCAGCATTAAATTCATTGCTATGCTCTTGGATATAAAATGTTTTTTCTGATTCCATTTGGCATTTACACATCAACAAATCCTCCAACCTGGAGCATGCATAATTTCTAATGAGAAAACCATGGATTCTCCAAATTCAATCCACAAAATAGCAATGCTTGTATGCTTGCATTCCTTATGATTTGTTTATCATTACTGCAAAGACCGGTTTAATTGGAAATTGCAATCATTTGAATTGGAAAAGAACTTCTTTGGTATCTCTGGTATATGTTGCATTAGCACATTCTCTCCTTTGAAATTTAGTAAGAATATTAATATTACTCTACGAAAAATATGTAGTCGTTTTGGTGATATAATAAACAACAGCAAAATGCACGTTTATAACAGGGTCAAAACGTCAGAATGTAATATTAAACTTAATTCATACTACAGCAAAATTATCACTATTGTTATTGAAAATTAAGAAATTTACAAAACTATAACCCAAAAACTTACAAAGCTAAGATATACTACTTCATCTTGATCTACAAGAGTATCTGATTGTTGAATTAAATAAGCTCAAATCCACAGATATTTGTGCATAAATAGACACATGTACAAAGTTGAATCTATTACTTCTCGCAGTGTCGGTAGAGCATTAGACTTTTTTTTTACTTCTCGCAGTACATTAGCAATTCCAGTTGGTAATTTGCAGTAAATTAAGTTCGTTGTCCCACCTACACCACTGCTACATGTAATAAAGGTACATTTTTAGATAGGTAAATTTTTTTGTAATTTTTGCGACTATAATGTGTCAGTAGTTTTCCAACTATAACTGATTCAGAAATTTTTGTTCCTATAGCGTGTTAGCGTAGTTTTGCGCCTTTTGACTGTTAGAGCCACCAAATCGGAATTTGAAAGAACCGGGAAACGTGTATCATAGCGGGAGGGTTAACAGCTGTGAAAATGGACGCCACAAATTCTTGAAATGTTTCTCTTGTTGTAAATCCTGACGCCTATTATGTACATGCCCATTTTACGTTCTCTAAACCTGCCCGGCACTAATAAAAACAATGTGTGAAAGCTTCATCGAAATAGGTTCAGTAGTTTTCTTTTTATTAACATACATACCAACATTCCCTTATGTATGTATATATATATGTATATATATATATATATGTAAAATGGGGCTTTGCAGAAGTCGTTATTGAATTCATTAACATATTTCTTATGCCACACAAGTACTGGTTTAAAGCAGTATTACTTGTTTTAAATATATATACGTACCAACTCTCAAAACATGATAAGAAGAGATCTTCCAAGAGGGATTTAGGTATCCTTCATGAATAATAGTCAACCAAGTTTGTATGTTTTCAGTACATAATTCACAGGCAGCTTAGGTGGTTTTATAACTTAAATCAAACTACATCTTAAATAGGATCTTACTTAGTCAAAAACCCTACAGAGCTTTTCTCCGTGGGTCAATAAAAATCTGCTATTTCCTTTTCGCCCTTACCCCGGTATTTGAATTAATGGGATAAAAATGGGAGAGTTAAAACGATTAAAAAAGTGTCGGAGTAGAGTGAAGAAGATACTTTTTTAACCCCTCGAGAAGTTGTCGGTAGATGGACGTCAGCCCAGGGCGGAGAACAGACGCCCTCGGAAATAAATCTCCCTGGCTCACGCCCACCCTTTTATGTCTAAAGATAATAAATATTGTTCAGCCTTTTTTCTCTCCTCGCCCTCTCCCAAAAATTTTCACACGGATATAGTTATCATGGGATGGATCTTTGGATTTATTGAATAACAAAAAAAATTCAAGTCAATGCGATAAAAAGAAAAGGGTTGTCATCAAAAAAACCTTATTTTTCTGTTTCAATTTGATCAGAAGTTTCAAATAATCGGAAAAAATACCTTAATTTATTAAAGATCAAACATTCTTTACAAAACAACAAAAAAATTATAAATCCTAGTCAAAATAAGTTCTTATTTTTCAAGGGTCAGTCATGGGTAAACATGAAACCTTCAAAAATGGCCTTTCTGATTAAGGTCTTACATATACTCGGTTATATACTTCGAACTGGACGTATCCCAAATTTACCAAGTCTAAAGGATGCAAATGTTCATTTCTTTGACTCCTTTGATTACAGCCCTCGGTGGTTTGGCTAAGATTAACGATCCATGTACGCTCAGGGCTAGTCCAACTCATTTCAACCCCTTTTCATCAACTTATTCTTTAAATTACAAATTATATTTTATAAATTAGGTTTTGCCATCACTAAAAAATTATGTGAATGTATAGAATATTTTAAAAAAATTACTAATGTCTTATTATTTTCAGCATTACTGTTCTACAAACAGTTCAAAACAAAATACAATCAAATATATAAGTTTATTGTGAGATTTTTAGCAAGAGCATCATGTATGGTTTGATCTGCCTGAGGCGTTTAGGAATTTTGCTATATTTGATGGAAAATCAGGGATGTAAGTAGGGTAAGGCGAGACACCTACCTATTTTATCTTATTCAAATACGAACAAAGAGCAAGAGAGTTGTTTTCAGAGCTGTATCCATGGCATTAAAAAACGACTAACGAAAAACGACAGAGATCTTTCTTCCAGATTCAGCAAGTGGTCGAAAATATGTACAAAATTTCTTATACTGTAAAGACAATTTAGAAGGAAGAAAGAGTAGAACAGTAGTAGTAGTCGCCATGCAAGCAAATAATAAAGACAAAAAGAGAAATATTTTGTCACACATTTAAACTGAAATTTATCTACTTTGGAGTAATAAAATCGACGTGGTGAGGATATGTTCATCCTTCTGAACCTCTTTAGAACCATTTTCAAAAGTGAGTCAAGTTGTCAATTGAGTTCAAAACATGACTTCACTTGGTTTCACTTCTTTTGAGTCCTAATGAGTGGGGTAAAATAATTCAGAATAAATATAATCTGACGGTTTAAGGCAACCTCGTAGGTTTAACTTCATTTAGTAATTTTTTACACTGGTTTGGTATGAAATATGTGCACCTGCGCATTTAATGATATGGAAGATTTACCATGAAACATTTTAAGTTAGCTAAATTAAGTTCAGGATATGCCGCTTGATCATCAGATAACACAAAGTGAACCATTTTTTGAAATTTCACCAAGCAATCAAAGCCAGTGCTAGAAAGAGTGGTTCTGGTTGTTGAAATTTATCTGATTAAACGTGGGTTAATGTTGCTTATGTTTCATCAATCTGATTATATTCTAAGACCTATTGTTTGATTTTAAAAAATTAACTCAGTGGGGTTGGCTGATGATTTAACATCTATAACCTGACACCTGCAAGACAGTTTGTGAAAAAATTTCGCATTTGCTATGTTTTGGGATTTTACTTAGATGTTTTGGGCTATTTCACGTAAGGCATATTCAAACATATTGAGAAATAAATTCTTGCGTCCCAATTTTGTGAAATCTGTTACCTCATCATGATGCAAAAACCGTTTTTGTCAACAGAAAACAGCTCTCACTGAAAAGTGAATTATTTGTTTCAAATATCACTAGAGACAACATCTTGATCTCAGGATAGGAAATTTATGTTGAAATTTATCGAAATATGTATCTCTTGAAAATCATTCACATTACTCGCAATTGTGATTTACAGCAATCGGGTATCAGCAGCCTTGAACGAAATGTGTAACCGTTCGTCATCATGATGCCGAAAAACGTGAAACGTTACTGTGAAATTTAACCAAATAAACTTCTAAGCTTTTACATTTAGACCTACCTGACTGAAAATGGCATTATAAATTTAAAACTGTATTAGTTAATTTGTGATGTCCCATAAGTCATAGGTTTTGCGTGAGGATTTCAAGTCGATTCGATCGTCGGTCGACTGGTTTGTTGATGCTTCTGCATCTATTGGGAACCATTCACATATTTCACAATTGCTGATTTGTTTGACCTTGTCAAAACAGATGTCGGTCCTAACAGACTTCCATTTTCTGTAATTACACATTGATCAACGTTGAAATTTTTGAAATTTATCAAATTTTCAACGCAACCGGCCTAAGAAGCTGTCGACGGTTCTAAATCTTTTGGGAACCTTTGTGTGTAACCTTAAGCCATCATGGTGCAGAAAAAGCGTTAAAGTTGCGATGAATGCAGATCTCAGTTGATTAACTGAAATTGACCAGTCGTTTTAAGTAATGGAAATCATTGGGGTTCGCACAAAATTTTTGCACTCTTGAACCCAATTGAATTGCATTTAATACGGAGTTCAAAAGTTGAAGAAAACTTTCATTGGTACATATTTTTGAAATTTATCCGAAATTTGAAAGTAGACTTAAAACGGAATAAAGTTATCGCTTTGTCAAGTTAAGAAATTGATCACGAAAGAACTTATTATCAGAAGCTAGTTATTGATGGATAGTCATAGAAATACATTAGAAATCAGAACTTAAACTGAAAGAGAGATGTACAATATAAAAACATCGTTATTAACAGTTTTAAGATCCACGGTATGTGTGCTGGAGATTTAGTTTTTTCCGGGATATCCTTTGATCTACTAAAATAATTCTCTATAATTCTATATATCCTTGGAAGTCTGTTCAAATAAAACTGATTCCCAAACGGTTCTGGAAATTTTTATACTTTATAATTATTACAATTAATTAAGATTTTTAGTTGAGATGAAGAAAAGTTAATGGCACGAGCGGGATTCGAACCTCTCGGAGGTCACGATAGCTCAAGTGGTAGAGCAGCGGCGTATCTAGCCGAAGATCGTGGCTTCGAATCCCGCTCGTGCCATTAACTTTTCTTCATCTCAACTAAAAACCTTAATTAATTGTAATGTATTAATTGGTCAAGCGGACCGCGAAATTAGTGAATTTATAGTTATTATTTCAAGCCTTATAAAGGGTTAAGCGTTGCCACACTCAATTTATTCTTATTAATTAATTTATTTTTCTAATTTTATCTATATTTGTTTATTTTTTAATATTAGGGGCATTTAAGACTTAAATTCAATATTTCAAATTGGCATACCCAATATCACTAAATTTATTATTGAAGTTTGCAAGCGGTTTTAGTTTGACAATTTCCAATCATCTTTGTCTACCTACCCTGGTTTTCTGGCATTTCTGAATTTTTGCATCTTTAATTGTTGGGTCAGAAGAACAAACATGGTGAGTAGTGTCTCTCCTGTACAAAGGCAACATTTCAGTAAATCGAAAAAGTTGGAAATCGTGCGTCACCCTGTTTGTGTCCCTGATCAGCCGATGAATGGCGAAATGCCTAAATGTACAACACCAGCTGGAATAAGTTGATCAAAATGATTATAAATCATATTATATGCCATAAAATTCAGCCTTCAGTTGATTACTTTATTTTTAGACGTGATATGTTATTAACTGAGCAATATGCAAGGGAAAGAGTACAGTTTTTCTCAAGTATGAAAGTTCCGTTGGAGGCTAAATATTGAAGGAAAATCTTTGGAGACTTATAGGGTCAAATATAGTATTTCTGATCGCCAAAGCTCTGTATCACTCGGGCTGATTTCCCCGGAGTCTACATTACGACTGCACTAAGACTCGATAAAGTGGGTAGCGGCATAAAAAACGTTTTTCACTGGTTTAAACATAGTACTTTTCCCACTTGATCGCAGGAACGAAAATGTCAAGGCTTTTTGGATGGTGCGAATCGTAAATTATTTGTCGTAAAATTATGTTCCAGAGTGGAAATGTGGATATTAGAATGGAACTCGGCCCTACTTTATACCAGGCAACTGACAGCTTGTTTACTGCGTATGTTTACTTTCGTAAGATGGATTTCGGATGAGGTCATCCCGATATGATCAACAGCAAAAACCCCACAAACTATAAATTATTTTTAATTAATAATTTCTTAACATAATGCTTTAATTTCGTTATAATTAAAATACGTTCCTTGCATTCTTTTTTGTTTTGTTTTAGGAATGATGATTAAGTATGAACAACGGTGCCAAAACTGTGATGGATTTGGTAATAATCCACCTCTCCGCGGATCATTAGCAAACATACCCATATTTAATCCTTTAAAGTGTACAGTTCCCTCCTACTACGAGGACGGACCGGAAGCGGTTTCCTGTTTATTATAGGTTAGTCGGGCGTGTCTCATTCCCAGTCTAGCGTGCATTACGGTCTATTTTCTCGCGAAATTCATATCTGGCGACATACATTTGGTTTAATTTCTTACTGGGCTTGGTGCCCCTTTTCCACTTATTTTAGCGTTATCATTGCAATTAAAGAAGTAATTTCATTAATTTTTAGGTTAAAATTTACACATCTATAAACTTCAGTTCTTGGGTTTTGTCTTTTATAATTAATAATTAATTGTTTTAAATGAAATTTTTTATTTGAGAGATAGATAGATGAATAGATAGACAAAGAGGTTGATAGTGAAGGTGATGGTGAGAGTAAAAGAGAGAGAGGAAGAGAGAGAGAGAGAGAGAGTGATGAAGGGAGGGAGGGATGGAGAGAGGACAGTTAGAGAAAAATAAAAATGAATTGAAGGGGAGATAGGAAATTAGTGTACGTGAGAGAAGAAAAAAAAGCTAGAGCGAGGTTGAGAGGGTCTCAGAAAACAATAGATAGTGTGAAAGAAAGGGGAAGAATCAAAGAGTGAAAGAGAGCGAGAGAGAGATAGAAAGTACACTAGAGAGGGAGAGGGAGAGGGATTGAGAGACAAACATGGAGTAAGAGTACCGACAGATTAATCTTTCAAATATATAGATATTTACAAATAGCAAACAATTGAAAAGTAATGAGAGAAAAATGAATGTACGAGAAAGAATGAGAAAAACAAGGAGAATCAGAGACAAAAAATAAAACATAGTGTTACATAGATAAACATAAACAGGCTGAGAGAGCGAAAGAAAGAGAAAGAGAGAGAGAGAGAGAGAGAGAGAGAGAGAGAGAGAGAGAGAGAGAGAGAAACCTATGCCATTTGGTCTACGCATTAATAAAAAAGTAATCATTTTTTAATTACGTAGTCATCATTTTCATAATGATATCGTAACATGATCAGAAAATGGCCATTGAGAAATTGAAATGGCCAAAGTGGAATGACAATGGAGAACGGAATGATTGTGTCGGTTATCTCACAGTCGTCGACTACCCCTTGACACGCTCCTTCTCAGAGTCATCCGTCACTTTCACACGTTCGAGAAACCAATTTTAATTTGGTTATTATTATTTGGAGATGGTAAGATGCGGTCTGGTGTAACGTAGGTTTAGACAAACATTTTCTTTATCGTGCCAACGTGCGATCTTTATTGATCATCTTCAGGGCATCGGATTTATAATCATTGTTTAAATTGTACAAATGTGAAAAAAATGAATTTATACAATGCTAGATATTTTAAGCTCAGTCAAAGTATTTGTACTGACTCAAAGTGTTTGTTTTCTGTGTAGATGTCTCATTATTGGGTGTCGTATTGAGAGTGCCAGTGAGATATTGATGCTTTATGTTTATATACGTTGGATTTTGAACGGGTGGGGAAGGAAGTTGGGATAAAAAAACATTTTTATATGAAAGGTCGGCTTCTTTGCAGTGAAAGGAGCCGACAATGGAAAAGAATGGGTAGTGGTTCGGCCTGATTATTTTTTCAGGATTATATAGACGGGATAATTCGGGAAAGGAAAGCCATATTGTTGAAGAATTAGACTATGTAGAAATGTTTGATGTGAGAAATGTAATGACTGTTTTATATGTTATTTTGTGTGATGTGATGATGATATATGTGATGTGTTATTAGTAGCCAGTGCTGTAGGATTATTTTTGCAGTCAAAGATACGTCGCTTTACTCTCTTATCCAAATATTGGGATGTAAGTACGATGTAAGTTGCGAAACAGTTTAAACAATTGATTTTGTAAATTACGTCCGACTTATTTGTTACTGATGTGGGATTTTTCATTTTGTCATAAAGTGTGTGCATTGTTTTATAGTTTTTGAAGGCTATTTTAAAGTTATCAGAAGAGAGAAATGTGTTTAATTTAAGTGATAGGCCGTGAATGAATGGCATGGATATGTATATCGGTTTGGCTGTTTTGATAGATTTGATGTGGTATTATTAGTAATAGCAGATGGTGTTAGTGTTGACTTATAGGTGTTGATTATTCTGTTGATTACGTGTTTAGGGTAGTGATTGTTATGTAAGATATGTATGTATATCTTTAGAGTTTGGTAAAAAGAATTTAATTTGTTTGCTCTATCACCAAAAGTGTTAAGTCTGCTGATCCTTCCCCAGGTCCTAGTAGGACTAAATCGATTATCATTTGTAACGTTGTAATCATTCATCACTCAAAGCCATAATACTTACTTGACGTTTTGGCGGTTTTTTTCTCTATGGTATAGGTAATAATAAATATAATAAAAAGTTTGCGTTATTTTTTAAATAAATTTACTAACGGAAGAATAATACTGTTTGAAAGAGTTGACAAATAATCCAGGAAATTCGGAAAAGTTGAAAATGGTAATTTTTATTCGCTCACACCTATAGTCAAGATACCAATAGACAAAGTAGATAATTGACAAAGTTTATGGTATGTTTCGTGGGTCAGCAGCTAGTTGCTTTTAAAATAGGCAATTAAGGACAGTCTGGTCTTGGCTGAACTTGTCTTTTAACGATTATGAGTCCATCCGTAAATTTTATAAATCAAATTTGTGAATCGTTGCGTATGCTTTAAATAAGACATCGTGGCGGTAAAATATGATGAATCACTTCTATGTTCAAACTTCGTGAAACGTGTACCTTGAGCCAAGACGCTTCAAAAGAAAGTTTTTGTCAACACCTAAATATTTAATATGAAAAAGTGAATTATTTGTTGACCCGAAAGTCATTATGACAATGTTAGTTGTTATGGATTGTAATGTACTACGACAATAGTTGCTTTGACAGAAATGATAAATGATGGAGTGAGTGCGGTGTTCAATACTTTTTAAAAAAGGATAGTTCCTACTCAAAGTAAGTTGTTTTGCAACGATCCGGATTTCGAGCCTTTTAGCTCATCATCAGGTTGAAGGACTTCTACAACCACGTCTCTCGACATGAATTGGCAAAGTGAACTCGCTGATACCTCCGCCAACGCGACGTTCCAATTAGCAGCTGATTTTTTTAATGGCGCTCAATTTGNAATCCGGACGTTGCAAAACAACTTACTGTGAGTAGGAACTATCCTTTTTTAAAAAGTGTTGCTTTGACATGTCTGAAGACATTTGATTGGAATAGTCGGATGCCCCGGGATATTGGATTGCTTGCTGGGCTCGACTGAACCATTCCCTATGTTCCAATTAGTCGCAGTAATGTTTTATGTAGAGATAGTAGAGTTTTTAAATTCTTTATTTGGATAGTGTGGTCTTTTATTATTTTTATATCAATACATAACCAATAACCTAGTTGATTTTTGTTCGTACAAAACAAATTTAGGTTGTAAAAGTCGTCAATTTATAGCGATTTTATGTCACTCTACTTCCAGATTGCCTTTAATGAGAAGAATACAGAGTGATGATCCTTGTCGATCCTTCTGCTTTCAATAAACTTCTATAAACCGATGTGTAGCCTGCTGAAGAGATTTTGGATCTAGCAATAACTTCTGATTCATAGCAAACTAGGACTGTTTGCCCAAATTCCTAAAATAGGTTATAAAGTTTTGTCAAACCTAACATGTGTACAGAAAATGCCAAAAATCTGATATAAAAAAAGAAAGGATTTGTGAAACGTGAGTATGAGTATATGTGAGTCAAGTGAAGAAAGTGTATGTCCTTAAACATTCAAGATGCATTCTAAAATATCAACAGAAAAAGTGAATTATTTGTTTTGAATATCAGCAAAAATAATGGCAAGATTAGGTAGTCGTGATTGGTGAGTTTTGACGTAGTAGGAATTCAATATAGTGGAAGGCAAGTCAATTTTTGTGTTGTTTACAAAAACACACTAAGTTTTTGATGTTGATGGATTCAGGATACTAGGAAGAGGAGTTTGTGCTCCCCAGGCACTGCAGCATTCTGGTTTATTGTTCCTTCCTAATTACCTAGTTCAGTGCAATCAACTCAATCCTTCTCCTTCAAAGTATTAGGTCAGTGACTGTTACTTCTATAATTTCATTCCTTAAGGTTTTTTGTATGCCGCCGTTATTTCACATTCGAAGATGGGTGGCTGTTTCTTCCTCTTTACATAATCTGCAAATGGTTTCATCATTATATATACGCATGTTATGTAGATATTTTCTCAAATTCCAGTGACCGTGTAGTCCTCTGAGTCTGGTCCTGCAGCAGTGAGTTTGCCACTCTTGGTGAGGGTTGTTTTAGCATAATTTTACCATGTCTAGCGCCCCTAGAGTCTATCCACTTTTCCTTTTGTTTTATTTTACTCCATCCACTATGTGATGGAGGATAATGCATTTGTTAACACACGTTACAGGGTACGTTTTCCTCATTCCAACTTGTGCTACACTTTTTGCACCAGCTTATTGAAATAAGCTCAAATTATTTTTGGATGTTGGAGAATAGTTGGAATCGAGTTAGAGGATACAATTTCGGTTTCGTCCGCATAGGTGATTATGACGGAATTGGGAGGTATAAGTAGGCCAGCAGTATAAATGGTACCAAGGGTGGTCCCTTGTGGAATACAATTAGCTGCACGCATGTACTAACTCAACAAAGAATTTGTTCGAAATTTAGCCAAACAAAATTGAAGGCTTTTCCCCTCGATTTAACTCATACTAAAGGTGGCCATTCACGATCGCTCCAAGCAGGCNCCCCCTCAAATTTCAGGCACTCCAAATGGAGCTGTACGGCTTGGCGCGGTTCCATTTGGAGTGATCGTGAATGGCCACCTTAAGACAACTCACACATGACTTGTAAAAAAAACGAAGACGAAAACCGACAGCTGCTGAGAAGAGTGTTTGTTAAGAGTACTTCTGAATTTCTTGTTTTTTATCACTCACAAAAACTGGTTTACAGCAATATTACAAGTTTATACGGTTAACTAATAAATGTGCATACTTTTTCAACAACCAGCTCTCAAAACGGAAGGATTGGATGCGCTGGATATTGGACGGTTTGTTGAAACTCCACAGTACCGTATGTTTAACATAGTCGCGGTATGTCTTGTTCGTTTAGTGGAATTTTGAAAACAAATTTCCTAAGTGCCTTCCATATTTTATGATTCCACCCCAGTCTGCTGTCCTATAGACGTAAACATCCGACTTGAGTGAAAGTCTGTAGCTACTTGTTAATGTACAGATGTTTTTAATGAGTAGCTGAATAACTTTTAACTAGTCGTATTCGGTTAAGGTACTTTTAAAAGAATATTAAATATCACTGTTTTATAGAACGTTATATTTTTGTGTAAACTCATCTCGGGATCAGTAGTATCAACAATGGGTCCTTCTCAATGGAAGGGAGAATATGGACTATCGAATATCCCCCCCCCCACTTTCTCTTTTTATTTTAATATACGGCAGAATCTCTTGAGTTTTATTTGGTAGGAAGAGAAGAGGCAGTACGAAAACAAGATAAAGTAGGATTTAATGGCGGTGGGTAAGAAACTGATCGGGGTGTATTCGAGATATAAGACCTTATGGTAGCTGTGACGCAAAAGATCCAACTCTGACGCAATTTGCAGCTACTCATTCCGGTTGGAAACAAATTAATTACATGATCATCGGTAGCCATTAACAGAACAACAGTCGGGCTTACGACAAGCTTCCAGCTAAGTACCGTATAACTTTATTTTTTACTGTTTTTAACACGCACACATTGACACAAAAAAAGAAGGAGGGAAAAGCACAATTAAAAGTTTGTTTCTGTACCGTATTGTTCGAGACTTTTGGCCTTGTTTTAATTTGAACAAATAAGAGGAAATGTATAAATCTGTCCTTCCACGAGTGGTCTTCTATTTAACTCAACGAATTTACACACTCAATCATGTAGTTATTTGTAGTTGTGTTGAGGTTTTTATTGATTAGAGGGTCATACAAAATTAGCAAGGCTTTAAAAAAATTGTTGTTGTGTAAAAAACCAAACCAAACACCAGTTGGTTTATATATTCAAAATTGTTCTAAAATATATACAGAATTGGGAAATAATCATAGATAGGATGTTTTGTTTTTCATTTGTATTACAAAATAGTTTATTTTAACTTATTTTCTCAAAATGCTAAACAGTTATTATTCCACAATCAATAAACAGGCAAATCCCGATCAGAAAATTTGAATTAAAAAAAATCATATCAATTATATATTTAAAAAATCTAGGAAACAGTAACCAAAAATTATGTTTTTATTTTATTACTCCGGTACTGTTTTGAACTGTTCCACCAGTTTTTATTTCTCAGCTCTCCGCCTTACTAGCACACGGCCTTCCTCAGTCTTCTGTAATCTGGAAGATTTTACGAAATAACCCAGTGGAACAGTTCAGAAAAATAAATGAGCAATTATTAAGCCAACCACCAACATACCTTCACGCAGAATATATATTTTTTTGGTTTTCATCGGAAATCGAAATATAGTTTAGGCAGTGATAACTCACGACCCTGTGACAAAGAAGATCGAAGCGCCTTTCATACGGCCATAATCCTAACGTGTAATTGGATGTAACACATCCAATTTGTCTGTTCAGAAAGATCACTTTAGTTTACGCCCAGTTATATTTTGTGCTGTGCAAAAGAAATCTTTAATTTCCTCTAATTCTGTTTAAAACTTGTTAAATCATAACCATGCACTCCAATTCAAATATGTTTTTATATTTTGTGTATGTATTTTATTTGTATTGTGTGTATTATTTTGCAAAATAATCTCGCATAAATTTCATATTAACATGAAAGAACTTAACGATTCTTAGAGTTTTTTAATTAAGGAAAAGATCATTTGAAAAATCCGCCTGTACTAGAAAACAGTTTAAAGTGTGTACGATGGGTTGATGTTTCGAGTTTTACATAATGATATTATTGATCCGCATACATTTTAAAATGAAATGCATGTATCATAAATGTCATAAATTCATGTAGTCGCGTGTGGCCTATTCTAATTCTTGCAAGGACAACCTCTTCCTTATTTCATTTTCTAAGTGATGACTTTCATTGTTTTGTATTTCGCATAAGTTACTGTCCGAAGTATCTTACCATCTCATTTCCCACAATGCCCATACTTTTGTTTTAACATGAGAGGCAAAATCCTCATACGGTGTCTAATTTTTATAGTATATTGCTCTTTTTTGCCGCTAGATCAGCTTGTTCACTGCATGTGATATTGATCCTGCGATATAAGGACCACACTCCCCCTATACAGTGATAACGCTAGGGCCAAATCAAATTCCAAAAGGACTAAATTGTTTTCAGAGCATCTTTCAACAATATTCAGTCCACATCAGTATATAATTGATCGTAACCACCGGCATAACATTGAACACGACTTGAATATCCCCTTGCAACCGTTTCCTCCTCTTAAGGGGTATACTTCATCAGGCATACACTGTTAAACAATTACGTCCTCGAAAAGCTCCAGGACTTACCTAATTACAACACAAATATTACAAAATCTGCCCTACAAAAGGCTTACTTTTCTTAATATACTTATGCAACACTATACTCATGACCACATATTTTTCACTGCATTGAAAGTTCTCAACAATTAAAATAGTTCATACGCCAACTAAATCTTCAAAAATCCTAGTTCCTGCTGACCCATTAGTCTCCTTGCTATGCCAAAATTCGAGAAAACTACTTCTCGGATGATTATTGCTTTTAATTGAAAATTCCTCTAAACCCTCTTCAGCCCGTTCTGAATAAAATTCTTTGTTTGGATTTTTCCCCAAAAAGGAGCTGCATACGTGAGCATCGGTTCAACTGCGGATGTATTGAATGTCCTAGAACATCACCCGCGAGGTCTCAATAAATCTTGGAAGAACGTGGTAAAATGTTTAATTTGCAAACTTTTCTGACATAATTCTTCGATATGGCTGTTGAAGGTATATCTATAATCAAAATTTATTCCCAAATATTTCAGTTCCTTCTCTAATTCTAATTTTTCATCGTTCAAATGCCCTTTTATCTCTTCTACCTCACCTTCAGTTTTGAAAAACAGAACATTATGTTTGCGAGAGTGATGAATGATTTTATTTTTCCTCGCCTACTCGTTAATTAGGTGCAACGACTCATCACAGATATGATTTTCCTTCCAATTTTAATGTATAGACTCAGATGACATCAAAAGCATTAAGTTATTTGCAAATGACACAATTTCAACATATTTTAAAAATGGCAGCTCTAAACTGACAATGAGTCAAATTTACAATGAGAATTTCTATGTAAATCATACAAAAGATACAAAATTGGTACAAGGCTCTCAAGCAATGGTGGAATTGTCTCAATCCGACGATCGCACCTCGCACAGAATCGAGGTACATGATCATTGAGGAACTGTCTACTTCCATATCCACGGTGCGAGTCTGATGGTAAATGGTAATTGAGGGGGAGAGACGGTTTGGAGGGAGAAATGACGGGACCTTCGCACTACAGGTGTTATCGATTTTACATTCCGGCCCGAGTTTAGAAGAGAGCGAATTTGTTTCCTCAAACTCCTCGTTTTGACCTCCTCGAGTCTTATCACTTCCTCGTCTTTAATTCAAGTAATGGACTCAAAAGAGCAGTTTACACGTAATTGCCTTGATTTCTGGGAACACTAGAGCAAATCCCACCCACCTTGATGATGGGGTGGCTCCTCTTATAGCGGCACCCTTTCGCCTCAATCTCAACCAATTACTAAGTCTTCTTTTTATTTATCTATCGACGCCTAAGGCAATTAAAGTTTTGTATTCGGATATATAAAAATGAAGTATTAAATCTCAGACCTGCTGCTAAGAACGTTTTGTGGGATATTTAAACTCGTCTAACAAGGGGAATCTCACCGATTATTAAAACTTTTTTAGTGATAGTACATCGATAAATATTACACAGATGTTTCAGTATTCTTGTCAATGAGTTTTAAGAGCCGAGAAATTTTTTTAAAAAGTAATTTATGATTTATTACTTAGTACATACATTGGTTGATACATTGTATATTTATTTGAGTAGAATGTGTAAAATGTTATTGAATTACAAACGACAATCTTTAATTTATTTAATTTGCATTAACTGATTATTTATATAGACTGAACTGTGAGTAAAATGAACCAAATGAAAAATGAACATGAAAGTAATGAATGAATGTGAAAATGTTAATATAACACAATTACACAAATGAAAAACGACACTCGTTCACTGACACGCCATCGACTTGAAGGCTGGACGAATACTATCCCTTCCACTCATCCCCCAATTTTCCTCCACTCAAAAAAGGGCTGCCAACGTCTCCAACATATATTATTTGTAAAAAATTCATATGTTCATATCTATAATTTCTAAAACACTAAAACCAATATAGCAAGATTACAGTAATCGAATACTCATATTTTTTAATTTTTTATCAACTTTGTATTGGTGGTAATTGGCCTTTAGAAATTAAGGACATGTGTTTAATGCTCATAAGTAGGAGCAACGCTTCTTTATGCGCCATATCTGCCAGTATTTCCAGTACTCAGAAAATCTTTTGTAAACTTTACCCAAGAACTTCAGAAACTCTTAAAAGTTTATATTCGAAGTATTTTTTCATTTTATTTGCTTAAGGTTACAATTAAATAAATAAAATTTAAAAAACCAAGGGACTTTATGTAATAAAGTTATGAAAGGTTCGGTAAGCTGAAAATTAAAATACCTCGAATAAAAATGAAAATCAGACTGCACAATTGGGACTTTTTTGGACAATTTGACATGTAGAATAACCTCCTAAAGTATTGACGTCTGCTCACGTGACATGTGTATTATTAATTATTAAAAAGGAGAACTCTTTTCAGTTCACGCAAATTTTGTATCTCCATAAATAGCAAATAAACAATTATTACTATTATTATTAAAATTTGTATAGTGATTTTCAATTATTGTTTTCTGTGTTCAAAATTCGTTTAAATCATTCGATTCGTTTGTTTTAAATAATATATGATTATATAAATAAAAAGTTTCAAAAACCATAAGATAATTTCAGTAAACTAAGCCAAAAATAATTTTGATGGAAAAGTCAATTGTAATTCTAGAAATTTTGTACCATGCTTCACTTAAAAATTCATAACACCACCAGGTTTTTTTTTCACGTTATTATAACCGCTGGAAACCTATATTTTTCTTCCCTGAACTAATATCAAAACCCTTTGGATTTAGGTCATTATAAATAAAAATAAAAACGAAACTTACAAAAAAAAAAATGTACCACCAATTGACTTTTTATTATTATAAATATCTTTGAATGATTTGTTGAAAATGAAAATTAATCTGGCGAATTTTCATCGCAACAACCTTCATTATATTGCTAAAAGAAATGCACAAAAATATTAAAAGGGAACAAAGAACGAGGCATCACTTCATTCCCTGGCATCACTTCTCATTGTATTCTCTTGCCCTCGTTACGCCCTGCGTGTTTACGTCTTGCGTTGTATCTTAGAGGCGTAATAACCAGAAAAAAAGGATGGAAGGAGAGGGAAAGAAAAGAAAGGAAAAACGGGAAGAATGAGGCTAATTTTAGATTCGGAGGAAATCTTTCTGTAGAGAAATGGAGATGGGAAGATAGAGAGACGACCTTTTTTGTTTCCGTGACACTTCCATCAACTTCAACCATCCTTACCTTTCCTCTAATAGGAACTATTCAGGCGTTCTACCGAGGTAAATCATCTCTTTAAAAAAATTAATAGAGAAGACAACAACATAATCATAAATAAAAAACCCCATTAGGATGACTTTTATTCCAGAACGAATCAACAATGAAGTCTAAAATAATAACCCGAACTTATCATGTCGGGCTACCAAATCAATATGGCTAATTTTAAAAAAATAAATAAATTTGTAAACGGGAAACCACACGTTTCTGTTTTACAAGTTACAATTTCGTTTCATTCAATTTTAATTAAGTTGCTAAGGGGATCACCGAGCATCCTTCGACTCCCTACGAAATAAATTTTTTGGATAAACTTGGCAAACCGCATTTGGTAAACTCCAACAGTTCAACACAAATCAAATAGTTTTTTTAACTTCTAGATTAATTTTTTTTTTTTAATAAACTGTTGCCAAAAGTAGAAATTAATTGAAACAACTGAAGTAGCTATTATTTGATTTCCGAATTAAGATTAATTGATAACGAAAATATAAAATTTTGTTTTCAAATCAAAGACTGTTTTAAAAAGAGGAGGAGAAGACTACAAGAGTAAAAAAGAGCATAGTGTATTTATGTGTGGTGATTAGTGACCGTTAGTCGATAATTATTCAGGAATCGTGAGATGCGGTCTGGTGTGATGGAGGTTTTAGAAAAACATTTTCTTTATCGTGCCAACGTTTCGATCATTATTGCGATCATCTTCAGGGCTTGGGATTTACAAACATTGTTTAAATTTAACAAAACATGTAGGATGTGGAAAAAAGTGAATTTATACAATGCAAATAAATATTTTTTTAAAATATTCAATCAAATTATTTCTACACAGTCAAAGTGTTTGTTTTCTGCCTAAGTGTGCCATTCTTGCATGTCGTGTTGGGAGTGCCAGTGAGATATTGCTGTTTTATGTTTATTTACATTGGATTTTGAAGGGGTGGGGAAGGAATTCGGTATAGGAAAACATTTTTGTATAAGAAGACGGCGTCTTTGAGGTGAAAAGAGCCGACGAAGGGAAAAAACATTGGTAATAGTTCGGCCAGATTATCCTTTCAGGATTATATAGCCGGGGATAAATAGGAAAAGGAAAGCTAAATTGTTGAAAAATTAGACTAAGTAAAAATGTTTGATATGTGGAATGTGATGAATGTTTTATATGCTATATTATACGGTTTGTGTGATGTGATAATATATGTATGTTATAGATATTGAATTTGATTAATGATATTGCCGTAGCTGCGACTGAGTTTACATGTGTCTGTTCTGTAATTAATGCTGTGTTTGTCTCGGTTGATGTAAACCATTTCTCAAAATTTACGTTTATGTTTGTTTTGTTCTGTGTGTAATATTTTGGATTGTTGAAGTTGAAATTATGTTTGTGTTCAAAATGGAGGGTAGCGAGTGCTGTAGGATTTTGCTTGGGTTTTTTGCAATCATAGATATGCTGCTTTACTCTCTTGTCCAGATATTTTGGGATGTATGACCGATGTAAGTTGCCGGACAGTTTAAACAGTTGATCTTGTAGATTACGTCAGATTTAGATGGGATCTTTAATTTTGGAAAAAAGTGTTTGAATTATTTTATAATTTTTGAAAGCTATTTTAAAGTTATCGGACGAGAGAAATGTGTTTAATTTATGTGATAGGCCGTGAATGAATGGCATGGAAATGTATGTTGGTTTGATTATATTTGATAGATTTGATGTAGTATTATTAGTACTAGTGGATGATGTTAGTGTTGAGTTGTAGTTATTGATTATTCTGTTGATTATGTGTTTAGGGTAGTGATTGTTATGGAGGATCTGTTTGTATATCTTCATGTTCTTGTGGTGAAATAATTCATGGTTTAGGGTAATCATTCTGTGAAGTAACCCTTTGGCCGTGTTTATTATTGTATAAAGAGGATGGCGAGATGTAAGTTGAGGTAGTGAACTATGTTTTTTGGTTTTTGACACCAATCTGTGATTAATGTGCCATCTGGTTGTCTTATTATGAGTGTATCTAAAAATGGTATTGTTTTGTTGTTTTCGATTTCATGTGTAAATTGTAGTCGAGGGTGAAAGCTATTAAATGTATCTAAGGTAGTTTCAATTTGATCTGTGGGAACTGCTGTCAATATATAATCTACGTATTTAGCGAGGAAGGGTCATGTGAAAGGAAGTTGTGGTATGACTGTGTTTAATAGATGTGTCATAATTATGTCTGCAAGTATTGGGCCTAGGTTGCTACCCATGGCTATGCCAAATAGTTGTTTGTAAAATTGATTGTTGTACGTAAAATATCCGTTGATACAACAGAGTCGAGCCATTGTTATGAACGTGTTCCTTGATAGACTTGTGTGTGGTGTTATGTTGGGCCATTTATTTTTAATAGTGTTCAGTACTGTGTTTATTGGAATGTTGGTAACAATGATGAAACATCAGGGATATGAGAGAGAAGTGTGAGGGGATGTGAATATAATTAATTCTGTTAATGAAATAAAATGAATCTTATACGTTATATGTGTTATCTGTGATGTTGTTGAGTAAGTTGGTTAGGTATTTTGTCATGTTATATGTAGGGAAATTTACAAATGAAATTATGGGTCTTAGAGGGTGTTCAGGTTTATGTGTTTTTACAGATCCGTATAGTTTCGGGGGCGTTGGTGGTAGTTTTGAAGTGATTTGAAGGTGTTTATATTAATTTCTTTTTGTTTAAGTGTTTCTTGGAGAATTTTGTTTGTCTGTTTGATGAGAGAAGGAGTAGGGTCCGATTGAATTGTGCTGTATGTGTTTGTGTCGTTGATAATTTTGTTAATTTTTTCCCTTACTTTTTTTTGCTGATTGCTACTGTTTGTTTTGTTTTATCAGCAGAAAGAATGAGTATGTCAGGATTATTTTTGAGAAATTTTTTGGTTTTGGTGTATGTTTGTTAGATATGTTGTGTTGATTTGAGGTAAGGTGTTGTACGTGATTTGTTATTGTGTTAATGCATTTTGAGCGTGTTATGTCTTTTTTTTCCTCTGTTGTTGTGGACTTTTGGATTGCCTTGTCTACATCAGTAATTAATTTAGCTGTTGGAAAATCTGTTTTGTTGTAAGGAATGGAATGTTTGGGACCAAGTGATAGGAAGTTCTGGATTTCTGGAGGAATGTTAGTTTTTGTTAGGTTTAGAAACCATTTGTTTGTGTTAATTTGTTTGTTTGCTGATTAAGTTGTTCAATTTTTTGATGTGTTTGTTTTTAATTTGGTCAAAGTGGACATTGTATGCATCTTTTTGATGTGTGTGTATAATTTTTAAAAAATTAATTAAGGTTTTTAGTTGAGATAAAAAAATGTTGAAAAATGGCAAAAAGGAGGGAAAATTCAAAAGGTGAGGTTGAGATGAAAAGTTAGTGTCCGAGTGGATCGAGGTCACGATAGCTCAAGTGGTAGAGCAGCGGCGTATCTAGCCGAAGAACGTGGGTTCGAATCCCGCTCGTGCCATTGACTTTTTTATCTCAACTAAAAACCTTAATTAATT